>NC_045556.1:12504329-12804329 GCF_009769535.1 Thamnophis elegans | reverse complement strand
AAAATAGGAGAATAAAGAATAGAATAGAATAAAATAGGACTAGAATAGAATAGAATGGAATAGATAGAGAATAAAGAAAATAGGATAGATTAGGATAGGATAGATTAGGATAGGATAGGATAGGATAGGATAGGATAGGATAGGATAGGATAGGATAGGATAGGATAGGATAAAATAGGATAAAATAGGATAAAATAGGATAAAATAGGAGAATATAGGAGAATATAGAATAGAATAGAATAGAATAGAGAATAAAGAAAATAGGATAGATTACGATAGGATAGGATAGGATAGGATAAAATAGGGGAATGAAGAATAGAATAGAATAGAATAGAATAGAATAGGACTAGAATAGGACTAGAATAGGACTAGAATAGAATAGAATAGAATAGAATAGAATAGAATAGAATAGATAGAGAATAAAGAAAATAGGATAGATTAGGATAGGATAGATTAGGATAGGATAGATTAGGATAGGATAGGATAGGATAGGATAGGATAGGATAGGATAGGATAGGATAGGATAGGATAGGATAGGATAAAATAGGAGAATAAAGAATAGAATAGAATAGAATAGAATAGAATAGAATAGAATAGATAAAGAATAAAGAAAATAGGATAGATTAGGATAGGATAGGATAGGATAAAATAGGAGAATAAAGAATAGAATAGAATAGAATAGAATAGAATAGAATAGAATTCTTTATTGGTCAAGTGTGATTGGACACACAAGGATTTTGTCTTTAATGCATATGCTCTCAGTGTACATAAAAGAAAAGATATATTTGTCAAGAATCATAAAGTACAATACTTAATGATAGTCCTGGGGTACAAATAAGCAGTGAAATCATATTAAGAAACAATCAATATACAGTAAATCATAAGGATACAAGCAACAAAGTTACAGCCATACAGTCATAAGTGGGAAGAGATGGGTGATAGGAACAATGAGAAGATTAATAGTAGTGCAGACATAGTGAATAGTTTGACAGTGTTTAGTTCCAGAAATAAAACAAAAAGTTAGATTCTTCAATCTGTAGCACCTGCTCTATGGAACATTCTTCCTCCAGAGATCGGCACAGCTCAATCTGGCCTTTTGTAAGCCCCCAAAGCCCTGGCTCTGGATTAAGGTCCCAAAGTGTGTGCAGGGACCCATTTCTTGATAATAATGTGGTTGAGATATGATAGTCTATTGGCTGCTATGAACTTTGATTTTTGAATTGTTGCAATTGAATTTAATTTTGTGCACAACCTAGAGTCACTTGCTGAGACTGGCTGTTTATGCAAATTGAGTTAAAGAATAATAGATAAGTCATGAATGCAACGTGATGAATAGGTAGAGGAAGAAGGAGGGAAAAGGGAAAAGAAGAAAAAAGAAGGGAAAGAAGGGAGAAGAGGGGAAAGAAGAGGAGGAGGAGGAGGAGGAGAAGAAGAAGAAGAAGAAGAAGAAGAAGAAGAAGAAGAAGAAGAAGAAGAAGATTGTTTATTTCATTGAATTGTAAATCAAAAAGGATAAGACTTGACGTTCAATGAACCATTAATGTTCATAGTAGTGGAAATCATGGGGCAGCACCCTCAATCCACCCCACGGAGCATCCTCCCATTTTCCTCTTCACCTGAAGAAGTTTATTGATATCTCCCTACTGTGCATGTTTCACGGGCACCAAACATAGTTTCCGGCAGCCTACTGATTATTACTTTTATAAATTAGAGGCTGACGATAACCCTGGCCCTGCAGAGAGCACAGTATGACAGAATCCAAGTTGGCGGGAATGCCATCGACTCATTCTCTGAAAGACAAATCATTCTGATGTCTGCCAGCTCTATCTTTTGAAGCAGCTCCTGCCGGTTTTTCTTTTGGCAGGGAAAGATGCAAGGTGGCATTTGGAAAAGATGGTTAGCAGTTCCCAGGGAAATTCAGGAATGGAGGTATATGCAAATGTGGGCGAGTCATATCTAGAAGGCTTAGAAAGCCATGTGCAACCACCAATGAATATACTGAGAATAGTCATCCAGCCTACTCTCTAACCTCTCAAACCAAAGGAACAAAATAACTCCTGGCTTTGATTAGCAATGATCATATCAGAGGTGGGTTCCTACCAGTTCGCACCTATTCGGTAGAACCGGTTCGTCAAATCTACCAAACCGGTTAGAAGAGGTTCCACCAGTGGACCCAGAAAGCAGGCCACACCTACAGAAGAGGTTCCAAAAAAATTTGAAACCCACCACTGCCACACACACACACACACACACACACACAAAAGAGAGAGAGAGAGAGACAGACAGACAGACTGACAGAGAGAGAGAGAGAGAGAGAGAGAGAGAAAGGAAGAAAAAAGAAAAAAGAAAGAAAAAGTGAGAGAGATGAAAGAAAAAAAGAAAAAAGGGACAGAGAGACAAAAGGAAGGAGAGAGAGAGAAAGAGAGAGAGAGAGGGAGGGAGGAGAGAGAGAACACATGTCCGGCAAGCCACTCCCACCAAGTCACATGGCCGGCAAGCCACTCCCACAAAGGACGCCACACCCACAGAGTAGGCTCCAAAAAATTTTGAAACCCACCACTGGATCATATCAACCAATATCTATTTCCAACTCTTCATTTAGCGCCAACAGAGCTGGTAGCAGATTCAGACCATGAGGAGGTTGAGGAGGAACATGGGCCAGTCCTGGAGTCTGGTGAAGGCTCTGATGAGGGCTCTGTGTTGGAGGCAGAGAGGGGGACAGAGCCGTATCCCAGTTATCAGCTGCCTTCAGAGTCAGACATCAGTGAGGCAGATGAACAGCTGGAGCCTGTTCCCAGTGTGCGCATAAACAGGAGTCAATTTGGGAGTAAGGCCAGAGGTGGACAATGAATGGCCCCTTCTGGAGGAAATAAAAGAGGAGTGAAAGGGGAGTGGAGTTTGCAGGAGATAATTAGTTCACTTAATTCATTCGTGACTCTCCGAGACTCCTTGCCAGGTTTTGCAGATATCGGCTTGTCAGCTCTCCAAGCCAGATAAGGTCTGTGATTGTAAATCCTCCCTTGAAAGACTTGGATGGATGTGAATGAGCAGAATTCACAGTAAATTAATAAAAGGGGTTTTGTCAGGACAAGGAGTTTGCTTCATGCTCTTGGAAGCCTCGGTCATAACAAGTGCCCCTATGCCCCATGCCTTCCTTTCCAAGCAAACTGGCTGGGTAGCAAATTTCTACCCATCTCTTTCATCTTTCTCACAAACTCCTACAACTAAATGGAGCCATTTCAACCACTGAAACCAGTCCGTACAAGAAATCCAAAAAAAAACAATTCCTGGCAAATAGTGATGGTTGGGAAGGGAGGGGATCAGGGGTGGATTTCAACTGGTCTGCGGTGGTCCCCGCGAACCGGTTGGTCGGCGAACCCAGAAGTAAGTAACTTCTGGGAACGGTGAAGGGCCCGCCCGCCCGCCCGCGCTCCTTACCAGTCTTTGAAAGCTTCTGCGCTTCCACACAGGTGCATGGCACATACAGCGCCTGCGCAATTCTCCGCGAGCAGCTGGATGGCACATACAGCACCTGTGCAAGTCTCCGCGAGCAGCTGGAGCATCGCGCAGACACTAAGACGCATGTGTGAACTGCGCACGTGCACGAGGATGCTGGCCCCGTTCCAACCAAACCGGTTGGAACGGGATTAGCAACCCACCCCTGGAGGGGACATCATTTTCTCCTTGAAACATCTGACCCAAAAAAAGTCCATTACTCCCTTCAGTAGCTGGTTTCACTGTCAAACAGCTCTTGCTGTTTGGAAGTTGGGCATTGCGATGGAAAGTAAAGTCACCAAAGAAATAACAGAATAGCAGAATAGGAAGGTGTTGTGGCCCAGCAGGGACCGTTAGAGCTGCCGCCAGACTCCGACAGCGAGGGGTCTTATAAGTCGGCCTTGGAGGAGGTGGAGGACCTTGGACAGGGTGTCGACTCCGAGCAGGGCGAGGAGAGACTGGTTGGCCACCAGGTGGCGCAGAGCATTGGATCAAAGGGAATGTTTCGGAAAACATTTGGGAGTTGTTTCAGGATGCATGCAGGCGAAGGGCTACTCAACGGAAGGAACACTTGCGTAATTGTAGGAGATGATTGTGATTAGCTGAGTATAAAAGAGACTGTTTGTGTCATGCCCTGTTTGCAGGAGTCAACGTTCTCGTTCATGTTCATGATTCAGAGAAACCAACTTGGATAAGTGGTTTCCTGTGAGAAGCTTGTTTAATTGTTGCCAGAGTGATTATCTTTGTTTATTTTGGGCTCGCAGCCAGCAAGAGCTGGGACTGATTAAAACATTTTTTTGTACGTCTGTTTGGCTTTCGTTCCTGAACGGAGAAGGGGGGAAGTCAGAACCGGAAGACATCTTGGAGGTCTTCTAGTCCAACCCCCTACTCAAGCAGGAGATCTATACCAATTTAGATAATTGGTTGTCCAATCTCTCCTTAAAATCCTCCAGTGATGGAGCATCCACAACTTCTGAAGGAAAATGGGAAAGATGGGACCATTTGCCCATGTCTACTTTTGTTACTGGAACTCTCAAGGTGCTTCCTTCCACTAGTCTATTTTGAGTTTATCAAATGGAGATGTTTCTACATTTAATTCTCACCCGTAACATTGAGTGTTGGTCTTTTCCATCCTTGCCAGATGTTTTGTTTCCAGGTGAGACTGTATTGTGTCATCCTTGCTGGTGACTGAGACATCCAACTTCACAAGTTGGAGAAAAGGGAGGGAGGAAAGAAGGCTGTTCTGCTTGTCCTGATAAGACATCCAAATGTCCTTGAATTCAGCCTGTGGACAACCTTGAGCAGAGGAATTAAAATAACTTTTTTTTCCCCTCCCGTCTTGACTTTCTCTAACTTTTCCCTGTGTCAATTTCGCGTGATAAATTCTTTGGATCAGAGATCTGTCCTTTCCAATGCGGGCAAGATTTAATTCTTTGGCATGTAAATTTTCCTAATGTTTAAATTATCCTATCCTTTGGGTCAAGCTTGACTGCTCATGATTGCATTTACACGTCGATACAGTTTTCTTGGCAGCATTATAGGGGTTTGACATTTCCTTCTAGATTACTTTTTTTTAATTTCACTTTCCAAATCCAAGCTAGCCTATAGCCCTGGCATTATTTGAGCATTTTTCATTCAAACATTAGCCCAGCCCAACTCTTCTGAGTTTCCAAGGTGAGACTCGGTCAGCCACGTATTTTTAAATATAACTCCAAACCAGTGGTGGGTTTCAAAAATTTTTTGAACCTACTCTATGGGTGTGGCCTTCTTTGTGGGAGTGGCTTGCTGGCCATGTGACCTGGTGGGAGTGGCTTGTCAGCCATGTATTTTCTCTCTCTCTCTCTCTCTCTCTCTCTCTCTCTCTCTCTCCCCTTCCTTTTGTCTCTCTGTCCCTTTTTCCTTTTTTCTTTCATCTCTCTCTCACTTTTTCTTTCTTTTTTTCTTTCTTTCTTTCTTCCTTTCTTTCTCTTTCTCTCTCTGTGTGAATCTGTGTGTGTGTGTGTGTGTGTGTGTGTGTGTGTGTGTCAGTGGTGGGTTTCAAAAAAATGTTGGAACCTCTTCTGTAGGTGTGGCCTGCTTTCTGGTGGAAACTCCTCTAACCGGTTCGGTAGATTTGACGAACCGGTTCTACCGAACTGGTGCGAACTGGTAGGAACCCACCTTTGCTCCAAACTCTCTTTTAAAAGATTATTGCCACAATTGTACATAATTTCCATAGGGTCTTGTAGGAGGTGACCAGGATAAGCCAGAGGGTAGGGTCAAATAGGTCATCATTCTCAAGCCCCTGCGTGCCCACAAGGGATCTAAGTCCAACCCACTTTGAATTCCTTCGACTCTTCTCACTGCCAATTTGCTTCGACCATTAAGAAAGTTCAGATTCTTGTAGAAAGCTTAAGCTTGCACTAAATCTTTATACCAATTTGAAGTGCCTGGATCTCCTGATTTCCCATCTCTTTAATTTCGGGCACTCTTTTTGCAGAATTGTGATCGGGAAAGACACAGTTGCTACCTCGTTTCCCCCAAAGAGCCGGGGTGGCGCAGTGGTTAAATGCAGCACTGCAGGCTAGTTCAGCTGACTGCAGTTCTGCAGTTCGGCTGTTCAAATCTCACCGGCTCAGGGTTGACTCAGCCTTCCATCCTTCCGAGGTGGGTAAAATGAGGACCCGGATTGTTGTTGGGGGCAATATGCTGACTCTGTAAACCACTTACAGAGGGCTAAAAGCCCTATGAAGTGGTATATAAGTCTAACTGCTGTTGCTATTGCTAAAATAAGACCCAACCGGAAAATAAAAACCTAGCATGATTTTTCAGGATGCTTGTAATATGAGCCCTACCTCCAAAATAAGGCCCAGTTAAGATCATCCGCTAGACCAGGGCACAGCAATCCAAGGCTCTTGAGCCGCATGTGACTCTTCCATCCTTCTGCTGCGGCTCCCTATCACTCAAAATTTGCGTCACAATCGCCAATGTGTGATACCTGCTGCCATACGATTTATTAAGCTTTTTGAACCCCCAGTAGGCCAACCATGGATAAATCCAAGAAAAGGAAAGTTTCAGAAGAAAACTGAATGTTTAATTCAACTACATATGTTAGTTTTGTGGCTCCTGGTGTTTTCTTTTCTGTGGGAAACGGGTCCAAATGGCTCTTTGAGTGTTTAAGCTTGCTGACCCCTGAGCTAGACGGATGCAATTAGTACTGTATTTCCCCCCAAATAAGACCTAACCAGAAAATAAACCCTACTACATCTTTTGGAGCAAAAAATAATATAAGACCCGGTCTTATTTTCAGGGAAACATGGTGGTGCATCAGAGTGGAAATCAAATTGCTCAGTATAGAGCCGAGGTGGCACAGTGGTTAAATGCAGCACTGCAGGCTACTTCAGCTGACTGCAGTTCTGCAGTTCAGCTGTTCAAATCTCACCGGCTCAGGGTTGACTCAGCCTTCCATCCTTCCGAGGTGGGTAAAATGAGGATCCGGATTGTTGGGGGCAATATGCTGACTCTGTAAACCGCTTAGAGAGGGCTGAAAGCCCTACGAAGCGGTATATAAGTCTAACTGCTATTGCTATTGCTATTGCTAATCCACATTGGGTAGATTTCATTTACAATCTTGTTTTTAAATTCCATACAAAGCAAATCACATCAGTGGCACTCTATCAATAATGAAGACGACGCTAAACTTTCCCCACTGAATTGCTTCCGGTTCAGAGCAACACTGATCCCATTTTGGATTCCAGGGTGGGGAGAAAAACAAATCTGTCTTTCCAAAGCACTTCTAATTTTAAATTAATTCCTAGCCATGTCGGTGTGAGGAGAACATTTTGTCAGTGACAAATATAATGAAAATAAAGGCTCAGAGATCAAAACATTATGGGATGGGGATAATCCTCTTTGGCTGTTGGCACTGGAAGGGAGAGTTCCATTCCATCACTTTAAATTATATTGATTTTCCTAGCTCCCCTCTCTCAGCTTTCTGCCTTAAATGGATTTTTCATCTCTGGAAATCGATATTATGGATCTCTTGATGTGGAAAGGTGGGGAGACAGCCTTGCTGAAATGTGGAGCAGATGACAAAAGAAACTGAGATTGTTTCACCTGGGCTTCTTGCTTTGATGGTCCTAAAAACTCACCTGACATTTTCGGCTAGCTTTTGCAAAAGAAGCAGAACCAACCAGAGGCAGATGTCATGAAGAACCAGCCATCAACAGGGCTGTAATTGAAATGTTAGATTCATCTGCACACAGGTACAGCTTTTAGTTTCAAAGCTTAACATTCTAAGGAGGAAATGACCGACTCAAAGTACTAAGTGTTCTAAGCTTGTTCTGAATGAATAGAATGGAATGGAATTCTTTTATTGGCCAAGTGTGATTGGGCACACAAGGAATTTGTCATTGGTGCCTATGCTCTCAGTGTACATAAGGAGAGTAAAATACATTCATCAAGAAAAAAGGATACAACACTTAGTGATAGTCAAGGTTACTAATAAGCTATCAAATCGTACTAGGAAACAAATAAAACAATATAAATTGAAAGATACAAGCAACATGGTTATAGTCATAAGTGGGGAGAGATAGGTACTAGGAAGGAAGTTAATAATAATAATAATAATAATAATAATAATAATAATAATAATAATAATAATAATAAACAAGAAAAACATGCACTGGCTGATTATTTAAAAGAAAGTCAAGAACATCTATTAATCGAAGTAAAGAACAAAAATCTACTGAAGGCCCAACAGACAAAACAAGAATACAGAAAAGATGTGATAAATCAAGAATGGAGAGTTGGCAGAACAAAGCACTGCATGGTCAATTTCTGGAAAAAATAAAAGATAAAGTGGACAGGGAACAAACTTGGTTATGGTTAAAAACAGGTACATTAAAGAAAGAAACAGAGTCACTAATCCTGGCTGCGCAAGAACAAGCTATCCGCACAAATGCCATTAAGGCCAAAATCGAAAAATCCTCTGATGATGCCAAATGCAGACTTTGCAAAGAAGCTGACGAAACTGTTGATCACATTCTCAGCTGCTGTAAAAAAATCGCGCAGACTGATTATAAATTGCGGCACAATTCAGTAGCACAAATGATCCATTGGAATTTGTGCAAAAATTATAATATTAAAACAGCAACAACTGGTGGGAACATCAGCCTGAAAAAGTCACAGAAAATCAGATGGTCAAGATCTTGTGGGATTTCCGTATACAAACCGACAAAATACTGGCGCATAATACACCAGACATCACACTGGTTGAGAAAAATAAGGTCACAATCATAGACATCGCAATACCAGGTGATAGCAGGGTCGCCGAGAAGGAACATGAAAAAATCGCAAGATACCAGGACTTAAAAATCGAAATTCAACGACTATGGCACAAACCAGCAGTGGTAATTCCAGTGGTAATTGGCACACTGGGTGCTATTCCAAAAGCACTGGAATTACATTTAAAACAGTTACAAATTGACAAAATCACCATCGGTCAAATGCAAAAAGCCGCACTGCTTGGATCTGCACGCATATTAAGAAAATACGTTACAACGTCCTAGGCCCCTGGGTGGGGCCCGACTAGTAACCAATGCCAAATCCGGCGAAACAACTGGCCGCTGTGATACAATTGTATAGTAGTAGTAATAATAATAATAATAATAATAATAATAATAATAATAATAATAATAATAATCCAGTCTTAGTAAATTATTTGACAGCGTTGTGGGAATTCGCGAAAAATCTGTCCTTGTGTCTAGTTGTCTTGGTGTGCAATGCTCTATAGTGTCATTTTGAGGGTAGAAGTTGAAACCATTTATGTCCAGGGTGCGAGGGGTCTGTAGATATTTTCACAGCCCCCTTTTTGACTTGTGCAGTGTACAGGTCCTCAATGGAAGGCAGGTTGGTATTCTATTCTATTCGGTAGAACCGGTTCGTCAAATCTACCGAACCGGTTAGAAGAGGTTCCACCAGTGGACCCGGAAAGCAGGCCACACCTACAGAAGAAGTTCCAAAAACTTTTGAAACCCACCACTGGTTGGTAACCATTGTTTTTTCTGCAGTTCTAATTATCCGTTGAAGTCTGTGTATGTCTTGTTTAGTTGCAGAGCCAAACCAGACTTCTTTTGAGCTTGGAACACAACACTGTTGTTTTGTCCAGGGGTTCAAACTCCAAAAGTATCTGTTTGAGTCTGCACTCTTTGAGAGTTTGGTACTGTTCTGAAGCTTATGACTGGTTGTTTCCTGATTTGCTCTCCAGCCTAAGCAATCAAGACACAGAGACCAATAGCAATAGCCCTTAAACTTATATAACGCTTCCTTGTGCTTTATAACATTCTCTAAACTGTTTACAGAGTCAGTCTATTGCCCCCAGCAATCTGGGTCCTCATTTTACTGCCCTTGGAAGGATGGGAGGCTAAATCAACCTTGAGCTGGTCAGGATCAAACTCCTGGCTGTGGGCAGAATCTGCCTGCAATACTGCATTCTAAGCCCTGTGCATTCTAAGCCCTGTGCTGCCTGCTACTCATTTGGACTGGACAGTGTAATAGGGAGAGAGAATATGATATGCAGTGCTGCACAAGGCACATGGCTTAGGTCTGAAGTATCTTTGGAGTAGGCTCTGGGGCTGCATTTCATTAGATGGAGGAAGACCATATGCCTGCCTCCCTGAGAGGGAGATTACAATGGATGGTTTGCAGGTCCCATTTGTAGCTTGCAAAAGGTACATTTTGGTAAGTAAGAGAAAAGACTGCAGAGAATACAAATGTGTGTCTCTGCATTATTCTGCAAAGTATTGCTAATGCTGCAAGATTTAAATGCAAAGACCACAGTTTGGGCACATTGATGAACTTGTTTTGACGTGTTTTCACCCTGTACATTCTTAGGTGGCCGGCTGACATTGAGTCTGCATCAACATTTAGTACATTTAGAATTATAGTAGATTTAGAATTACAGGAACATCTTGGTGATGTCAGGGCCCCAAGAACCGAGAACAACATGTGGAGTTATTTCTGAGCAGTCTCCATTATTGTTCACCTACAGACAAAATCTTGCCAGACTAAAGTAACTGCCTGCATAACTATGGATATACTCTGTAAACTGGTAGGAAGGGGCTCTTTTAGCCCTCTTCTGCCCTATCAGGCTTTCCAAGCTCCGTTGCCTCTTTGCCTTTGGGAA
The DNA here is from genome assembly GCF_009769535.1 of Thamnophis elegans. Taxonomy (NCBI): domain Eukaryota; kingdom Metazoa; phylum Chordata; class Lepidosauria; order Squamata; family Natricidae; genus Thamnophis; species Thamnophis elegans. The sequence goes on along the minus strand of NC_045556.1, from coordinate 12,793,669 downwards.
GGAGCCCTTCTGTTCTGGAGCTCCAGACTACATTCCACCACAGGAATATGTTGGGTCAGTGAATCCTTAATGTATTTTGACATTTGTGCATGCTCTTTTGCTCTGTTGTTGTTGTTATTGTTAGTTGCAAAGTCATGTCTGACCCATCGTGACCCCATGGACAATGTTCCTCCAGACCTCCCTATCCTCTACCATCCTCTGGAGTCCATTTAAGCTCATGCCTAATGCTTCAGTGACCCCACCCAGCCACCTCATTTGCGAGGGCAATATCCCAAATCCAAGTTGTCCCAGGACTGACATGGAATAAGTGGCTGTGCGTTATAGTCCAATCAGGAGAAACTAGATCCATGTTCCCAAGTTCTGTATTATAATGCTTTTTAAAAAAAATACATCTTAGAAAGAATCAGGACTCTAGTATAGATGCTAAGCCTAGAAGAAGAAGAAGAAGAAGAAGAAGAAGAAGAAGAAGAAGAAGAAGAAGAAGAAGAAGAAGAGGAGGAGGAGGAGGAGGAGGAGGAGGAGGAGGAGGAGGAGGAGGAGGAGGAGGAGGAGGAGGAGGAGGAGGAGGAGGAGGAGGAGGAGGAGGAGGAGGAGGAGGAGGAGGAGGAGGAGGAGGAGATTGGCCAGGAGGCCAATCTTACTGGATCTTTTGGCTTGGCAAACACAAGCCAAATCCATTTTTTTTTTAAAAACTAGCAATTATGAGGCTGACAACAAAATCCTGTCAAAACCTTAGTTTTTAAGGGATGGATAAAGGCCAGATACCAATACCATCCTCTCATACATTTTTCAAAAGAGTTTTCACCCTAGCATTTACTTTCTCAGCAGGGTGAATCTGTGCAAATAATGGAGTGGGGACATACAACATACTAAGACACAATTGAGGGAAATCAGTTGTTAGCTGCGAAGTCACGTCCAACCCATCACGACCCCATGGACAACGTTCCTCCAGGCCTTCCTGTCCTCTACCATCCTCTGGAGTCCATTTAAGCTCACACCTACTGCTTCAGTGACCCTATCCAGCCACCTCATTCTCTGCTGTCCCCTTCTTCTTTTGCCCTCAATCTTTCCCAGCATTTGGCTCTTCACCAGGGAGTCCTTCCTTCTCATTAGGTGGCCAAAGGATTTGAGTTTCCTCTTCACGATCTGGCCTTCTAAAGAGCAGTCAGGGTTGATCTCCTCTAGGACTGACCGGTTGGATCGCCTTGCATTCCAAGGGTTGCTCTATTAATGGATTGTTATTGTTGCTAAAATGTTGCATGCCCTCATATTATTTTTGTAAAAGGGAAAAGAAAAAAAACTCAAAGATAGAAGAAACTCTATGTTTCAGTGGGGGCTCTCTTTCAAAACCATTATCTGATGCCATTGATTTGTGGCTCCCATTATAAAGCCCTTCAATAGTGACTGAAAAGAAAATGAGAATATACTGCACCTTTGTGGAGATGTTAGCAGGTATAAAATGACTCCAGTGAGCATTCAACACTTATTTAATTCACTAACAAAATAAACTGATGTTAGCAGTCACCACACAACTCAAAACTGTAGGGAGGACAAAGAAAAAAGACCGAATTTGAGATTGATCTCCTCTTTCCCCTTTAGATTTGTTATCTTAGGGATGCAGGAGTGGAATACAAATTGATGTGATTCCTCCCTTCCAGCACAAGGAAGCTTTGGGAAGGCAGAGCAGGAATTTGCAAACGCTTTCACTCTTCCTTGAAAGCAGCGAAGTGTCCCTGGAAGCTAGGAAGCCAAAGGAGATCATAAAAAAATACTAAAAAAAATAAATACCTTGCCAAATTAAGTCAATTCGATCTACAAAGCGGAGCGACTTGGGAGCTAAATCAATTGGCAAGGATACTTAAAACTGAGCTTGGTGGCCTTGTGTTTGTTCGGTGCTGTCTTTTTTTTCAACCTTGCCACTTTAAGATATGTAGTTGGACTTCAACTCCCAGAATGCTGGTTGGGGAATTCTGGGAGTTGAGGTCCACCAAATTTTAAAGTTGCCAAGGTTGAGAAACATTGGTTTGGAATTGTTTTGTCTGTCTGTCTGTCTCTCTGTGTCTGTCTGTCCATTTGTATCTATCTATCTGTCTCTGTCTGTGACTGTCTGTCTGTCTGCCTGTCTCTGTCTATCTGTGTCTGTCTGTTTGTCTCTCTGTCTATCTGTGTCTGTCTGTCTCTGTCTGTCTATTTGTGTCTGTCTGTCTGTCTCTGTGTCTGTTTATCTGTGTCTGCCTGTGTCTGTCTCTGTCTGTCTCTGTCTATCTGTCTGTCAGTCTGTCTGTCTATCTGTGTCTGTCTGTCTGTCTCGGTGTCTGTTTATCTGTGTCTGTATCTGTGTCTGCCTCTGTCTATCTGTCTGTCTGTCTGTGTGTCTCTGTGTCTGTTTATCTGTGTCTGTGTCTGCCTGTGTCTGTCTGTCTGTCTGTCAGTCTATTGCAGGAAAAAAAAACCATGGAGTAATTCTAATTGCAAAATTGGAACACTCCAACCTTATTCATAGGCACCTGAGTTGTTCTCTCCATCGACTTGAAAGCTCCCTTTGCACCTAACAAAAAACAACAACAATTACGCTTCAGAGAGAGAGAGAGAGATCTGATATCCATTTCCTCCCTCCGGCCCTGGAAAGAAGAAACCAACGTATCTTCTGCCGTTGAGATGCCACCCCTGGAGCACAGGATCCTTCTTTAATCTTTATGACAGCTTCCATTGATTCTGGAGATTTAAAAAAAAAATCCCTTTCTGCGCTGGTGGGAAGCTGAAATAAAAATGAATGAATGAAAACTTGCTTTCCATTAATGTGCTGGAAAGCACTTTTCAACCCAAGCAAGACGACTTTTTTTTTTCCCTGAGAAAAAATCAAAGGAAAAAGAACTTACTTGGAAGCAACATTATTGAACAGCGCATGTACTGAAAATATTATGAACACCGCAAAGAACGTTTCAACAAAAGGGAGAAAGCTGTCAGCTGAACAGGGGGATGAAATGGGCAGGGGATTTTCAAGCTTTTCTCTTTGGTGTGTTGGTTTTTCTTGTCCCTGCCTGGAATGCTGTTAATTCTAGAGGTTCCTTTGGAGGTAGCATCTGTGAGTGCATAAACAAAACCAAAATTACACCAAGATAGACTTGATGGTTGAGTTCAGATGATGCTTGTAATCAGTGGTGGGTTCCTCTCCACATCGCTGCCGGTACGGTGCTCACGGAGCCACGCCTCCTTTCATGCACATGCCCCTACCCCTGCAACACCCAGCTGCTTGTCGGAGCTTATGCATGTGCTACACACTTTAAAAACCGGTATAGAATGCGGGCGTGTGTGGGGACCAGTGGTGGGTTTCAATTTTTTTTAGAACCTCTTCTGTAGGTGTGGCCTGCTTTGTGGGAGTGGCTTGCCAGCCATGTGACTAGGTGGGAGTTGCTTGCTGGCCATGTGACTGGGTGGGTGTGGCCAACTTGTAAAATGTGGTGAAACACACTTAACAACGCTCTTGCTTAGCAACCAAAATGTTGGCTCAGGAACTCTGGCATTTGAAGCACGCAAGTCTTAAAGCTGTCAAGTTACAAGACCCTTGCACCCCTAACTCTTTAGAAAGAAAAACCCCAGGGGTGTTCAAACTTGACAGCTTTAAGACTTGTGGACTTCAAATATCAGCATATCTCAAGGACCATTCCAATGAGAGATATAAACTGGAGTGGAGAAGATGGATTGAGTATACTCAAAATAAATATGGGACTAAGAAATTCCAGATAGTTTACGACTGAAGAAACAAGGAATGACATAATCTGTTTAGAGCTAGCCTAGCAAAGAGGAGTTAAAGCTCAAATGAAAGATGATATTAACTTTTTTTAAAGTTTATTTTAGAATATTTTTGTTAAAGATTTATACCCTGTATTGGTTCTGGGAAGCCGGGGGGGGGGGGAGGTTGGGGGGTGTTGGGGGGGAGGGGAGGGGGCGGGAAGTAAACATTTGTAAAAGTTTTTTTTTTTCCAAAATTTTCAATTAAAAAAAAAAGACTTGTGGACTTCAACTCCCAGAATTCCTCCTCTCGCTCTTCATCTTGATGATGTGCGGACAGGCGGGGGGAGGGAGCTGGAACCGGTTCTAAATGGCACGGTAGATTTGTGGAACCTTTTCTATAGAAGAGGTTAGAACTGGCAGGAACCCAGCTCTGGGGTGGACCAAACAAGCCACCATACTGGTACGCTGTCAGCTGCTCCTGGCTACTACCAGTACAGCCGTATCAGGCCGTACCAGCCGGAAGCCATCACTGCTTGTAACCCAGTTATGTTGCTTTTGGGATGTCCACAAGCTCCGAATTATAAAGTATCCGAATGCTTATATCCCCCCACCCCCCAAAAAAAGAAAAAACCTGATAGGTTGCATAAATCACCTTTTTTGCTACCCCGTTCTCCCTTCGGAGTCAAATTTCATTTTTTAGACTGTTGTCTAGGCTGCATCTCTTCCTCCAGGCCCCCAAGGTCATTCCTTGTCAGACTCCAAAGCAAGAATGACATGTGGTGATCCTCCCAAGCTGAGATCCTTATTGTTTTCCACACCTGTAGACAGAATCTGGCCAGACTGAAAGCTCAACCATATAACTCTACAATATGCTGACCGCCTCGAGGTTGAACTCAGCCTTCCATCCTTCCCAGGTGGGTAAAATGAGGACCCAGATTGTTGGCGGCAAGAGGCTGGCTCTGTAAACCGCTTAGAGAAGGCTGTAAAGCACTGTGAAGCAGTATATAAATCTAAGTGCTATTGATATTGCTATATGGTGCCTGGTTGTGTGTGGCTCTTTAGTTGTTGAATGGGGTGTTGATGGCTGGCTATTGCAATGCAATGCAATGCAATGCAATGCAATGCAATGCAATGCAATCCAATCCAATCCAATCTAATACAATACAATACAATACAATACAATACAATACAATACAATACAATACAATACAATACAATAGCAAAGTTGGAATGGACCTTGGAGGTCTTCTAGTCCAACCCCCTGCCTAGGCAGAAAACCCTATACCGTTTCGTTTCAGACAAATGGTTATCCAACATCTTCTTAAAGACTTCCAGTGTTGGGGCATTCACAACTTCTGGAGGCAAGCTGTTCCACCAATTAATTGTTCTAACTGACAGAAAAATTTCTCCTTAACTCTAAGTTGCTTCTCTCCTTGATTAGTTTCCACCCATTGCTTTTTCTACCCTCAGGTGCCTTGGAAAATAGTTTGACTCTCTCTTCTTTGTGGCAACCCTTGAGATATTGGAAGACTGCTTTCATATCTCCCCTAGTCCTTCTTTCTATTAAACTAGACATACGCAGTTCCAGCAACTGTTCTTTATATGTTTTAGTCTCCAGTCCCCTAATCACCTTTGTTGCACTTCTCTGCACTCTTTCCAGAGTCTCCATATCTTTTCTACATCGTGGTGACTAAAACTATTAAGTTGTTGGGTGTTGTTTCCTTATCCTTGCCAAAATCTTGCCTCCTAAATACTTTATAAGTCAGTGGTAAATCAGCACTCCTGTTGACGGGCAAGTGGGCCCAGGTTTCAATCATTATTTATTTATTCCAGTAGAGAGAAATCCCCTGAGGATGGGCTCCAGCACGAGTCCGAAAGCTCGGAAGACTAAACCTCTGGTCCTGGTGACCAACCCAGATTCAATCTTGTGACGTTATCCCAGGACACATATATATATTCGCCTTCAGTCACACCTCTATGCTCCCCATTGCCCTAAGGCTTTAAATCTTCATTGCCACTTTTCAAACACAGCGCGCCTTCATTCTGCGCTACTTTTCAAGAATGGAATGACACAGATTCAAGATGAAAGCAGTAAAACCCATTGGGGGATATATTGTACCGGAAAGAAGACTGGGTATGCCTTTTTGACAAGGCGCTTATTTGCTTAACGCGACGGCTAAATAATTCCCAGAGCCTTTACTTTCGTAGGAGGCTTTAACTCTAAGAGGATGATATTTAATTATGCCTCTTGCGAAAAAGCCCAAAATGCGCAAAGCGTGGGGGGGAGGGGGAAGTGACTTATTTCTATACGCCTTGATTGAGCAATGGGTGCCGCAAACCCAGAGGCTCGAAGTTCATTACAGGAATGGAAAAATGTAATCTCTGGTTTCTTTTTATACAATCCAGTGGGAATGTCTGAAAGAACTACTTGTCTGAGAATTCATTGATTCCTCCCATATTAACCCAAAAGGAGTATAGCAAGTTAGCACCCTCCCCTCTCCTAGAAAAAATGAAATATTTTAGGAAATATTAAAAAGGCAGAATATTATATTTCCCTGGATGAGAAAAGGAGACACGTGTTTTAAAGACAAAGTAGCTCCCTGCAGCTTCCTGCCCACCGGTCCCCCCCACCTTTGTCAATGGACCATTAAGGCCTGAGACAGTGTATTCTACAAAAATCTACCAACTTCAGGCAAAGCCATAGGAGGCCCAAAGCCCCTTCATTACATCATCACCCAGCAACAGCTCAAGCAAGCTTGAGACTCAAAAGACAAACAGCCTACAAAGTTAGCTAAGATCCCCAACCCCCTGGGAGTCTGACAGCGAATGGGATGTATTTCTTGTACACAGAGGTGGGTTCCTACCAGTTCGCACCAGTTCGGTAGAACCGGTTCGTCAAATCTACCGAACCGGTTAGAAGAGGTTCCACCAGAAAGCAGACCACACCTACAGAAGAGGTTCCAAAAAATTTTGAAACCCACCACTGACGCGCACACACATACTCACACACACACATACACAGACAGACAGACTCACACAGAGAAAGAGAAAGAAAAAGAAAGGAAGAAAGAAAGAAAAAAAGAAAAAAAGAAAGAAAAAGTGAGAGAGAGAGATGAAAGAAAAAAAGGAAAAAGGACAGAGAGACAAAAAGGAAGGAGAAAGAGAGAGAGAGAGAGAAAAAAAAAACCATGGCCTGCAAGCCACTCCCACCTGGTCACATGGCCGGCCGGCCACTCCCACAAAGGAGGCCACACCCACAGAGTAGGTTCGAAAAAATTTTGAAATCCACCACTGCTTGTACAGGAACAGGAAAATCTAAGGAAGGGCCCAAGAGAAGGTATAAAACTAGCCTATCTCAGCATCTCTTCCCTTTTGACCTCAGATAATGTGGTCCTGTCCACCATTAAAACTATCTTTCCAAAGAGCCTCCATGTTTCCGATGTCTTCCTCCCCACTTGGAGCTGAACCCAGATGGACATTTCTTCCAACAGGAGCATTTGGGTTTTCCCCTTGGGTGGGGGGGGGGGGGGAGAAGGGGGAGGAAATCTCAGTGGAGGAAAAACCTAGTCCATGAAGCCACCAAGAATTCAATTCACTAGCTTAGGTTTGACTTCCGTTTTCAGCTGATAAATGAGTTACAGTGGTGCCAGAAGGCCAGACAAGAAGCAATGGCTGGAAACTAATCGAGGGGAGAAGCAACCTGGAACTAAGGAGAAGTTTCCTGATAGTAATGAATTAGTGGAAGGGCTTGTCTTCAGAAGATGTGGGTGCTCCATCACTGGAGGATTTTGGGAAGAGATTGGACAGCCACTTGTCTGGAATGCTACAGGGTCTCCTGCTTGAGCAGGAGGTTGGACTAGAAGATCTCCAAGTCCCCCCCAACTCTATTATTTTGTTATTCTGACCCACCTCGTATTAACTATGGCTCTCCTATGTATGGTAGAGTAATTGTTAAAGATCCTAAATAATGTAGGAAGTTAGCACCCACCCCTCTCCTAGGAAAATCGGATGTTTCAGGAAATATTATAAGGGAAGAATATTTCCCCTAAAAGGGAGGCAGAAATTCAACGGTGTTGTTGTTTTTTAAAGAAAACAGAAATTAACACTTTTCCCAGGCCAAATGAAAAGTGTAGCTTCCGCCCAATGTGATTGATGAGATAGCTCCTCCTACTTTGTGACTTTGCCCCGCCCCCTTGCCCCCTCGCCACGTCAAGGGTGGTTCTCAGCCACCAAAATAACTCTGTTTTGTGAGAGGAGTGCAGCACATCGGGCGATGTGCGTATACAACAGCAGCCTGGGGAGAATTTGAGATCTGACACTTCATCTGACATGCGTACACCCGTCTTTCTGAGCTCTGCTGTTAATTAACGGATTGCCTTTCTAATTAATAAAAGACTGTAATCTGGGCTAAGGAAAGCGACACTCCATTCTCGAGAAGTTTCTTCAAAGTCCTGTTAATTGTCATCTGTGTCCTTGGGGGAACCTCAAATTTTAAGGCTGCTTTAAAATAAAGCATCTCTCTCCCTCCCTCTCCCCCTCTCCCTCTTCTTCTCCCTCCTTCCCTCTCTCCCTCTCCTTCTCCCTCTCCTTCTGTGTGTTTATACTGTACATAGAGAAAAAAATATTTAGTTGTAACTACATACACCCACACAAGCACAGACTTTCTCAGACATATAGGGCATATCAAAGACAGGCGCTATAGACCAAACACAATGTGTTTCATTAATTTTTCAGAGAAAATGTTACTGATGTAATTGCAGAACCATTGCAGTGTTTATCCTCTCTAAGCAAACTCTCTCTCTCCCCCTCTTCTTCTCCCTCCTTCTCCCTCTCCTTCTCTCACTTTTTCTCTCCTTCTCCCTCCTTCTCTGTCTCTCTCCCACTCTCCTTCTCCCTCATTCCCTCTCTCTCCTTCTCTATCACTGTCTCTTCTTCTCCCTCTCTCCCCTTCCTTTCCTACCTCCTTTCTCCTCCTCCCTTTTCCTTCTCTCTCTCCCCCTTTCCCTCCCCATCTCTCCCTCTCTCCCCCTCTCCTTTTCCCCTCCCCTTCCTTTCCTCCTCTTCTTTTCCTTCTCTCTCCCCCTTTCCTGCTCCCTATTTCTTTCTCTCCCTCTCTCCCCTCCTTCTCCTTCTCTCCTCCTCTCCTTTTCCCTTCCCCTTCCTTCCCTACCTCCTCTCTCCTCCTCTCCCTTTCCTTCTCTCTCTCCCCCTTTCCCTCCCCCCACTCTCCCTCCTTCTCCCTCTCCCTCTCTCCTTTTCCCTTCCTCTTCCTTTCCTACCTCCTCTCTCCTCCTCTCCCTTTCCTTCTCTCTCTTCCCCTTTCCCTCCCCCTCTCTCTCCCTCTCTCCCTCCTTCTCCCTCTCTCCCTCTCTCCTTTTCCCTTCCTCTTCCTTTCCTACCTCCTCTCTCCTCCTCTCCCTTTCCTTCTCTCTCTCCCCCTTTCCCTCCCCCCACTCTCCCTCCTTCTCCCTCTCCCTCTCTCCTTTTCCCTTCCTCTTCCTTTCCTACCTCCTCTCTCCTCCTCTCCCTTTCCTTCTCTCTCTTCCCCTTTCCCTCCCCCCTCTCTCTCCCTCTCTCCCTCCTTCTCCCTCTCTCCCTCTCTCCTTTTCCCTTCCTCTTCCTTTCCTACCTCCTCTCTCCTCCTCTCCCTTTCCTTCTCTCTTCCCCTTTCCCTCCCCCTCTCTCTCCCTCTCTCCCTCCTTCTCCCTCTCTCCCCTCTCCTTTTCCCTTCCCCTTCCTTTCCTACCTCCTCTCCTCCTCTCCCTTTCCTTCTCTCTCTCCCTCTTTCCCTCCCCCTCTCTCTCCCTCTCTCCCTCCTTCTCCCTCTCTCCCCTCTCCTTTTCCCTTCCCCTTCCTTTCCTTCCTTATCTTCTTCCTTTCCTTCTCTCTCCCCCTTTCCTGCCCCCTATTTCTTTCTCTCCCTCTCTCTCTCCCCTCCTTCTCCTTATCTCCCCCTCTCCTTTTCCCTTCCCCTTCCTTTCCTACCTCCTCTCTCCTCCTCTCCTTCTCTCTCTCCCCCTGTGCCACCTCTCCCTCCCCCCCCCCCCGCTCCAAGAATGCAAATCATGTAAAGGAGCTATGAGAAAGGGATGTGAAAAGCTCTGTTTGGAATAGGTGGTGCATTCTAAAGACCTCCCTGTTAATCAGAGCAATTACCTGAGGCAATGGCAATAGAGAAGGTGGCTCTGGAGCTGGCCCTCTGTGGTGCATCTGTCAAAATTATTTAGCAGGTTCCACTTCACACAAAGTGACACCTTTCTTGGGAGTTGAACAATAATGAGCAGTGAGTTGGCAGCAGATTAACGTTGCTCGACCGTAGGGGACACTAGCAGAAGCCGGCATTCCAACACTGAAAATGTTTGCGTCTTGGTGGACTTAATGCTGGGGGAGAAATGTTTTTAGCCACAAATACTGGCCACCTGAGATTTCCCTTCCCAGCCAAGGAGCTTCGGTGAGTACAGAGGTGGGTTCATACCAGTTTGCACCAGTTCGGTAGAACTGGTTCGTCAAATCTACCGAACCGGTTAGAAGAGGTTCCACCAGAAAGCAGGCCATACCTACAGAAGAGGTTCCAAAATTTTTTGAAACCCACCACTGACACACACACACATGCACACACACACACACACACAGAGACAGACAGACAGACAGACTCACACAGAGAAAGAGAAAGAAAAAGAAAGGAAGAAAGAAAGAAAGAAAGAAAAAAGAAAGAAAAAGTGAGAGAGAGATGAAAGAAAAAAAGGAAAAAGGGACAGAGAGACAAAAGGAAGGAGAGAGAGAGAGAGAGAGAGAGAACACATGGCCAGCAAGCCACTCCCACCAGGTCACATGGCTGGCAAGCCACTCCCACAAAGGGGGGGACCTACCCACCGAGTAGGTTCGAAAAAAAATTGAAACCCACCACTGGGTGAGTATCACTCTTGAATTCCCTTACTCCCCAGCTCTCTCTCATTTTATTTATTTTATTTTTTTGTTTATTTAGTTTGTCAACCATGTACGAGATAACAGATATAAATATAACCACGGACATGAGCCCAGGAAATGGGTACGAATAAATGGGGACAGTAGGACAAGGATGTTGGGCACACTGGTGCACTTATGCACGCCTCCTTACAGACCTCTTAGGACCTCACATCCATGGTAGACAGTTTGAGGTTAAAGTTATGGGGGTTTGAGGATGTAACAACAGAGTCGGGTAGAGCATTCCAGGCGTTGACCACTCTGTTTCTGAAGTTGTATTTTCTGCAATCAACTTTGGAGCGGTTTATTTGAGTTTGTATCTATTGTTTGCCCGTGTATTATTGTTGTTGTTTTTTTCCCATTCTTGGACAGTCTCGGTGATGTCCCAGGTCCTCCCCCATTAAGATGTTGGTGGGTGTTTAAGGACAGATTGTTTTGTGTAGCTTCCAGGAGATTTCATGTTTCACTTCTGGCAGAATAACAGAGTTGGGAGGGACCTTGGAAGTCTTCTAGTCCAACCCCCTGGAAACCCTACACCATTTCAGACAAATGGTTGTCCAATCTCTTCTTTAAAATCTCCAGTGTTGGACCACCTACAACTTCTGAAGTCAAGTCATTCCACTGATTAATTGTTTCAACTGTCAGGAAAAACTCTTCGTTCTAGGTTGGATCTCTTCTTGATTAGTTTCCACCCATTGCTTCTTGTCCTACCCTCAGGTGCTTTGGAGAATAGCTTGACTCCCTCTTCTTTGTGGCAGCCTCTCAGATGTTCAGATATCAGATATGAAGAGTATTCGGAGACTTCAGCTTGTCCAGAATGCAGCCACGTGAGCGATTGTGGGCGCACCTCGGTACACCCACGTCACACCTATCCTCCGCGAGATGCACTCGCTGCCTGTTGGTCTCCGGACACGCTTCAAGGTGCTAGTCGTAACTTTTAAAGCCCTACATGGCATTGGACCTGGGTACTTGAGAGACCGCCTCCTGCCAATCACCTCCCATAGACCTATTAGATCCCACAGATTAGGCCTCCTCCGGGTACCATCAGCTAGCCAATGTCGACTGTCGACCCCCTGGGGGAGGGCCTTCTCTGTGGCTGCTCCGGCCCTCTGGAACAATCTCCCCGTGGAGATTCGGACTCTCACCACCCTTCAGGCTTTCCACGAAGCCGTCAAGACCTGGCTGTTCCGGCAGGCCTGGGGCTGATGAGTTCCCAGCCCCACTTGAATTGTTGCGATTGTTGCGTGGTTTTTAATCTGTTTCTTGTATCTTGATTTTGTCTTGTTCGTTTTTTGTATTTCCCCCTTCCCCACTTGTTTGTTAGCCGCTCTGAGTCCCTCGGGAATAGGGCGGCATACAAGTATAATAAACATAACATAAACATAACATTGGAGCACTGCTATCAGGTCTCCCCTAGTCCTTCTTTTCATTAAACTAGACATACCTAGAAGAGGCTCAGAAAAACCTCCTTTCTAGATGTCAGCATCAAAGAATGATCAACAATCTTCTCGCTTTATGAGAGTCTCAGGTCAATGGTTAAAAGACAAAAATTACTTGTTTTGCTCACTTGCCTCTCCCATTCCCTCTTATAAGTATACAAATAATTTCCTTCCTTCCTTCCTTCTCTCCCTCCCTCCCTCCCCTCCCTTCCTTTCTTCCCTAGAAGCATAATCTTCCTTCCTTCCTTCCTTCCTTCCTTCCTTCCTTCCTTCCTTCCTTCCTTCCTTCCTTCTCCCTCTTTCCTTCCCTAGAAGCATAATCATTGTCCCTTCCTTCCTTCCCTATTCCTTCCTTCCTTTTCTTCCTTCCTTCCTTCTCTCCCTCCCTCCCTTCCTTCCTTCCTTCCCTAGAAGCATAATCTTCCTTCTTCCTTCCTTCCTTCCTTCCTTCCTTCCTTCCCAGCCAAGCCTCTTTCTCTGCCATTTTGCAATTAACACCAGGAAAAATGGAAAACCTGAAGATTGCTTCTTGTACTTCCTTGCTCTTCCCTATTGTCCAGTTGATTAAACGGATAAGATAACTATCTGGGAAGAAGCTGATTAAAATGTATAATACAGGCTGAACCGTCAGTGGAATGTTTACGTGCAGGATTTAATAGACTTACAAGGAATCTCATTCGGAAGGCAATGCATATTATTAAGTGGTAGGCAGAAAAGGGCCAGGCATACCAGGTCCCCATTGAAGCTGATGAAAGAGAATTTGCTTTTGATTTATTTTTCCATAGAAGAACTTCAATGAAACTCTCATAAGCAGATGGATGTTATAGCATTCATTTAGGGAAAAGGCAGCCTAGAAAATGATTCTTTCTAGCAATCTAAAGCTGCCTGGCCTCTGGTGCTTCTATTAAATCCCAAAGGAGAGTGTCAAGATATGGTTTCCTGCCATGGGACTTGTTAAATTGGAATGAATGAAAAGCCAAGGAGGCTTCAACTTGATGGTAAGCGATGTGGCAAGAAATAGAATAGAATAGAATAGAATAGAATAGAATAGAATAGAGGATGGAGGATGGAATTTTTGGTATTAAATATTATGGATGTTTAGCTAAAACAGGATATGAGGATTTTATAAACAAGTAAATGAAATGCTAGCATGTGGTTATGGATTAAATCTTTGGCATAATTAAGGATGAAAGATGTTTAAACAACTGTAGTCAACTAAAAGTGGAGGTATGATGATGTCAATATGGTAAACATTTGAGTTAAGATATTTGAATTAATATGAATTAATGGAAGAGATGCACAAAAACATGTTGTAACCAGCTGATATACTTTTTTATAATATATACCTGTGTTCTTTTGTGTGTGTGTGTGTTTTCTTTTTTTTTTCCCTGCCTTGTTTTCTGTTTTTTGTCTTTTTTGTGTTTTGATTTTTTCCCCCCCCACTGGTGTGGGCATGTGTTGTTTATGTAACAAAATAAAAAAAATTTAATAATAAAAAAATAGAATAGAATAGGAATAGGAATAGAATAACAGAGTTGGAAGGGACCTTGGAAGTCTTCTAGTCCAACCCCCTGCTTAGACAGGAAACCCTACACTTCAGTCAAATGGTTATCCAACATCTTCTTAAAAACTTCCAGTGTTGGAGTCATATAATTTAGCCTCCGGACTCCTTATCATCTTTGACTTACATCTGTTAGGGCCCCAAAGACCCATGATAAAAGAAGTTGAGAAGACAACTTGAAGCTCCTGTTAGGGAGTTCTGCAAAGCGGTTATCACACAGATAAAACAGAACACAAGCATCATACAGAAAGAGATGGCACTTGACTCAATCAATGCTGTGTTTATTAAAGGAAAGGTTCCCCTCGCACATATGTGCTAGTCATTCCCAACTCTAGGGGGCGATGCTCATCTCCGTTTCAAAGCCAAAGAGCCAGCGCTGTCTGAAGATGTCTCCGTGATCATGTGGCCGGCATGACTAAACGCCAAAGGCGCATGGAACATTTTTACCTTCCCACCAAAGGTGGTCCCTATTTTGTCTACCTGCATTTTTTTACATGCTTTTGAACTGCTAGGTTGGCAGAAGCTGGGACAAGTAACAGGAGCTCACTCGGTTACGCGGCGCTAGGGATTCAAACCACTGAACTGCTGACCTTCTGATCGACAAGCTCAGCATCTTAGCCCCTAAGTCCCCGTTGCCCAATATTCAAGGAAGCTCAAAGACACCATCAAGAGAATTGAGAAGGCATCCTTAAGTCCCCAGAGAATTAAGTAGAAAAACAGACACTTCTGTTGTTGAAAAGGCACAATATTAGCATTCCCTGGTTGGCTTCAATGTGTGGTGTGTGGCAGCTCTGCTGTATTTTGTGGACATCTGGCTCATTGTGTCCTTGAAGAACTGCCAAGATTTGTTTTATTCTGCAGCTAGCTTTGGGATTGGGGCATTCCTCTGTTGTCTTTTACTCTAATCACCTGGGCAGTAGTAGGAAGATGGGTAAGAAAAAGCTGGGGGTAGAGGTTGGATTGATGATCATCAAGGACCAGGGGTGCAGTTGGCTTTGGCTGGGTTCTCAAAAGCAGCACTCCCATGAGTAAGTTACATTTCAATTGAACTCTTATGGATTAGGTATTCATGGAAATCAGTGGTGGGTTTCAAAAATTGTTGGAACCTACTTTGTGGGTGTGGCCTCTTTTGTGGGAGTGGCTTGCCACCCATGTGACCAGATGGTAGTGACTTGACGCCCATGTGACCGGATATGAAATTATGAATTAGTACTTAGGTCGGTCCAAGTAGCTATTCAGAAACTCTGGCATTGAAGCATGCAAGTCTTAAAGCTGTCAAGTTACAAGATCCTTGCCAGTGGTGGGTTTCAAAAATTTTTGGAACCTCTTCTGTAGGTGTGGCCTGCTTTCCGGGTCCACTGGTAGGAATCTCTTCTAACTGGTTCGGTAGATTTGACATCTACTTCTGTCCTACTATCGCAGCACCACTGAGAGTGTCCTGACATACGGCATTCTTGCATGGTATGGGAGCAGCTCTGCAGCGGACAAAAAAGCTCTACAGAGAATCATTAAAACTGCCCAGAATATCACCGGGCTCCAGCTACCAGCCCTGGATGACATCTTTGCACCTCGCAGTTTGAGGAAGTTGCATAACATTCTCAGAGACTCTTCCCATCCTGTTGACAATCTTTTTAGACTGTTGCCTTCTTCTGGCAGAAGGAACAGAACAATTGAAACTAGGACCACATGTCTTCTGAATGGCTTTTATCCCAGAGCTGTAATTGGACTCAAAAATGAACTAAAGGGCCACCATCAGTGGGCTATTGGACAACACTACTTGGTCTGTTGTGTGGATGCCTGGGGGGTTTAGGTGTTTGGGGATTGTTATGTACATTGGGCCTGGTCTCTGGGTGTTATGGGAATTTCGTTGAATGTTTATACTGTGTATATACGTACAATGACAATAAAATAATAAGATAATAACCTTTAAAGCCCTACATGGCTTAGGACCAGTGTACCTGCGAGACCGCCTACTGCCACATACCTCCCAGTGGCCGATAAGATCACACAGATTGGGCCTCCTTCAGATGCTGTCAGCCAGACAGTGTCACTGGCGGGCCCCCGGAGGAGAGCCTTCTCTGTGGCTGCTCCGACCCTTTGGAATCAGCTACCCCCAGAGGTCCGGACCTTACCCACTCTCATGGCCTTCAGGAAAGCTGTTAAAACCTGGCTGTTCCGGCAGGCCTGGGGCTGTTGACCTTATTGTAAGGTCCAGCCCCGATTAGAACGAATGTGTGTTGTGAATTTTAAACTATTCTTTTATTTTTCTTTTCTTTTTTCTTCCCTCTCTGTAAGCCGCCCGAAGTCCTTCGGGATTGGGCGGCCTATAAATTTAATAAATAATAATAAATAATAAAGATAAATAAACCCATTGGGGACAGCTGAAGCCATTTTGTTCAACGAATTTCTAAAATAGCATCTACATGGTTTCTACAGAATATTACTTTTTTCTCCCTAAAAACCTCTTAGTATTCTCACTGGTGGTTCACTCACCACCTGGATCACGTATTTCTCATGAGTTTCCATCCAAAGAAACTCTACCCAAAGCACACGCCAATTGTTTAGAAAAGATAAAGAGGTAATCCACATGTGTGCTGCGTGCATAATCTAAGAGACACGATTTATTGCATCTTTACGGGCAGAAGAACCTGGTAGTAGTACCATCGTCAACCCAGCGACCAAGTTGAGATCACAAAGATATTGACAGAAGTCCGTCACCGAACCTCCCCATCGTGAATAGGTGTGAATGAAGCGGTCCATGAAATTCCACGGAAAGCCAAGATCATCAGAGTTCTTGTTTGGAGTCTTCAACGAGGATTTCGTCCACTTTCATATCCGTTTCAGACACAGGGACCGTATGGCAAATTTGTTCTTTGTAAGCTAAGGCAATTGTGTATGGTTTTCCTTTCGGATGTAGCAGGCATCGTTGGAGGTAGGTATCATAATACCCTTTTCCTCTTCCCAGCCTGTTCCCCATTTTGTCAAAACCAAGTCCAGGCATCAGGATGAGATCCAGACCATCTGTGGAAGGGAAAGGAAACACCTGGGGTGAAAGGACATCAAACTAACTTTTTCATTTTTCAATTTTGGTTTCTTCCTGATCTGCCCAAGAATTGAGGGGTTCCCCCCGCCCCCAGGTTAAAAAGCTGGTAAAGTTGGATTTCCAGCTCATGGCAATAGCAATAGCAATAGCAGGTTCGAGGTTCGAGGTTCATTTTATTTATATGCCGCCCTATTCCCGGCGGGACTCAGGGTGGCGCACAAACCCAAGGAGGGGGGAGGGAAAAACACAAAAACTACAAAAAGTACAGGGCATTTAAAACAACCAACAGCCACACAATTCGAGAGGGGAAGGGAACTCATCGACCCCAGGCCTGCCGACACAGCCAGTTTTTAACGGCTTTTCGGAAGGCCTGGAGAGAGGTGAGGGTCCGAATCTCTGCGGGGAGCTCGTTCCAAAGGGCCGGAGCCGCCACAGAGGCTCTTATATAAGCACTTTAGACTTATATGCCACTTCACAATGCTTTACAGCCCTCTCTAAGCAGTTTAGAGTCAGCCTCTTGCCCCCAACAATCTGGGCCCTCGCAGTTTTCTTGACAAGATTTCAGGAGTGGTTTGCCATTTCCTCCTCCCTAGGGCGGAGGCAGAGTGACTGGGTCAAGGTCACCCAAGTGACTTTGAGGCTAAAGCAGGACTAGAACTCACAGCCTCCCTAGAAATGGATTTTAACCCTTTCTAACCATGCATCAAATGAGATCTCATGTGTGAGGTCACCGTTTCTCTATCCTTATCATTTAAAAGTATTTAATGCATTTCTTTTCCAATGTCCTGGAACAGCACACCTATACATGAAATAGAAAGCCCCCTCGAGAATAGAAAGCAAAATTAACTCAAGGCCATATGAAAAGCAGAAAGCGTAGTAAGACTGGGGGGAAATATTCAGTATGTCAGGGCAATGATGATTTAAAGCTGACCAGCCAATGTAATGCTGTAACTTAAGATGGTGAAATGAAGCAGAGGTATTGCCGCTTTAAGAAGCCAGGATATTGCCATTTTAAGAAGCTGTCTATATAATGGAGGCCATGAGAGGGTATATCTCTCTCTCCTAGTGTATCTCTCTCTCCTCGTGAAATATCTCCATAGTAGTTCTCCATGTAGAGTTAGAGATTGGAGCTGGATATAGATAGATAGATAGATAGATAGATAGATAGATAGATAGATAGATAGATAGATAGATAGATAGATAGATAGATAGATAGATATACACATACATACATACATACATACATACATACATACACATATACATATACATATACATATACATACACATACACATACACATACACATACACATACACATATATATATATATTTAAAGTCACAACCCCTGGTATGCCCAAACATGGGAGGAAGGTCACACTTCCACTCTCTGTCTTCGGCTCGTCACAAGAGACCATCCAGATTTATTTATCAGCATAAATATAACATATATATATATATATATATATATATATATATATATATATATATATATATATATATATATATATATATATATATATATATATATATATATATATATATACACATACACACACACACACACACACACACACACACACAGAGTATATAGTATATGCATATAGTAACAGCTAAATATCATCATAAAACTATTTTATTCCCACATTTTGCTCTAATTTGTTTTGGTTTTTTTTATTTTTGCATTCCGCAAAAATCCCTCTTGTTTTCTTTTCTTTTTTTTAAATTCTGTCTAAACAAGTTTCTTATCTCTAATGCTGAGTGTTTTTTTTTTTAAAGAGGAGAAGTTGGCTAAGGGAGAATGGCTGCAACAGCAAGCCATTTATCTCCCCCCTCCAAGTTTTTCCATGGTAATAATTCCACAGTTGATTTATTGTGTGTTCCATAAGATAAGATCTCAGTTTGTGTACTTAATATATATTTGTTTTTTCCTGGGGGGGGGGGGTAGTGGGGGTTGCCAAAGGGAAAGGAAAGAGCTACAATTACTGAAGCATTTGTTTGGATGTCAGATATAAAATAGAATAAAGATTTAATTGCAGATCAACCCCTGGTTGAGAAACATCCAGCTCTCAGCATGGACCTGTCAGTATTATCAAGAGCCTTCTGGATGGAACCCTGAAATTGCAATTTAAAATGGCAATTGTTTTTTCAGCTCGCAGAAGGGGTTTCTTTTCCCCATTTTCACATTTGAAAGTAGATAGCTTGTTAAAAGATTGTTTTTGTATGTAGTTAGTGATGAGCAGGCCACAGAACATACAGTATAGCAATAGCACTGGCACTTAGACTTATATACTGCTTCACAGTGCTTTACAGCCCTCTCTAAGCAGCTTATTGCCCCCCCAACAATCTGGCTTCTCATTTTAATGAACTCGGAAGGAAGGATGGATGGTTGAATCAACTTTGAGCCCCATCAGGATCGAACTGCTGGCAGTTGGCAGAGTCAACCTGCAATACTGCATTCTAATCACTGCACCACTACGGCTTCCGTCCTTCCTTCTCAAGCAATAGCACTTAGACTTATATACCGCTTCACAGTGCTTTACAGCCCTCTCTAAGCAGTCTACAGAGTCAGGCTCTTGCCCCCAACAATTTGGGTCCTCATTTTAGCCACCTCCGAAGCAGTGACGTGTGGTGAGGTTTATGGCTGGTGAGGCAAAAAGAAAGAAAGCGGTTTTCGGCCTTCCCGGCACTATGTCCAACATACCTTTTCCAGCTGTTTCACAGTCACAGAGGATTTCAACTCTGCTCTTGCCTGCCATCATGAAAATGTAAAAATGTAAAAGGAAAAAGGCAAGAGCTGCTGAAGTCAGGCTGGGCTAGCTGCTGCCAGAGTCCCCAATGGATGACTCTGCTTAACTGTTTAAAAAAGCCTCTAAAAAAAACGCCCTCTACAGGAGGCGGCAAGAGAACCACGTGCCTCATCTACATAAGGAATTTTTCGGCTTTTAACCCTTGCTTAACTCTGCTCGAGTGATCATAAAGTCAGACTAAATGAGGCACATGGTTCTCCCGCCTCCTCCTGTAGAGGGCACTTTTTAAGAGGCTTTTTTAAACAGTTAAGCACTAAGCAGAGTCATCCACGGTGACTCTGGCAGCAACTAGCTCAGCCTTTTTCCTTTTAATTTTTTTTTCTTTTCATGATGACAGTGGTGAGGCTCTGCCTCCCCTGACTGCACGTCACTGCTCGGAAGGATGGAAGTCTGAGTCAACCTTGAGCAATATATAAGTCTAAGTGGCATTGCTAGGGCTATTGCTAGCTTCTTTCATGGGAAGGGAAATTTGGAATAAATTCAGTGGTGATGTTTCTGCCATCCTGCCCTCAAACCTCAAAGGGACCGGCTTTCTTCCATCTGCTTTCAGAATTGATGCAGTTGTCTTTGCCAGGAAGCGCGAAGGAACAGGCTGGCATTCTGAGCCTCTGCTGCATTTTAAAGGCAACTAACTATATGTAGGTCTGGGTTTTTTTCCCCCCCTCACTACGGAGGAGGATTTGCCAAGGGGACATTTGAAACAAATGAGGCAGCACAAGTTAGAGCAGCCCATTGGAACAAACTTATCATCTTGCTTGGTGGGTGTTTTTTTTTCCCTAAAGAAAATTTTGCAGCAAACTTTTGGAGCAAGGAAACAGAAAAAGTCCAGCCGATAAGGCCTTCAGGGGAAGTAGAAATGCAAGCTGAATGCATCAAAAATAATATGGAATGTAGGAAATGATCGGGCCATCTGGTCCGAAGACGATGAGGGGGGAAGGCTCACCTGAGCATATTTTTGGGAGGGAGGGAGTGGATTCACAGGAGAAAGGTTGGATATTCTCTTTACTGAAAGAAATACTGGAAGACTTTGCTATTTTCTTGTGTTTTTAAATGGAAAGAAGTATTGGCAGAATTTGTTATTTGTGTGTGTGTGTGTGTAAGTAATAGTGCTAGACTAATACTAATATGTTACTAATAGTAATAGATGCCACACATAATTACCTGGGAATATGCTCCGCTGGGAGCTCCTTAATAGTAATTGCATTGTGTGTCTGTCAAGTTATTTGCAGGCTAACGCAAGTATTCCTTTGCAAAGCCAGGCCACAAGTCAACAATACAACGTTTTGCTCTCTGAGAATAACTTGCAGTTTTCTGAACTAATAGCTGTTCTTTGGGGCCAAAAGGGGGGAAAAAACTATAATAAGGGGGAAGATTATTCCATGCTATTAAAATTACAGTATCTCATAGATAAATCTACGATGTCCCTTGGTCTGCAAGGCGATCCAACTGGTCAGTCCTAGAGGAGATCAACCCTGACTGCTCTTTAGAAGGCCAGATCCTGAAACTGAAACTCAAATACTTTGGCCATCTAATGAGAAGGAAGGACTCACTGGAGAAGAGCCTCATGCTGGGAAAGATTGAGGGCAAAAGAAGAAGGGGACGACAGAGAAAGAGGTGGTTGGATGGAATCACTGAAGCATTAGGCGTGAGCTTAGATGGACTCCAGAGGATGGTAGAGGACAGGAAGGCCTGGAGGAACGTTGTCCATGGGGTCACGATGGGTGGGACACAACTTCGCAACTAACTAAAACAAAGTTATTTTAGAAATACACTCTTTTTGCTTTGCTTTTTCTACTTCAGAATGGCAAGAAACGATTGTTTATTTATTTATAGTCCAATCTTGCAGTTTGGAAGTTTCACATAAAACAACAAAGCGTGAATTGAAAATAAATATGGAGTAATATTTATAAAAATAGGAAAACTGAAATATAAATAAAGTAATGATCTTGGCAACAGCATTCCGTAAAGTTTAATACAATCCAGATTCCTGTGGATTTCAGTGGTTTCCCACCATGTTTTTTTTTTTTTTTTTGCTTTTTCATTTCAAAACAAGAATACATATTTTCTCCAATAGCATGCCCAAGACTGCAAAAATTAAAGGAACTCTTTAAATATTGGAACACAAATGTATTTATTTAATACAACCAGGTCTGTGGCGGCACAGTGTTTAGAATGCAGTATTGCAGGCTGACTCTGCCCACTGCCAGGAGTTCGATCCCGACCAGCTTAAGGTTGACTCAGCCTTCCATCCTTCCGAGATCAATAAAATGAGGACCCAGACTTCTGGGGGCAATAGGCTGATTCTCTGTAAACCGCTTAGAGAGGGCTGTAAAGCCCTGTGAAGCGGTATATAAGTCTAAGCGTTATTGCTGTTGTCCTTCCTTCCTTCCTTCCCGTCCCATCCTGTCCCTTCCCTTCCTTTCCATCCTTTCCTTCCTTCCCTCTGCCCACTGCCAGCAGTTCGATTTTCACCAGGCTCAAGGTTAACTCAGCCTTCCATCCTTCCAAGATCAATAAAATGAGGAGCCAGATTGTTGGGGTGGGTGGGGGCAATAGGCGGATTCTGTACACTGGTTAGAGAGGGCTGTAAAAGCACTGCAAAGAGGTATATAAGTCTAAGTGCCATTGCTATTTAACTCAGGTGCAAAGATGGAATTGATAGCAAATTTTTACTTGCATGCCCATCCAATCACGTTAAGTAATTCATACAGCAGCTCAGTGCAAGTGATTAAAACTCTGAAAAATTATGGCTGTACCTGAATAGCTTCTTTTAATGCTCGCGCCGATGAGAAGTGGTCCCTGGATGTGCTTTCCATCAACTCAGCACATGATTTGACACCATCATAAAGAGGAGTCAGCAGGGGGCGTAAGTTTTTTTTGTTTTTTTTTTACCCACATCCCTTTCCTTATTATGCAACCTTTTTTAGCTTAACATCTCCAGCCTGGAACTAAATTGCTTCCTCTCGCTTAATTATTTCTGTTTCTGGCTGGGAGTTGCAATTTATTTGTATATTGGTATCAATGCACTTGGATGGGTGCTCTATATGTAATTACTGTCAGGGCGTTTTCACAGCTTCTGCCAGGGCTGTTCTGTTGAATTGATTTTTATTTTTAAAAAAGTGAAATGAATTATTTGTGAGAAAAAGGAGAACAGCCAATCCACTCCCCCTTTGATTAATAGGGACTAAGCATCCCAAAATGTTGGGTGCTGGTCTTTGCTGTAATAGAGGCATTTGACAATTCAATCCAGAGATTCGACTTGAAGGCAATTTGACTGAACCCACAAATTAAGTCAGATTTCCAAATTGAAGCAGCAAAGCATTGGAACTATTGAATCAAATAAGATTGATGAACTGTAGAGTTTTGCACACAGAACCATAGAGTCATAGGGCTGGAAAGGAACTTGGAGGTCTTCTGTTCCAACCCCCTGAGTGTCCAAGGCATCAGTCATATGCAGAAACATTTTTTTCCTTCCTCTGAATCAGGAGTTGGCAACTCATGGCTCTGGAGCCGCATGTGGCCCTTTCATCCCTCTGCTGCGGCTCCCTGTCGCCGGTCGGCTTCACAATTGATAGGGCTTTCGGTTAGGGCAGGTAGAGGAAAAAGGACACTGTGCTAGGAGGAGACTCTATGATGAGGGAACCGGACTTCCTGTCAGCAGAGAAAAAAGGATGCTGCACTAGGAGGAAACTCTTTGGTGAGGGAACTGCATTTCCAGTCGGCTCCAGAATTGAATGGGGGGCTTCCGGTTAGGACCTTTGTGGCTCTTTGATTATTTAAGGTTGCCGACCCCTGCCCTGGATTGATCCTCTAAATTACAATTCAAGTCCAAATCAGATTGCAAACTTAGATTCATTGATTTAAATCAGATCGTGTTTTGCTTACACACCCCTAACATGCAATTTGTATTTTAGGCCAAGCCTGCATACTACTATACGCTACCACGGATGACTGTATCCAAGTATGTGGTTTCTTCTCTCTTTCTATTCCTTTATTAAACAGACGTTTGTAGACTTTCTGCCTTTTGAGGAAGGTTTTAAGGAGTGCTTTATGTTTCAATCTCTCTCCCCCAAAATCAGAACTATTCTCGGGTCTGACTCTGGAAAAGGCCACGTTAATCCTTAAGTATGCATGAGATTTATAATGCGAGTTTCGAAACACAGAATTAAAGGATTGATGGCTTTGAGATTGCACCCAATGGAGGACTTGCAATACCAGAAAGAAAGATCTTGTTGCTACAATAACCCACCCCTGCTTTCTTCATCTGTATTTGTGATTCTTCTTGTGCTTGACTTCCTTACAAGTAGTTTGATTCAAAATAAGGCTGTTTCCAAAAATCTGTATAACACCAAGCATCCTAATCAATAATATTGCTTTTGGGGAAACAGGCTATGAAGAACACACACTGTAGTCTCATTTTCTCAGATGGATAGGAATGTATCTAGTTTAATGAAAAGAAGAAACGGGTGACATGATAGCAGTGTTCCAATATTTGAGGGGCTGCCACAAAGAAGAGGGAGTCAAGCTATTCTCCAAGGCACCTGAGGGTAGAACAAGAAGCAATGGGTAGAAACTAATCAAGGAGCGAAGCAAACTAAAACTAAGGAGAAATTTCCTAACTGTGAGAACAATTAATCAGTGGAACAGCTTGGCTCTAGAAGTTGTGAATGCCCCAACGCTGGAAGCTTTTAAGAAGAGACTGTCGACAACTATTTGTCTGACAAAGTATGTTGGACTAGAAGACCTTCATGGTTCCTTCCAACTCTGTTATTCTTGGTTTTTTGTTGGTAGTTGATCAGGGATGACTATTTGAGTGATATATCTGCACTCCAGGAAAACCTTAACAATGTAACACTGGATGGAATTTTTGTAATTGGAGGTAAGCCATTGGAGTAAATTCTCAGAAACTGGATGGCTTAGAAAAATCCTGGAGCTTAAAAAGGGAATACTGTACATCAGTTGCTCCGGGCATGTCTGCCCAGCTCTGAAGCAAACTATTTTTGCCACTCTATGTGAGGATATGCTATTATTCAATATATTTAAACTAGATTTATCAATGAGATACCATAATTCTGATAGCATGGAACAACCTTCCCCATTATTATAGGTTCCCCTCCCCACTTTTGACCCTAAAGCACAGCTATTAGTTCAGAAAACTTACTCTCAGACAGCAACATTTTGTGTTGTTGAGTTGTGGCCCGGCTTTGCAAAGGAAGACTCCCATTGTTGTGTTAGTTGCGAACTTGTGTCTGACACATCACGACCCCATAGACAACATTCCTCCAGGCCTTCCTGTCTTCTACCATCCTCTGGAGTCCATTTAAGCTCACGCCTACTCCCTCGGTGACTCCATCCAGCCACCTCATTCTCTGTCTTCCCCTTCTTCTTTTGCCTTCAATCTTTCCCAGCATGAGGCTCTTCTCCAGGGAGTCCTTCCTTCTCGTTAGGTGGCCAAAGGATTTGAGTTTCCTCTTCAGGATCCGGCCTTCTAAAGAACAGTCAGGGTTGATCTCCTCTAGGATTGCAGTCCAAGGCACTTTGTAGATTTATCAGTGAGATACCGTAATTTTAATAGCATGGAATAAACTTCCCCATTATTATAGTTTTCCCCCCCCCACACACACACACACCTTTTGGCCCCAAAGCACAGCTATTAGTTCAGAAAACTGCAAGTTATTCTCAGACAGCAAAACATTGTGTTGTCAAGTTGTGGCCTGGCTTTGCAAAGGAACACTTTCGTTAGCCTGCAAATAACTTGACAGACAGACAATGCAGTTACTATTAAGGAAAACTCCACTGGGTTTAGCGGAGCTTATTCCCAGGTAATTATGTGTGGTGTCGCATTCTGATTAAACTGCGTTTTGCACAGGAGTTCCTCCACTGAGCTCCAACCTACTTTCAGCTACAAAGGGTATAAATAGATAATAACTGATCAAGGGGATAGCCTTATTTGATGAGTTTCGGTAATGAGGGTTGAGAAATGCTCCTGTGTTTCCCCCCACACATACACACAACCGATTCTCCCTCGGTTTCAGGAGGCCATTTATTTTCAAAATGTCTTCTATGATGTCATTTATTTTCAAATGGTCTTTTGAAAAGCCGAGGTGGCACAGTGGTTAGAGTGCAGTACTGCAGGCCACTTCAGCTGACTGCTACCTGCAGTTCGGCGGTTCAAATCTCACCGGCTCAAGGTTGACTCAGCCTTCCATCCTTCCTAGGTGGGTGAAATGAGGACCCAGACTGTGGGGGCGATATGCTGACTCTGTAAACCGCTTAGAGAGGGCTGAAGGCCCTATGAAGCAGTATATAAGTCTAACTGCTATTGCTATTGCTATTTTACCCCTTCAGAGGAATTTCCGTGGATAAGTGTGGGGTTGGGAGCTCACATAGTTAGGATGCTTGGATGGAGGTTTGTGTTCTGACCTTGGCTTCCCAAGCATTCCTGAGGATGAAGCAAACTCCTGGTCCCGACAAACCCCCTTTTATTAATTGACTGTGAAATCTGCTCATTCACATCCAGCAAAGTCTTTCAAGAGAAACAGAAGTTAGAAAGGAGGAGATATAAAAAGAGGAAATGTTAATCTGTCAAGAGCTTGAAGACGAAGATGTTATGAATTATTATAATTATATTACTATACAGTTATATTATTAATGTTATTATGTTGAATACAATAACAAATATCTGGATTATGATTGTTCAAATAACTGTACCCAGATCACACACTGTTTAATGGAAATGGAAAGTAATATAAAGAAAACAAATTAAAAAAACATTTTTGGGGAGGAGGGGGGGAGGCCATTTGTACCCAGCTCTGGTTATGAGGGTTTTAAATCCAGTAATAGCAAAATCCTGTGCCTGTCCCTTCAGGAATAATACCAGTTTTGTGACATGGTACATATGGAGCAGCTGTCAAAAACAAAAAATATAATTACCAAGACAAACTAGATTTAAACAGAGTCCTCTGTTTAATAAACATGGGAACACAGCTTTAAGGAAACACCGCTCTGAATATTTTGGAAAAAGAATTTGGAGCTAACGAAACCAAACAACACACACACAATCGCTGCTCAGCTTTTCTGGGTTTGCAAATCATAAACCACAGCTTCCACTCGAATTTGTCTCATATATTCTGCATTTCAAACCTCCAATTCAGATAGATGTTTCAGAACCGGTTGGGTGTTGTGGTTAAGGCATCGGGCTAAAAACTGGGAGGTGGTGAGTTCTCGTTCTGCCTTAGCTACAAAGTCAGCTGAGTGGTTTTTGGGCCAGTCACTTACTCTCAGCCCTAGGAAGGAGGCAATGGCAAAATACCGCTGCAAAACCATGCCAAGAATAGCAATAGCAGTAGACTTATATACCGCTTCATAGGGCTTTCAGCCCTCTCTAAGCGGTTTACAGAGAGTCAGCATATTGCCCCCAACAATCTGGGTCCTCATTTTACCCACCTCGGAAGGATGGAAGGCTGAGTCAACCCTGAGCCGGTGAGATTTGAACCGCTGAACTGCTGATCTAGCAGTAGCCTGCAGTGCTGCATTTAACCACTGCGCCACCTTGCTTGTCCAGGCAGTGTCCAAGAATTGGACAGGACTGAACAGAAGAAAAATAGAAAGCCGTAAGTCGAAATGTTTCTTCAGAGAGATATTAATTCCAGAATGTTAAGCAAGCTTACTCTGTAACTTATCACAGAGTTACCCTCTGGTAAAAGGGGCGGTACCAGAGATGGGTTCCTACCGGTTCGGCCCAGTTCAGTCAAACAGGTAGTGGAATGCTGGCCTGGGTTGCAGAACCAGCAGCGACCCAGGCTGGCCATGCCCCCAAACCGGTTCCCCAGCCGCCACCGCCGCCGTCTTTTTTTTTAGTTCTGCGCATGTGCAGAATAATTTCCACTGAACTCTGCATGCATGCACAGCACACTTCCAGCGCCCATGCGCACAAGTGAACCAGCAGTAATGCCGGTTGAAACCCACCCCTAGGCGGTACATTTTAAGTCAATCAATCTTATTATATGCCCATCTTACTGGCATTCAAGGTAGTGCCTAACTTTTAGTTTTCGGCATCTGTCCAAAGAACTTTAGTGGGCATAAGTGCCTTTATTGACTGGCCTAGAATATAAATAATAACAAAGCATTGCTCAGTTCACAGAAGGCAGGATGGGATAAGAACAACACAATAAATTCATGGAAAGAAAGGGAATGAAATAAGAATAGGGATACGATAAGAATAGAATAGAATAGAATGTCGGGTAGGGTAGAATAGGAATAGGATAGGATGGGATAGGATAGGATAGAATAGGATAGGATAGAATAGAATAGAATGTCGGGTAGGGTAGAATAGGAATAAGATAGGATGGGATAGGATAGGATAGGATAGAATAGAATGTAGAGTAGCGTAGCGTAGGATAGGGTAGGTTAGGGTAGAATAGGAATAGGAATAGGATAGGATAGAATAGAATGTAGGGTAGGGTAGGGTAGGGTAGAATAGGAATAGGAATAGGAATAGGAATAGGAATAGGAATAGGAATAGGAATAGGAATAGGAATAGGAATAGGAATAGGAATAGGAATAGGAATAGGGTAGGATAGGATAGGGTAGAATAGGATAGGATAGAATGTAGGGTAGGGTAGGGTAGAGTAGAATAGGAATAGGAATAGGAATAGGAATGGGTAGGGTAGGGTAGGGTAGAATAGGATAGGATAGAATAGAATGTAGGGTAGGGTAGGGTAGAGTAGAATAGGAATAGGAATAGGAATGGGTAGGGTAGGGTAGGGTAGGGTAGGGTAGGGTAGGGTAGGGTAGGGTAGGATAGGATAGGATAGGATAGGATAGGATAGGATAGGATAGGATAGGATAGGATAGGATAGGATGTAGGGTAGGGTAGGGTAGGGTAGGGTAGAACAGGAACAGGAACAGGAACAGGAACAGGAACAGGAACAGGAACAGGAACAGGAATAGGAATAGGAATAGGAATAGGATAGAATTTGTCTCCAGCGCTTAAGCTCTGAATATACATCCAGACAACAAAATAATGTAATCATAAGATATCATTAGGAGAAAGTAATATTTAAAGACATTTAGGGCACGGGAGGTTTTTTTTTTTTTTTCTCCTTAAAATGTGAGCTGGGCCCTTCTCCAGCTTGCTTTTCAAGCCCAGAGATAAATTCTTCCCCAGGGAGAAAGGTTGTATCATACCTGGGCTGGGCTGGGCTGGGCAGGGAGTGGAGGGGGATGTCATACTAGCTCATTTCTTAATGCATTCTACTCTGCCATCTACTGGTCATAGAATGCATTTACTGAACTATTTCTGTAAGGAGGGGGAACTGCAACTGGTTTGCAAAGCTCAGTTAAGTTGCCTCTGTCCCAGTAAGAACAGGTCAATTTTATGCTGCCATTTATTCCATTATATTCCACCAACTTTGCAGATTTTAATTTCCAAGCCGGCATCTCCATGATATAACCACGCAATCCATTACTCACAAAGTAGCTTATTACATTTTAGCCTGGCAAGAAGATAACATTAACAGATTAACAGAGTTGGAAGGGACCTTGTAGGCCATCTAGTCCAACCCCAGAAGCATAAGCAGTGCCTTGCCCGCCCATTCATTGACAGTTCAGTGTGTCAAATGAAATTAAAAACTAGAGATAATTGAATAAACCATAGTTTAGCTTGAATTAGGATGACTACTCGATATGTGTTTATTGCAGAGGGGAAAATTGGCTCCATTAGGGATTACTGGATTGGTCCAAGTGGACTTTTTGACTCTCCAAAGCATCTCCCAATCATCAAATTGATCTAAACATTACTCGTTCCATTTGATTATTTTTTTAAAGAAAAGCACAGATTGTATATGGCTAGTCTTTGACTTACAACCACAGCTGAACCCAAAATTTCTGTTGCTAAGTGAGACATTGGTTAAATGAATTTTACGACTTTCTTAAGTGAATCACTGCAGTTGTTAAGTTAGTAGCACAAGTATTAAGTGAATCTGGCTTCCCCCTTGACTTTCTTTTGTCAGGTGGTCGCAGAAAATGATCCCATGATCCTAGGACACTGTAACCATCACGAGTCAGTCAACAAGTGTCTAAATTTTGATCACACGACCATGGGGATTCTGCAACAGTCATAAGTGTGAAAAACGGTTGTGTCACCTTTTTTCAGCTCCATTGTCTATGGAGATTCTCAGTCATCCAGGTCATGGTTATCCTAAAAGTGTTTTTTTTTTCCCAAGAGGCAGCTGGACTTTCTGTTTTTTTCTTTGAAGACGTTTCGCTTCTCATCCAAGAAGCTTCTTCAGCTCTGACTGCAAGGAAAATAAATCCTTTCATTCCTCTGACCATCCAGTCAGTGTCATCTTTCCATCCCCCACAAGCTGGGCTTCTTGCCAGCGGCAATAAATTTTAAAAGAGAATTCCTTCACCTTTGAAGATTTGAAGAGAAGCGTCTCATCTCAGCTTCTTATCTCAAAAGGCTTGCTCATAATTGTTTGCTGATATTTTACGCTGACCGGGTGGCTCAGTGTTGGGAAAACAGCAACCCTCACCAGCCCTCCCCCCCCCCGTGAGGGAGGGGGTGCTGGTGATTTATTTTGAAGAGAGAATTGGGATAATGTCAGCGTCCCAAGTATCATGTAGAATTAAATCAGAGTCCAAGGCAAAACGATCCTTAAAGTTCCAATTTAATAAAGCAGACGTCTTAGCACGTCTGTGTTAATCCCAATTCTGGAAATGACATCAGAAATTCACCCAGTTAAAAGTTCATGATACTTGGAACGCTGACAGTCAGAGCTGAAGAAGCTTCTTGGATGAGAAGTGAAAACGTCTTCAAGGAAAAACCAGAAAGTTCAGTTGCCTCTAGGAAAAAGAAAAAACATTTGGGACAGTTCAGCGCCATTATAATTTCAAATGGTCACTGTTGCCACCCAGCAGGTGCCGTTGGAGCTGCCACCAGACTCCGACAGCGAGGGGACCTCTGAGTCGGCTCTGGAGGATGTGGAGGACCCTGGACAGGGTTCCGACTCAGAGCAGAGTACAGAGAGACTGGTTGGCCACCAGGAGACACCTGAGCCTTGGACCAGTGGGGAGGAGACAAGGGAGAGTGAGCCGGAGGCCAGTAGTGAGTTGTTCCTGGATGCACGCCATTGAAGAGCTAATAGGCGTCAGGAACAATTACGCAATTACAGGAGGTGATTGTATTCAGCTGGTGGTCATTAGGCTCCTCTCCAGACTATAAAAAGTTACTGGTGTACACGCCCCTCTTTGCAGAAGTCAGCGCAGGATTGAATGTCGGAGGACATTACTGCGAGCTTGGCAGGCTGGATTGCTGCCAAGCCTTATCTGTGTTTATTGCTGCCTGAGTTTGTCTGAGTTGCTGCCAAGGTCCTTATCTGTTTGTTATGCTTGGCTTTCAGCCACCGAGGTTTTGGTGTCTTGCTATTAAAGTACATTGCAGTTAAGCTTGTCTCGGCATTCGTTACTGGACGGAGGAGGGGGTCAGAACAGGTCACTAAATGAGTTGAGGCATTCCTAAGAGGGTGAAGACTTAGTGCAGTGATGGCAAACCTTTTAGAGACCATGTGCCCAAACTGCAGCCCAAAACCCACGTATTTATTGCAAAGTGCCAACACAGCAATTTAACCTGAATAATGAGGTTTTACTACCTAAAACAATGACAAACAAGGCAGAGTTCAGCTAATTGTTCTAAGAAAAATGTGATAAATGAACTTTCAAAAGCATTTTTTCTGCTTTTGAAAGATTATGTTTAGCAACAATAAAAAAGAAAAAAACTTTTGTAATATCATTTCTTTCCCTCCCTCTCTCTCTCTTTCCCACTCTCTCTTTCTCTCTTTCCCTCCCCCCTCTCTCTCTTTCTCTTGCTCTCTTCCCCTCCCTCTCTCTCTCCCCCCCTTCCCCTCCCTCTCTCTCTCCCCCCCCTCCATGTGATGGAGCTGGGCAGGGGCAATGACATGCGTACCCACAGAGAGGGCTTTGAGTGCCACTTCTGGCACAAGTTCCATAGTACGCCACCATTGACTTAGTGCATGCAAAGAGATGCCTGCTTTTATCCCTCTTAAGCCAAGGTATAAGCCACATCCTACTGATATCACAATCCTGTGTCACAATTCCAAACTTACCTGCCATTGCCAATGCATCTTCCCGGATGTCATCATCAGCTGGTTGATGGATATTCCAGGATGTCAGAGGAAGGGAGGCAATTTCTTCATAGGAAGCTAGCTTGACCATGTCCATGTGGCTGCTTTGGGGCTTGTACCATGGAATGAAGCATTCTTTGCCTTTTTGAAAAATGTCTTTAATGATTTCGTTGGTCCGGACCTCATCTGGCATGCTTAAGAAGACTGCAATGCACTGGGAAGCGAGGTAGCGAGGATGGGCCATCACCTGTTTCGGGAAAAGGAGAATCTGCAATCAGATTTTATGAACGTCAAGCCAAGTCAATGTTTACTACAGTCAAAGACCAGAACAAGTTAAAAACACTCAAAAAATATGACCATAATTGAGCCCAAAATTTCTATTGCTAAATGAGACATTGTTTCAGGGTTCCAAATAGTATCCGAAATAAAATCAGAGTCCGAGGCGAGAGCTTCCTCAAAGTTCCATTTTGTTAAAAGAGCCATGTTGGCACATCTGGGAAAACCCAAATCTGAAAGCTTCCTGGTTTTCCCACCCAGTTGAAAGTTCAAGATCCTGTCCCAACACCCACAAGTTCATTACATGATCCAATCTTCCTCTGCCATGAAGACAGAGTCCTCCCATCCAGTTCCGGCTAGGTACAGAGACAATGAATGACCTTGACTTTCTAAGAAGAATGTTATTATGGCTACATATCACCCAACTCCACATAATCCCCCCTCCCAGTTTCCCACAGTAGAAAGTGTGGCAGGCCTGAAGTCCAAAAAAAAAAAAAAAGATGGCTTGCAGGCATGACACATTGGCTAAGTAAGTTTGGCCCCATTTTACAAACTTTCTTGCCCTAAGTGAATCACTGCAGTGGTTAAGTTAATAACACAGTCGTCAAATGAATCTGGCTTCTCCATTGATTTTGTTTGTCGTAAAAGGGAATCCTGTGAATCAATGACACTTCAATCATCATAAATGTGAGTCAGTTGCCAAGCATATTATTTTTGATCACGTGACTGTGGGAATGCTGCAATAGTCATAAGTGTAAAATATGGTCATAAGTCACTTTTTTTTTCAGTGCCGTTGTAACTTTGAACTGTTATAAGTCAAGAACTCCCTGTATCCAGTTAAAATTTCTAGAATAAAATAGTAAAGAACAAATAACATCTACATTAAAATCATAATTTGGTGGTCCTTGGCACATAAACAAAACCCAACATGGACTAAATTATAATATATTATAACATCAATCTTTAAATTGTGAATGCCTATGGTTATTAGATACTAAAATGCAATGAAGTGGTAATATCAAAAGATATTTGCTGCATTAATTGTGTCAAATAGCTATAACAGAATAATAGCAATAGCAGTTAGACTTATATACCGCTTCACAGTGCTTTCACAGCCCTCTCTAAGCGGTTTACAGAGTCAGCATCTTTCCCCCAACAATTTTGGGTCCTCATTTGACCCACCTCGGAAGGATGGAAGGCTGAGTCAACCTTGAGCCTGCTGAGATTCGAACTGCCAAATTGCAGGCAGACGGCAGTCAGCAGAAGGAGCCTGCAGTACTGCACTCGAGCCACTGCGCCACCGTGGCTCAGATCATTATTGTCACATTCCAATGAATCCCTAGGGTTGCTACGCAGAATCTAGCCACCTGCACTGTGATCACAATCCATTCATCCTTAAGCAGCGACTAGAAATAAGCAGTGTCAGAACAGCCAGGATACCTATTAATTATTGGAAGGGTAATTCTCCCCTCCCCGAATATCTCTATAAAAAGAACGTCGAAGGAGGATGTGTCCAGTGGTCTTCACTTCTTTAGAGTCACAGGAACAGAGCCTTTCAACAAGTGGTATCAGATTTATGAATGGGGAAGAGAATAAAACACAGCTATTCTCACTTGTCACAGTGTTTTAACGGAAAAAGAA
Organism: Thamnophis elegans; assembly: GCF_009769535.1. Lineage (NCBI taxonomy): Eukaryota > Metazoa > Chordata > Lepidosauria > Squamata > Natricidae > Thamnophis > Thamnophis elegans. The sequence goes on along the minus strand of NC_045556.1, from coordinate 12,760,056 downwards.
GAACAGACATTATTCTCCATGTCCCAAATAGGCAATGAATGAAAATGTGAGTTCTTCAATAAATCTGGATGAGATTTTTCTACGCCAATTGTTTCAGAGATCCCAGTTTTATCCTTTATTATTTTTGACAAATAACTCAAGGCAGCAAACACATCCAACACAACTTCCTCTTCTTATGTTCCCCATAAAACAACAAGCCTATGAGGTGGGCTGGGCTGAGAAAGAGTGACTGGCCCAAAGTCACCCAATTGGCTTTCATAGCTAAAGTAGGACTTCAACTCATAGTCTCCAGCTTTTTAGCCTGGTGCCTTAATCACTGGGCCAAATTGGTCGTTGGTTGGTTGTTGTTGTTGTTATTGTTACTGTTTATTGTTGTGGTTGATGTTGTTGTTGTTAACAATAACAGCAACAAAGATGATTAGGGGACTGGAGGCTAAAACATATGAAGAACGGTTGCAGGAACTGGGTAGGTCTAGTTTAATGAAAGGAAGGACCAGGGGAGACATGATAGCAGTCTTCCAATATCTCAGGGGTTGCCACAAAGAAGAGGGAGTCAAACTATTCTCCAAGGCACCAGAAGGCAGGGCAAGGAGCAATGGGTGGAAACTAATCAAGGAGAGAAGCAAGAACTAAGGAGAAATTTCCTGACAGTTAGAACAATTAATCAATGGAATAACTTGCCTCCAGAAGTTGTGAATGCTCCAACACTGGAAGTTTTCAAGGGGATGTTGGATAACCATCTGTCTGAAGTGGTGTAGGGTTTCCTGCCTAAGCAGGGGGTTGGACTAGAAGAGCTTCGAGGTCTCTTCCAAGACTGGCATTGTTCTTTTTCAATCAACAATGACAACAATGACAACCAATTACGTAAGGAGTTTTGCCAGGGAAGGACCTACAGAGTCTTTATCTATCCCCTAACATTCACAAAATCTCTAAATTCTTATTAACTGAATTCTTGGCATAGAGTGTTAAATTTTGGTATGTTTTTAATTTTCTGAGCTACTTTGAAAGCTGGTTTCGAGCAGGACAGTGGGGAGTAAATCAAATAAACCATACCTCATTCTGAGCACAGTCAAAGTTCATAAGATTTCTTATAATGCAACCACATTTTCCGAGTGCACCAGGCCCTCGCATTTTATTGGGTGCTTCAACACTGCAACATGCCCGAGAGGTGTCTATACTATGATAGAGCTATCAATCATTATGATAAAATAGATTTAAAAATGCTGGGAAATTATCCAACCACTCAATTGAAAGGTTCAGGTAGAAGAGAGACCATTTATTTTGCTAGCGTTTTTCTCCTTGAAAATATTCATTTTTCCAAATATCTTAATATTCAGTAGAATAATCACGCTGGGTTGACTTTCCTGCTGCTGTTGAATTAATGACTGACTACTCTTACTTGATGAATGTTTGTTTTGGGGACTGAAGTTCTACTTGTTTGCATGCTCGGATTATTCATTAATTCTGCTGATCCGGAATGATGAGAGTATTGAAGTTTTGACAAAACTTTGAAAAGTATACTTTCCAGTATGATTTCCACGGCTTCGGTGGCATAGAAATGGCCACTTAAAAATAATTTACCAAGGGTGATTATAGGGAGTATAGGATATCCTGTGTCTAAATATCACCGATTTAACTGGAAATATATTAGAATATAGGGACCCTGGTGGCTGAGTGGCTAAGACGTTGAGCTTGTTAAAAGGTTGGCAGTTTGGCGGTTCGAATCCCTAGCACCATGCAATGGAGTGAGGTCCTGTTACTTGTCCCAGCTTCTGCCAGCCTAGCACGTCGAAAGCATATAAAAATGCAAGTAGAAAAATAGGAACCACCTTTGGTGGGAGGGTAACAGTGTTCTGTGCGCCTTTGGGCGTTGAGTCATGCCGGCCACATGACCACGGAGATGTCTTTGAATAACACTGGTTCTTTGGCTTTGAAACAGATGAGCACCGCCCCCTAGAGTTGGGAATGACTAGCACATATGTGCAAGGGGAACTTTTACCTTTACCTATATTAGAATATATTCACATCTTCAATCAATCAATCAATCAATCAATCAGAATAGTGCTGGAAGGGACCTTGGAGGTGTTCTAGTCCAACCACCTGCATAAGCAGGAGATTCTATACTATTTCAAACAAGTGGCTGCCCAGTCTCTTCTTTAAAACCTCCAGTCGTAACTATGAAGGCAGGCTGTTCCATGAGTTACAGTAAATATTCTCACTGTTTCCCTTTAATTCCAGGTTGCGTCTCTCCTTCTTTCCATTGTCTCTTATTCTGACCTCTGGTACTTTGGAAAATAATTTGACCCCCCTCTTCTTTGTGGCAGCCCCTTAAATATTGGAAGACTGCTATCATGTCACCCCTAATTCTTTTCTCTAGGCTAGCCAAACCCAAATCCTACAGCCGTTCTTCATGAGTTTTAGTCTCCAAAACTTTAATCATCTTGGTTGCTCATCTCTGAACTTTTTCCAACATCTTTTTTTTTGAAATTTTTTGAAAAAAAAAAGGCTTTTACAAATATTTACCTCCCCTCCCCCACCCTCCCCACCCAAACCCAACCCCCCCAACCTTACCCCCCCCCCCCCCGACTTCCCAGAACAAATACAGGATATAAATCTTTAACAAAGATGTTCTAAAATAAACTTTAAAAAAAATTAGTATCATCTTTCATTTGAGCTTTAACTCCTCTTTTGTTAGGCTAACTCTAAATAGATTATATCATTCCTTGCTTCTTCAGTCATAAACTATCTGGAATTTCTTAGTCTTGTATTTATTTTGAATATAATCAATCCATCTTTTCCATTCCAGTTTATATTTCTCATTTGAGTGGTCCTTAAGATATGCTGATATTTTAGCCATCTCTGCTAAGTTTGTAACTTTTAATGTCCATTCTTGAATAGTAGGCAAATCTTCCTTCTTCCAGTATTGCGCCACCAACAGTCTTGAGTCTCACCATCTTTTTATATAGTGTGATGACTTGATGCAGCACTCTGGGTGTGGAATTTCATATCCCCTTAGTCAGTTTCTCATGAAAACAGAAAAAAAAAATCCCAGACTTTCATTTTCAGAATGAAGGATAAATTTTCCCTTAGCATCATTTCTCAGATGAAAGTCTGTAGAAATTTTCAAGTCATGGTTGTCCCAAGGGTGCTTTTTTCAGGAGGCAACTGGACTTTCTTGCTTTTTTTTTTCTTTGGCTTCTTCAGCTCTGACAAGATAGTGAGGAATGGAAGGATCCAGAGGTTGGTTCCTACCAGTTCGCACCTATTCGGTAGAAGTGGTTCATCAAATCTACCAAACCAGTTAGAAGAGGTGCCACCAGTGGACCCGGAAAGCAGGCCACACCTACAGAAGAGATTCCAAAAAATTTTGAAACCCACCACTGGTCCTTGGATATGATTATTCTACACAATCATGCTCATATTTATAAAACTCAGTGCCTCTGTGAAAGGTAAGGATGGCTACTGTGTTTGTGGTGCAATCAGAACATTGCGTGTGTTGAAGTTGTTTTAACGCAAACCAAAGATGCCTTTTAAAAAACAAGTTTACATCATATTCTTATGCATGCCAGTGCTGTGTGTGAGGTAATTTAAAGTGGTTCTGACAAGGGTCGTCGGCATCTTCATATCCGGTCACATGGGCGGCAAGCCACTCCCATCTGGTCACATGGGCAGCAAGCCACTCCCACAAAGGAGGCCACACCCACAGAGTAGGTTCGAACAATTTTTGAAACCCATCACTGGAAGGATCTATATTCCTTGTAGGCTTTTAGCTATACAATTTGGGATGAACACGCTTTGAATGGGAGTAGGAGTGGCTTTCCAGAGGAAAAATTGCAGACTGCGGGAGCACCACTCAGGTGACCCTGAGAACACAGATAAACCTCCAAGTGCTTCAAAGACCCTCTAAAACAGGGGTCTCCAACCTTGCCCACTTTACGACTTGCGAACTTCCAACTTCCAGAATTGAAGTCCATAAGCCTTAAAGTTGGTGAGGCTGGAGACTCCTGCTCTAAAAGGGTGCAAATGACCAGCTGTTTGCAAGGAATATAAACCCTTCCATCCCCCACTATCCCGTCAGAGCTGAAGAAGCTTCTTGGATGAGAAGCGAAACATCTTCAAAAGGAAAAAAACAACAACAAAAAAGTCCAGTTGCCTCCTGGGGAAAAAAAGCCCCTTTGAGATTTTCAAATGAAACTAATTGCATGGCAAGTTTGAAATAAACTGAATTCAGCCATACACAAAATCATAGGGCTAGAAGAAAGCATGGAGACCTTCTCGTCCAACTCTAGTCTTGTTGAATGCTAGTCTAGGCAGGGAACTTTATATCATTCCAGTTAAATGTTGTCTGATCTATTTTTGAAAATCTCCAGTGTTGAAAACACCCACAATTCCAGGAAGCAAGCTGTCCCACTGAATAATTGTTCTCACTGTCAGGAAAACTTCTCCTTTGTTCTAGGTTGGGTCTCTCTTTAATGGTCTTCCACTCATGATTTCTTGTCATGCCTTCTGGTGCTTTGGAAAAGAAGTCAATCCCTTCTATGGCAAGTAATGGAAGACAGTTGTCATGTCCCCTCAATTCTTCTCTTCGATAGGCTAAATACACTTAGCTCCCCCCCCCCTCAATCACTCATAGGCTAAATGTCTATGGAGATTCTCAGTCATCCAGGTCATGGTTGTTTCAAAGGTGCTTTTTCAAAAGGCAATTGGACTTTCTGGTTGTTGTTGTTGTTTTTGAGGACTTTTCACTTGTTATCCAAGAAGTTTCCAAGAAGCAAACTGTCTTTAAAAAAAACCCCAGAAAGTCCAAGTTGCCTCTTGAAAAAGCACCTTTGGGACGAAAACATCCCTAGCTCCCTCAATCGCTCGTCATATAATTTAGCCTCCGGACTCCTTATTATCTTCAACTTACATCTGTTTAGGGCCCCAAAGACCCATGAAAAAAAAAATTGAGAAGACAACTTGAGGCTCTTGTTAAGGAGTTCTGCAAAGCGGTTGGGACACAGATGAAACCAAACACAAGGGTCATACAGAAAGAGATGACACTTGACACTTCAGTCAATGCTGTGTTTCATAAAAGTAAAGGTTCCCCTCGCACATATGTGCTAGTCGTTCCTGACTCTAGGGGGCGGTGCTCATCTCCGTTTCAAAGCCGAAGAGCCAGCGCTGTCTGAAGACGTCTCTGTGGTCATGTGGCCGGCATGACTAAACGCCAAAGGGGCATGGAACGCTGTAACCTTCCCACCAAAGGTGGTTCCTATTTTTCTACTTGCATTTTTACATGCTTTCAAACTGCTAGGTTGGCAGACGCTAGGACAAGTAAAGGGAGCTCACCCCATTACGTGGTGCCAGGGATTCGAACCGCCAAACTGCCAACGTTTCTGATCGACAAGCTCAGCGTCTTAGCCACTGAGCCACCTGCGTCCCTGCTGTGTTTTTTACCCTCTCCTAAAAGGCAGACGATGACAGACCGTGCTGGATTCCTGCCAATGCTCAAAGCTACAACGCGGTTTGCTGAAGGAGAGCGCCGTGGGGCGGATTCTCACGACCAACCTCCAGCCTGTGACTTGCCAAGCCAGTTTCCACTTCCTTCTTTGCCTTCGCTGTGAAACCCTTTGGCTCCAAGCCCAGCCTTGCTTCCAGAGTGAGAGTTGGCAACCGCAAGACAGAGCCAGGTCTTCGCCCTGAATTTCCGCTTCTGGGAGAAGGCAAGAAAGGCTTCAAGGCGTCCCCCAGACAAGCAGAGCGCAGCGCTAGGTCCCCTTCCACCGTTGCCAAATCCCCTCCGCGCTCACCCGCTGCCCTTTTCCCGAATACCCTCCCTCCCTTCCCTGGAAGGCCAGGTCCTTAGTCGCGTATGGAGGTGGTGGGAGTGGCGGGCGAGGGGCGAGGATTCTCAGTCGGGAGTGGGGAAATCCCCGGGTCTGCCAAGGTCTGTGGGCACCAGTTTCGAGACGCGCGTGGGCGCACGGGCTTTGCGCTTTTGGAGAGGTCCGCGGCGGAAGCCCCCGGGGACTTTCTCGCGTTCTCCGGGCTCGGCTGCAAAGGCCCCTGGAGGGGACCGTCCGGAGAAAGGCACAGCCTCCGCTCTCCCACCGACTCTCCCACCCACCTTGCCGGCCAGCAGGTGCGACTGGCGGACCTTCTCGGCTTCGCTCAGCCCTTTCAGGCGGCGCTTCAGCTCCGCTCGCAGGGCGCGCTTGGCTGCGTGCAGGGCTGCCATGTCGGCCGGGTTGGCGGCGGCTCCTCCCTCCTCCGAGCGCTCCATGAGACAGCGAGAACAGCCGCCTCGGCCGACCTCGGGGAGGCGCCCCGAACACGGAGGAAGCTCTGAACGGACTCGGGGGGGAGGGGGTGTTCGTTTCTAAAGGTCCCTGAGTGTCGGGAAGGCGAGGGGAAAAGAGACCGCTCGCTCCCCTCGGCTTGGAGAGGCGCCAAAGCAAAGAGGCAGCCAGCTCCAAAGTCCGAAGATGAGACGGTCGTTGATTTGTCACGAAGGAGTGGGTTGTGTGACTTTCATTTCATTTCATTTCATTTCATTTCATTTCATTATTTTATTTTATTTATTTTATTTATTTTATTTATTTATTTTATTTATTTTATTTATTTTATTTATTTTATTTATTTTATTTATTTTATTTATTTTATTTATTTTATTTATTTTATTTTATTATTTTATTATTTTATTATTTATTTTATTTATTTTATTTATTTTATTTATTTTATTTATTTTATTTATTTTATTTATTTTATTTATTATTTTGTTTATTTTATTTATTTTATTATTATTTTGTTTTATTATTCTATTCTATTTTATTTCTATTTTATTTAATTATTTTGCTTTTTATTATTCTATTTTATTTTATTATTCTATTTTATTTTATTATTCTATTCTTTTTTATTATTCTATTTTATTGTTTTATTTTTTTATTATTCTATTCTATTTTTTTCTATTTTATTTTTATTGTTCTTTTATTATATTATTCTATTCTATTCTTTTTTATTATTCTTTTTTATTATTCTATTTTATTGTTTTATTCTATCTTATTCTATTTCTATTCTATTTTATTATAGTTTTTATTATTCTATTCTATTCTATTATTTTATTTTATTCTATTTTATTATTTATTTTATCTTATTCTATTTTTTTATTTTTTATTTTACAAAAAGGGCTACAGGTAGTCCTCGAATTACAACAGTTCATTTAGGGCCCATTCAAAATTACGGCGCTGTAAAAAGTGACTGATGACAGTTTTTCACACTTAACGACCATTGTAGCATCCCTGTGGTCACCTGATCCAGAGGCTCGGCAAGTGGTTCATACTTATGACGGTTGCCGAGCTCAATTGGGCTCAATTGTGGTCATAGCTTGAGGACTACCTGTATTTATTAAGCTGACATCTGTTGAAGCCCTCCTTCGGACAACCCTCTAGATTGCAAAACAGCGCACACACATGCGATTCTAAAGGTGAAGAATGAAAGAAAAAGAAAGAAAAGAAAAAAATTCAAAGGCGATGCGTTTCCTGCAAGAATTATTCTGTGCATGGAACAAACTGTTCAGTTGGTGCATCCCTTTTCTGCAGCTTTCACTGTGGGCGGAAGGCATCTCGCTGCATTTTCTGGGCTGATAACCATCAAACCTACTGATAACATGATCTCCCTTCCTAGCCGATTGTAGGCGATGCCACTTAATTTGTACCGGAGTGCCGATTTTGTAGATTTTGTAGATTTCGACGCATCCTTTGCAAATTGTAAGCCATAGTTTATGGTAGAGTGGTCAACCTTTTCACAGCTGGAGGGGATATATAAGGCTAGCTGGATATTCGTTCTTCACTATGAAACTATGTGTGGGCTTTATACTTAAAGCTTGAAACTTAATGTAGAATGTGTAATTCTTTAACATCAGAGCGTGTTAATCTAAGACAACTGGCAGTTGGAACAGAGCTCTTTTCAGGTGGGGAGGGGGAGTAGAATGTCTAAACCCCCAGCCCGCAGGCCGAATGAGTCTAGCGAAGGGGTAGCATCAGAGGTGTTAATATAAGGCAACTGGCAGTTGGAACAGAGTTCCTTTCAGGTGGGGAGGGGGAGTAGAACATCTAACTCCTTAGCATCAGAGCGTGTTAATATAATACTGTATTAGGAATACTAATGATCTGGTGGTCATTTTGAAAAATCCTTTCTTATATATAAAATTTGGGGGAGGGTGGTGGGGAGGTGGTGGGTAAAATGATTGTGCAAAAAAAGGGTTGGAGAAGGAGGTGCAAACTTTGAGGCATGGAACATACCATTTCTCCCAAAACATTCCATTTTCCCCTCCAGAACAGGGTGGTCCAGTTGCTCGGGGATCAGACTGTTCTCATCTGGAACACAGCAACCAACTTGCTGTTCTGGGAGATTTACTTTAAATTTTCAGAAACAGCCAGAGTGCCCTGTTCAGAGAAAAATACAGAATGTTCCACGTGTAGAATGTAGAGTTTTGCATAATGACCTGGAAGATGATCAAAAGAGACTCCTGGACAATGGAAAGGAGATTCGCTCAGCCCTAGCTTCTAGTTTTATAAAATCAGTTCTGTTGTACTCTGCGTCCCTATTTACTGAACCAGATTATTGCCGCCTCATGATTTCATTCAAGATTATGTATTCAGTTAGCCACAATTAAGCAAGCAATAGCCTTGCCTCTGTAGGCCCAAACAATGTTTTAAGAGTAGGGTTGGCTTCCATTAACGAGTATAATGCCTCTATAGTCCACATGGTGAAGATTGGAGGAGCTGTGGTTGAATGCAGCTGGGTCTAAGCCACACACTTACGTTGTAATATTGGTTGGCTGGTACTTTGTCATGTCCTGTGAGTCAAGCCTTGGTGTTTTATGACTTCTTTTGTGGCTAAAGACATAATGATTTACCTTGTCAGGTGTAATGGTATGTGAGAAAGACCTTGAGAGTCAGGGTGAGGAAATGCTTCCTAGGGAATAATCAGAAAACAAAGGGCTTAGCCCTTAGCTGCCTAATGGATGGAGAAAGAGGCTCAAAAGCCTCTTAGCTTCCCAGACTGTATAGGAGACGGCGGGAGATTTGCAATTTCAGACTTGCAATATTGATGCCAGCCTTTTAAGGTAGACCAGACAGAAAGCACGACCAGATGAGCTAATTCTACTTCATTGTAAGGCTACATTAAGAGAATCTTGTAGGCCTGAAAGTATAGTATCTTCTTATCGGTCCTTTCCCAAAACAGCATTTCTTCAACTATCTCTCAAGGCCAGGGGTGGGTTTCTCGCACCATTCCAACCGGTTCGGTTGGAACGGGGCCGGCAGCGTCCTCGTGCACATGCGCAGTGCACGCATGCGTACTAGTGTCTGTGTGATGCTCCAGCTTCTCCTGGAGGATCGCGCAGGCGCTGTATGCGTCCTGCGCATGCGTGGAAGCGCAGAACTCGTCAAAACCGGGTAAGGAGTGCGGGCGGGCGGGTGGGCCCTTCGCCGTTCCCGGAAGTTACTTACTTCCGGGTTCGCCGACCAACCAGTTCGCGGGGACCGCCGCGAACCTGTTGAAACCCACCCCTGCTCAAGGCCTTTCTCATATATGGGCACATTAGGTGAGCTCAGAATACAGAATAATAAGAGTTGGAAGAGATCTTGGAGGTCTTCTAGTCCAACCCCCTGTTCAAGCAGGAGACCCCACTAGACCAATTCAGACAAGTGGCTGTCCAGTCTCTTCTTCTAAAGCCTTCAGTGATGGAGCACCCACAACTTCTGTTCTCTCTGTTAGGAAATTTCTCCTTAGTTCTAGGTTGGTTCGCTCCTTAATTTCCATACATTCTTGTCTTGCCTTCGGGTGCATTGGAGAACAGGTTGACCCCAGGAGTGGGATTCACAAATATGAATGCACAAGCACGCTTGCTTTACTTATACGTGCCACCTCCGTGCATGGGCACAACCTTCCGCGCATGGGCATTTGGCAAAAGGCCTTAAATGGGATGCTGTAAAGCCGGGGCGAGTGGGCTGGGCCACCCATGATTTCTGTTAACCAGTTTGGGTGATCTGATCCAAACTGTTAGAATACCATCACTGGTTGCCCCCCCCCCCCCTCTTCTTTGTGGCAGCCCCTCAGATATTGGAACACTGCTATCATATCACCCGTACTCCTTAGAATAGAATAACAGAGCTGGAGGTCTTCTAGTCCAACCCCCTGCTTAGGCAGGAAACCCTACACCACTTCAGACAAATAGATATCCAACATCTTCTTTAAAACTTCCAATATTGGAGCATTCAGAACTTCTGGAGGCAAGTCGTTCCACTGATTAATTGTTCTAACTATCAGGAAATTTCTCCTTAGTTGTAAGTTGCTTTCCTCCTTGATTAGTTTCCACCCATTGCTTCTTGTCCTGCCTTCAGGTGCTTTGGAGAATAGCTTGACTCCCTCTTTTTTGAGATATTGGAAGACCCCTAGTCCTTCTTTGCATTAAACTAGACCTACCCAATTCCTGCAACCGTTCTTCATATCTTTTAGTCCCCAGTCCCCTAATCATCTTTGTTGCTCTTCTCAGCACTCCTTCTAGAGTCTCGACGTCTTTTTTACATCGTGGCAACCAAAACTGGATGCAGTAGATCTTTCTTTTCTCTAGATGAGCTGAACCCAATTTCTGCAACCTTTCTTTGTATATTTTGGCCTCCTGGCCCTTAATCATCTTCTCTATGCAAGCCACGTATGATTATTTTCTTATCCAGGCTGCCACGAAGCAGTGAGCCAGTCTGCAGGAAAGGATGAGCCTTCTCTGACTACTTCTGTGCAACACACTGACATACACTGAGCCGAGGTGGCGCAGTGGTTAAATGCAGCACTGCAGGCTACTTCAGCTGTCTGCAGTTTGGCTGTTCAAATCTCACCGGCTCAGGGTTGACTAAGCCTTCCATCCTTCCAAGGTGGGTAAAAGGAGGACCTGGATTGTTGTTGGGGGCAATATGCTGACTCTGTAAACCGCTTAGAGAGGGCTGAAAGCCCTATGAAGCGGTATATAAGTCTAACTGCTATTGCTATACACTGCATTATGCAACCTGGGTCATGGTTCCCCCTGGAGTAGCCCCAGCATTCTCAGAAATCTTGAGCAGTACTCTTGATGAGATAGAAATAATTTCTATGCTGAGCAGCTAAACCATTTATTTTACTGCACACTAATATCTGCAAACATTTCCCCAAAAGAAATATATATATGTATATATATAATAAATAACATATAAATAAAGTTTGAAATATAATATTCTTTCCCCTTTCCCTTCTCAGTCTTCTACTAAGAGGGAAATGTTTCTGGAAGTCATCCCAGTGTAACATCCTCAAGAAAAGCATTGACCAGGTTTATGAGTGATATTGATTGAAGATGGAAAAAACAGCCAAGATCTTTGTCTTCAAAGTGGATAAGGATACCCAGGAGCTTCTATCCTCAAATTTTGTTATGAAGCCCTTCTCCTGCAAGCAAAGAGAAGAAAATGATGAGAATCACTTTTGTCTAAAGGTTAAGGCACCTGGCCAGAAACCAGGAGGTATTCTGACCGAGGCTACCCAAAAGCATGAAGCAAACTCCTTGTCCCAGAAAAAAAACAAAAAAACTTTTATTAATTTGCTGTGAATTCTGCTCATTCACATCCAGTAAAGTCTTTCAAAGGAGGATTTACAGTCACAGACCTTATCTGGCTTGGAGAGCTGCCAGGACGATATCTGCAAAACTTGGCAAGGAGTCTTGGAGAGTCATGAACCAATGAAGCAAACTAATTGTCTCCTGCAAACTCCACTCCCCTTTCGCTCCTCTTTTATGTCCTCTGGGAGGGGCCATTCACCGTCCACCTGCGGTCTTACTCCCAAGTCGACCCCTGTTCTTTAGCTGTTCCTTTGTCTGGCAACTCTACGCATGCGCACACTGGGAACAGGCTCCAGCTGTTTGTCTGCCTCACTGATGTCTGACTCTGAAGGCAGCTGATAACTGGCACACGGCTCTGGCCCCCTCTCTGCCTCTGACACAGAGCCCTCATCAGAGCCTTCCCCAGACTCCAGGACTGGCCCATGTTCCTCCCCAACTTCCCCACTGTCCGAATCTGCTGCCATCTCATCTGGCTGCTGGTGGGCCACAACAGGAGGTGGTAAATTCTAATTAGGTATAAAAGCTCTCTGGGTGACTTTGAGCCAATCACAGAAGTTCTAGTCCTGCCTTAGGCATGAAAGCCAACTCCGGTGACTTTGAGCAAGTCCCTTTCTCTCAGCCCAGCCCACCTCACAGGGCCACTGTGGGTAAAATAGGAGGAGGAAGGAGTACAGGTAGTCCTCAACAACAATCCAGTTAGCGACCGTTCCAAGTTACAACGGCACTGAAGAAGTGTGATTAATGACCGTTTTTTGCAGTGTCCCCATGATCATGTGATCAAAATTCAGGCGCTTTGGCAACTGGTTCATACTTACGACCGTTGCTGTGCCCTGAGGTTATGTGATCATCTTTTGCGACCTGACAAGCCAAGTGAATGGGGAAACCAAATTCACTTAACAACCATGCCACTGACTTATCCACCGCAGTGATCCGCTTAACAATTGTGGTAAGGATGGTCGTAAAATGGGGCAAAGCCCAGCTAACAAATATCTCGCTTAACAACAGAAATTTTGGGCTCAATTGTGGCCGTAAGTCATGGACTACCTGTATCAGGTACGTCCATCACCTTGAGTAATTTATAACACTTAATAAAGGGACAAAAATAAATAAAATAAAAATACATTATACATAATTTGCAATGAATAAATACCCTTCCCCATTTTCGGGGAGGGTGGGAATTAAAGTCTGGTTGATTATCCTGGGAGCACTCAAAAGTATTGGATATGTTCGCTGCCTTGAGTTATTTGTTCAAAAAATAAAGGTGGGATATAAATAAATAATGTGACACAGTTGTTCATAGTGCATAAAACCACACTTGGCCTTCACCTAGTGCTTGTGTGAACCAGCTGTTGTGGCTTGCAAATCACACAACATTTGGATCTGCTTGCTAAGTATCTTATGTCTTGCGCTATGGCGCTGGGGCCAAACTTCCTGTGAAAATAATAACTTTAAATATTTCACGGTAAAGGTAAAGGTTCCCCTTGTACATATGTGCTAGTCGTTCCTGACTCTAGGGGGCGGTGCTCATCTCCGTTTCAAAGCCGAAGAGCGAGTGCTGTCCGAAGATGTCGCTGTGGTATGTGGCCGGCATGACTAAATGCTGAAGGCGCACGGAACGCTGTTACCTTCCCACCAAAGATGGTGCGTATTTGTCTACTTGCATTTTTACATGCTTTCGAACTGCTAGGTTGGCAGATGCTGGGACAAGGAATGGGAGCTCACTCTGTTACGAGGGATTCGAACCGCCAAATTGCTGATCTTCTGATTGACAAGCTCAGCTTCTTGGCCACTGAGCCACCGCATCCCTTAAATATTTCACATGAACTGTAAAAATGAGCCTTATCTGATGAGATCTCTTTTCACAAGGGTTTAAGCCAATGTTTGTTGCATGTTGATCATGCCATGTTTTAACAAAATTGCAGTGTTTTATTTTGATTTTGGAGATTTATTGCTGCCATCTGGTGGATTTGGAGGTAGGACACTGCCATCAAGAGTGAACGGAAATGTAACGGAACAAGTAAAAAATAAAAACCACCAGCAAGCTTGCATTTTTTTAAAAAATGCGTACATGCACCACAGCTATATATGCATAATTATGTCTTAAGGTTTCCCTCAGATAATTCCAAGACTTTTACTCCAGCAAGAAGAATATGAAACAGGGTCATAGAAGCTGCTGGCAGAATCAGAACAAAAAGATCATAGAACACAGAACAAGACTTGGAAGGGACCTTGGAGATCTTCTAGTCCAACCCCCTGCTGGAGCAGAAGACTCTGTACCCTTTCAGACAAGTGGCTTCCCAATCTCCCCAGTGATGAAGCACCCACAACATCTGAAGACAAGCCATTCCATTGATTGATCATTCTCACTAAGGAAGAAAATTTCTCCTTAGTTCTAGGTTGCTTCTCTCCTTGAATAGTTTCCACCCATTGCTTCTTGTCCTGCCCTCAGGTGCTTTGGAGAGTAGCTTGACTCCCTCTTCTTTGTGGCAGCCCCTCAGATATTGGAAGACTGCTATCATGTCACCCCTACTCCTTCTTTTCATAAAATGAGACATACCCACTTCCTGGCCCCCAATCATCTTTGTTGCTCTTCTCTGCACTCTTTCTAGAGTCTCAACGTCTTTTTTATACTGTGGTGGCCAGAAGTAGATGGAATATTCCAAGTGTGGTCATACTAAGGCTTTGTAAAGCCATAGTAGAACTTCACGTGATCTTGGTTCTATCCCTCTATTAATGCAGCCTAGGATTGCATTGGCTTTTTTTGGCATACTGTTCACGCAATACACTGTCCAGATCAACCAAAGAGCAAAGTGATGTCACATTGCACGTTAAATTTTGTTAGTATTGAATGCCGTTAAGTCTTATTTGGAGCTTAATAGCATAACAGAAGCCCGGTTCTTTGGGGTTATTATTTTGCCTCAGTACATTGTCTGAAGCCAAGCTGACCGCCATGAACGAGGTGCAATTTATTAGTCGGGCTCAAATGATTTGGGAGGAATTTGCCCTCAGTTGCCATTTCTATTTTGCAGAAATTAAATGGAAACTCCAAGGGGGAAACATCATATGCTGTAGATACAAATGTGGCTCTTGGTTACACCCACCAGAAATCTCACTGCAGATCAAGATGAATAGGGAAACCGTCATATACAGAAATTGAGAATTGTTATAATTCCCTGAAAGGAAGACTAGGGTTTTCCCCCAAACATCAAAGTGAAAAAGTCATCTTAGATTTGCAGAGAGTACAGCTGCGAGGAGCCTTTTTCTATTTGATTCATCGATGGGGAATTCTGATTTCTTAAATGCAGGATCATTTTTCTTTTCCTTGACTACTGAGAGTGTCCCTGAAATGATGGGGGGGGGGGGCTCCTGTCTGAAAGATCCCAGCAAGCCTGCAGTTAATTGAGAATCAATATTTTCAGGATTGCATTATAGGTTGCCAATATCACACCCTTTTGCCACGTTTCTTAGGAACACGGAAAAAAAAACCAACAACAGGCATTTTGCAAGTTCCTGTTCCGATGAGGAAGGGGAATATGTTACCGTGTGTTTTCTTTCTTCTGCTATGGCAAGTTTCTTTTGCTGTGTTTCAAGGCAAATAATTAGCAAACATAAAACCTCAAAGACAAGCCAGAGTTTGATTTAATATGTAACTTGTTGCCTGTTAGCAGCCTGCAGGAGTCTGTTAAATAAACTAAAATAAACGAGGTGTGTGTGTGAGAGAGAGGGGGGGGGGAGAGAGAATTAGTAATAAATGTGAATTACCCACTCAGAAAAAAATTCCACTGAGTTCTGCAGTATTATTACCACACTGTTGAATTTTTCTGATTTTTAGGAATAATGTTACCCCTATTGCATAGTAATAAACTCCTTGAATGTTTGATAGGATTCTATTGGGCTGTACTATCGAGTTGTACTTTATAAGGCAGTATTTACTAAGATATTCATTCAAAGCCCTAGTCACTAATGTGAGTTTTCCATTTCAACATGCAAGTAGATTTACAGATGTCTTTTATATTTATTCGGCGTTTATTTATGGATACAATCAGAGGTGGGATTCAAATAATTTAACAACCGGTTCTCTGCCCTAATGATTTCTCCCAAAAACCAGTTCACCAAACTGTTCAGGACCGGTTAACAACCGGTTCTCCCGGAGTGGTGCGAACTGGCTGAATCCCACCACTGGATACAATACTATTGATTTACGGTAAGGTTTAACCGAACAGTGCAGTACCTTAGACGCCGAGGGATCAGCAGTAAAATTCAGTATTGTTAAATCAATGCGTTGCATTATTATGAGCTATTAAATTGATATCAAGTTCTGTGAGCTTTTGGTCTCGCGTTCTGCGTGAAAAACTAATGAAGCTAAAGGGCAAACAGTGAAGATGAAAAGAGAAGAGGAGAAGATGTTGGATAATGTCAGTTTGAGTTTGGACAGACCCAGAGAGACAGCGGGGAGTGGGAGGGCTTGCATGCTGTGGTCCATGTGGTTGTGAAGAGTCGGAACACAAACTTAGCGTCTGAACAATAAAAAGGCAAACTCGGGCTGAGAAAACTTACCCATCCTCCATTCTCGCTGATCCACTTTCCTTTGGTGCTCACGATATAGTCTGTGATGAAATAAGAGATCTGTTTCAAGTTTTCTTTTGCCAACGGTCCTTGGAGTTTTTTGGCCAGGATGCCACCGAACAGGAATATTGTCAGAATGCGTCCCCAGTTAATTTCGCCATCCACAAATTCGTTTTCCATCACTTGGCTGAAAACGTGACTGGCTCCTTCTACCGAATGAATCTCCAGTGAGTCCACATAAGGTCTCAGCTTGTCTTCTACCTCTCTCTGAGCAGACGATCCCGCTTTACGGAGGACTTCAGCCACTCTGTTTGGGGCTGCTGAGAGTTGAGCCTCTTGACAAATGTACTTCAGATAATCTTGCACCAAGGTGTTCACATAAAGGAAATTGCAGCTTTCCATTTGAAAAAAAAAGAATAAATAACTTGCCGAGGACAAAAGAAGAAGGACTTGATTCTCAGCAGAGCTTTCAAGAATGTGTGGCCTGTCGCCTGGCAATTCACGAAACAACTTCAGCTTTTTCCATCGGAGGGTGGAATTTTCCTTTTTTCAAAGCCTCGTCAATAACCATCACGGTGCGTGTAAAATATCCCTATGTAAATCAACATAGCACATGTGATTAGGAAGTGAAAGTTTTGCGATCAGAGGGAGGGAAAAATACAGCAGCTGTGAAGCTGAGCCTTCTAACATGATTTATTCTCGCAATTCAATTTAGAGGAAGTGTTGAAACCCTACTATATCAAATAAAAGATAAAATTAAATCTGGTTTAAGGTTACCAAATCCAGGAGGCTTATTCTGATACAAGTGCCATGTGTGTTGGATACTATTTCGACATTTCACTAATGAACTTGGAACATGCAACCCACACTCTGTTTCTCTGTTTTCCGTTTCTTATATGACAAAGTTTTCGTTTCCATGAGGCATGGGTTCTTTTCTACGCCAAGCACAGCTGAGAAGATATGTGACTCTTATAACTATTGATATTAATCGGCACATTTCCATGTGATAGTTATTTAAGAATAGGAAATGTGTAGTTCCCCAAATCAAGGAATACGTGTGATTTATGCTTCCTGACAAAGCATAAATCACATGCTTAATCCCAAAAACCCTCTTTTATTTAAACGGCTGTGGATGATGGTCATTCACAGCCCGTAATGATTCACAAACAGTCTGGGAAGAGTCCGACAGATGCAGAGGTGGGTTCCTACCAGTTCGCACCTATTCGGTAGAAGCGGTTCGTCAAATCTACCGAACCGGTTAGAAGAGGTTCCACCAGTGGACCCGGAAAGCAGGCCACACTTACAGAAGAGGTTCCAAAAAATTTTGAAACCCACCACTGACACACACACACACACAAACACACAGACAGACTGACACAGAGAGAGAAAGAGAAAGAAAGAAAGAAAGAAAGAAAGAAAGAAAGTGAGAGAGAGATGAAAGAAAAAGAGAAAAAAGGGACAGAGAGGCAAAAGGAAGGAGAGAGAGAGGGAGAGAGAGAGAGAGAATGGCCGGCAAGCCACTCCCACCAGTTCACATGGCCGGCAAGCCACTCCCACAAAGGAGGCCACACCCACAGAGTAGGTTCCAAAAATTTTTGAAACCCACCACTGGACAGATGTCTGCCATAGTTTTTCAGGTTAATGCTGATAAGCACCCAGCTTTATCTCCCTTGAAAGGCTGCCAGAGACCAAATTGCCAATTAGTTTTGCAAGGCCAAATGGAGCACAGAGTCAAACGGAGCTTCAGAGTTTGAACCGACCAGAATGAACAAAATTGTTTCCTGCAAAGGCTCATGTCCGTTTGTTCCTCTTTTATGTCTAATGGGAGGGGCCAATCACCTCCAAGCCTTACTCCCAAGCTGCCCCTTTTGTCTTAACTGTTCTGGCCGCTCTGCGCATGCGCACACTGGGAATAGGCTTACACTGTTCTTCTGCCTCGCTGATGTCAGACTCCGGAGGCTCCAGAGGGAGCACATCACTACCTGATGGCCTTGGCCCCCTCTCTGCCTCTGACGCAGAGCCCTCATCAGCGCCTTCCCCAGACTCCAGGACTGGGCCATGTTCCTCCCCAACCTCCTCACTGTCCGACTCTGCTGCCAGCTCCGCAGGCTTCCAGCAGACCACAACAATACCAGACAGACAAATGTCAAACAATAAACAACAACCTAATCCAGAAACCACCAACAACTCTCAGAGAGCACACTTCTTCTAGCACTGGTGATGGTACATAGTTAGGTAATGAAACGTCTGCAAGAAAACAACCATGCTCAGAGAGAGCACCAAGGATCCCACAATTCAACCTGAGCTACAAATATAACTTTCTATGGGATGGTATTCTACCATTCTCAGCTAAGTGTTTTTATCCTGGGCTCCCCCCCACATTAGGGCTATCATATTTGGGCTGAAAAAAACCAGGCATCCAACAGATGGCAGCAAAAATTTTCATATCTCTCTGCTGGTATCTAGCGGTCATCTAGATCAGAGGGCGCCAACCTTTCAGACCTCAGGGACCACTAAATTCATAATTTTAAATCCCCCAGATCACTAATATGGATTTTTTTAAAAAAGATAAATAGTATTTAGTGCAAAAAAAATGCAAATAATTTTTCTGCAGACCACCAAAATTTTCTCGTGGACCACTGGTTGGTGACCGCTGATCTAGATAGTAGGCCTATTTCTAATCTCCTTTTTACTTCTTTATAGGCAGGGCTAGAGAGCTTTCACCCACAGCTGGGATACTGTGTTTTCCCCAAAATAAGACAGAGTCCTATTTTCTTTTGACACCCAAAATAAGCACTTGGCCTTATTTTTGGGGAGGTCTTATTATTTTTGAGGACTTAACAGTGTAGGAGGCAGCTAGTGTGGTCACCTCATGGCTTCTTCTGTGTTGCAATATTATTGGGGAGGGCTTATTTTTGGGGGAGGGCTTATGTTAGCGCATGCGCTCAAAAGCCTGATTGGGCTTATTATCCGGGGAGGTCTTATTTTTAGGGAAACAGGGTAACTCTGTTGAAGGCCTTTAAAAATTTTTGGGAAAGGCTGCCAATTTCCCTGCCTGGCTTTGAGCTCTTTGGAACAAAGTCTAGCTAAAGACAAAAAATAATGCACATCTTGTCTTTTGTGAAAAAGAAATAAACGTGCATGTATATAAAGGATTGCCCCTTTAAATCCTATCTAGCATCTTTAATTTTTGCCCAAAAGGCAATGGAACTTTTTGTTCTTGCTCATTTTGACACGACCAACCAAAACACCCTTTCTAGTACATATAATTTGATGATTTAATGCCACGGGGGAAGTCCCAGCTTGTCAGAGAGGTAATAGAATAAATTTATGACTATGTAGATAAGTGGGTTGCATCCTGTACTGGAAAAAAGCTGAAATAACAAGAAGTTGGAAATTCCCAATCTTCCCATTTCATATCGGCTGTTCCCTAAACAGCCCTATCCTCTGTTTGCTGAACATCTACTGGAGCCCTGGTGTCACTTGAATCAATAAGCTGTTGCTCCTGGTGAATTAACACACACTCACTCTCTCTCTCTCTCTCTCTCTCTCTCTCTCTCTCTCTCTCTCTCTCTCTCTCACACTCACAAAAAAATCAGGAAACCATTGCAAAGGAACAAACTCCAAGAACCATGTTCAGAGATGGTTATGACGTTATCTAGATGGTGATGTCAGTAATGTAGGGGATTGCAAGAGCCCTGGTGATGATGCAGTGCTTAGAAGGCAGTATTGCAGACTGACTCTGCCCACAGCCAGGAGTTTGATTCCGATTGGCTCAGAGGTGGGTTCCTACCAGTTCGCACCAGTTCGGTAGAACCAGTTCGTCAAATCTACCGAACTGGTTAGAAGAGGTTCCACCAGTGGACCCGGAAAGCAGGCCACACCTACAGAAGAGGTTCCAAAAATTTTTGAAACCCACCACTGGATTGGCTCAAGTTTGATTCAGCCTTCCATCCTTCCGAAGTCAGTAAAATGTGGAGCCAGATTGTTGGGGGCAAGAGGCTGACTCTGTAAACCACTTAGAGAGGGCTGTAAAGCCCTGGGAAGTGATATATAAATCTAAGTGCTACTGCTAAGTGGGAAGGAAGGAAAGAAGGAAGGTGAAGGAAGAAAGACCCATGGTGGTGCAGTGGCTAGAATGCAGTGTCGCAGGATAACTCTGTTGCCTACCAGCAAATCACTTCTGAACAGCTCAAGGTTGAATCCGCCTTCCATCCTGCCAAGGTCAGTAAAATGAGGACCCAGATAGTTGGGGGCAATGTGCTGACCCTCTAAACCGGCTGTAAAGCACTCTGAAACAGCACATAAGCCTAAGTGCTGTTGCTATTGCATCACAATCCAAGGTGAGCCAAGGTGGCGCAGTGGTTAAATGCAGCACTGCAGGCTACTGCTAGATCAGCAGGTCAGCGGTTCAAATCTCACCGGCTCAGGGTTGACTCAGCCTTCCATCCTTCCGAGGTGGGTAAAATGAGGACCCAGATTGTTGGGGGCAATATGCTGACTCTCTGTAAACCGCTTAGAGAGGCCTGAAGGCCTATGAAGCGGTATATAAGTCTACTGCTAAAAAAAAAAAAAAAACAATCCTGGGAGGGGGGGCTGTAGAGTAAATCCAAAGTAGTAAATATGTCTAATTAAAGAAGGGACCCTAAAGGACCATTAAGTTCAGAGCTTAGTTATTAACTGCCTTTCCAGTTATGCTCATGCCTTCAAGTTTAGTAAACTACCCTTAAGGTTTCCAAAGTACAATCAGCCATGACACCAAAGTGAAATATTGTGGTGCTGCTTTTTGTTTGTCGGTTTTGGGGGGTTTGGAGTGGGGGGGGGATTGGGACATAATAATTATTGTTTGTTATAGAATATTGTACATTTTCAGCCATTGTGGGTGTATGTGGGACTGTTTACAGCTTAATATGAACCCCAGTGGTGCTTTAGACTACAAGCCACAATTAAGCAAAACCAGGTTACTGAATGCTGCATTTGTGATTGAGATTTGGTTTTGGTTCAAGCATACCCTTACCATAATAATGATGATGATGATATGGGCGGGAGGGGGAGATCATCTGTAATTACTTGCATATGTGGATCATTCATCTGTTTGGCTTTGCAGGGTTTAGGCTGGTCTTGCATTCATAGAATACACCGTATATAATTATAGATATAGATAATCAGAACTGCAGAAAAAAACAATGAATACCAACCTGCCTTCCATCGAGGACCTGTATTCTGCACGAGTCAAAAAGAGGGCTGTGAAAATATGTACAGACCCTTCACATCCTGGACATTAATACCCTATAGGGCACTGCACACCAGGAAAAACTAGATACAAGGACAGGTTTTTCCTGAAAGCCATCACTCTGCTAAACAAAGAATTCCCTCAACACAGTCAAGGGTTGATGGAACTAAGTGTGCACTACTATTAATCTTCTCATCATTCCTATCACCCACCTCCTCCCACTTATGACTGTATGACTGTAACTTTGTTGCTTGTATCCTTACGGTTTATATTGATTGTTTCCTAGTATGATTTGATTGCTTATTTGTACCCTATGACTAAGTGTTGCACCTTATGATTCGTGACAAAAATATATTTTCTTTTTATGTACACCGAGAGCATCTGCACCAAAGACAAATTCCTTGTGTGTCCAATCATACTTGGCCAATAAAGAATCTATTCTGTTCTGTTCTGTTCTGTTCTGTTCTGTTCTGTTCTGCTCTGCTCTGCTCTGCTCTGCTCCGCTCCGCTCCGCTCTACTCTACTCTATTCCTTCTCCCATTTTATTCTATTCAGTTCTATTTTAGTCTAGTCTAGTCTAGTCTAGTCTAATTCTATTCCATTCTAATTTTGTTCTATTCTATTCTATTCTATTCCATTCCTTCTCCTATTCTATTTTCTTTTCTTTTCTCTTCTCTTCTCTTCTCTTCTCTTCTCTTCTCTTCCCTTCCCTTCCCTTCCCTTCCCTTCCCTCCCCTCCCCTCCCCTCCTCTCCTCTCTTCTCCTCCCCTATATCTGATACATATTTCAAGCAAAGAGGAATTTTGGCAGCTAGGTTCTCGTTGTCTTGCAGGAGACTGCCACCTAGCAGTAAATGACAACTTTTCAGGCCAGCGAGAGACACTTCCTCTTAAGAGTAACAAATGTCATTTTTTAAAAACAGGGTATGATGGGGCAATGAACAAAAACATAAGGGGAAAGGAGACGTAGTTTTGCAAACCATGAATGTCTTGCCATAGGGTTGTTGATTCCTGAGAAACAAGGTAAGTAACTCACAATATAAACGGATTTATATGTCAGGGTGGGTTCCAAGTCACGCCCCCAACGAAAGACTCCGAGGCTTGTGTTTCTGCGAAGTCCCATTTTATTAGAGATGTCCTATTGGCACATCTGGGAAAACCCAAATCTGAAAGCTTCCAAGTTTTCCCCACCCAAAAGAAAGTCCAAATCCCTGGCCAGCACCCACATGTCCATTGCATGGTCCAATCAGGCACCGTTCAAAACTGGAGGTGCCTCCCAGTGATACCATCGCAGCTGCAGGGCAAGATGTCCTTGACTCTCTGAGAAAAGAATGTTATTTTGACTATATGCCTCCCATACTTTATATCAATGATGGCGAAACTTTTTGGCGCTGAGTGCCCAAACCAGAACATGTGTGCATATGCGCCAGTGATGGGATTCAAATAATTTAACAGCCGGTTCTCTGCCCTAATGACCAGCTGGGTAGGTGGGGCTCAGTGGTTTTGTGACTGGGTGGGCGTGGCCAACTCAATGTCACTCACGTCGATGGGCGCTTCACCTTAGCTGTTACAATGTACTAAGGGTTAACCGGAGAGGCAGTTCCTGTAAGCAGGGCAATTAAGATTAGGCTAGAAACAACAATGGAATGTTTCCTTCTTGCCTTCCTTGCAGGATTAGCCCTGTAAAGTGGAAAAAAACAAAAGATTTCTTCCAAAAACCGGTTCTCCAAACTGCTTAGAAAGTTAACAACCGGTTCTCCCGAATAGGTGCGAACTGGCTGAATCCCACCACCAATATGCGTGTGCCGGAGCGCCAGGAAAAACCACCTGGCTGGCACGTGCATGCCTGTTTTGGGGGCATTTTCAGGCTGTTTTCAAGTTGTTTTTTGGGCATTTTTAGCCAAACAAATGGCCTGAAAACAGCCCAGAAAATGGCCTGTGTTTGGCTGTTTTTTCAGACCGTTTTTGGCCATTTTCCGGTCGTTTTCAAGCGCTCCAGTGCCCTCAAAGACTAGCTGCCGGAAACCAGAAGAGTAACTGGTGATGGCGTGCATACCCGTGGAGAGGGCTCTGCGTGCCACCTATGGCACCCGTGCATAGGTTCACCATCGTGGCTCTATATGATCCCCGCTCCCATTTCCCCACAGTAGAAAAATGTGGCAGGCCTGAAGGCCCAAAGGTAAAAAATGGCTCCCGGGTCTGACATTATCACCAAAAAGGCCTATCTCCAGCCCTCCCTTCAATTCACAAGAGAAACAAGGTCTGGGAATCACCAGCTACCGACAGAGCAGAAATGGCTTAAGTTCAGTGGCCCCGAAGAGAAAGAAATGGTGGCTTCATCTTAATTGCATCGCTTCAGTATAGATTAAAGCTGCCGTTAAGGGGAATCAGGGATTCAGCATTCTATTAACTTCTGCAAGTTGGGATTTAGGGACATATATTCTGGCATGGACACCCCATTGCTGGCTCCGTTGGGTCTCGTGCGCAGAACATTTCACCTAATGTTCCGATCTGGATTCCATTTTTTTTTACAAAAGAAGAAACAATGACCATTTAAAACGGGCTCCGTACTGGGATTCTCATTTAATAGTCAATCGTTGGAAGAAATATCTATCTGGGTTCAGTTCCAAGTGGGGAGAAAGACATTGGAAACATGGAGTCTGATTGGGAAGATGGTTTTATGATGAAACAGAACCAACAAGCGCGTGTGATTCTGGGTAGCTGACCACATGGAGTTGAGAGTGAGGGGTATTTGTTCTGACCTCCTCCTCCGTCCAGTAATGAATGCCGAGACAAGCTTAACTGGAATTCTACAGCACTTTATTAGCAGGAAACATAAATCTCGGTGGCTGAAAGCCCAAGCATAACAAACAGATAAGAACTTTGGCAGCAACTCAGACTTCGACAGAGACAGATAACAGCTTCTCCAGCGTTAAGAATGAAGTTGAATCCTGCAAACCAGACTCCTCCCAGAGTACTTCCTTAAATACAATCTTGAGAGGAGCCTAATTACAACCAGCTGGGTCCAATTATCTTTTGTAACTGCAAAGCTGTTTTCTCCGCCGATCTGCCCGGCATTGCCAAGCATCCAGGACCACCTCCCTTGTCTCCTCATCACTACTTTAAGGCCTGACATCAGAAGCACACTCCCTTCGGCTCTCACCACTGCTCCATGCCTCAGGCGCCTCCTGGTGGCCAACCAGCCTCTCTGTGCCCTGCTCGGAGTCGGAACCCTGTCCATGGTCCTCCACCAGAGCCGACTCATAAGGCCCCTCGCTGTCGGAGTCTGTTTGCAGCTCCAACGGCTCCTGCTGGGCCACAACAGGTATTTATACCTTCTCTTGGGCTTTGCCCTTCAACTTCTTGTTCCTGGGCAAGGTCATGTGTTCTACTGGCTGGCTCTGTAGGTTGTCTGAGCTCTCAGGTTTAATAGTCAAGCAAACAGTAGAACAACCTGCCTCCAGAAGCTGTAAATGCTTCAACCCTGGAAGTTTTTAAGAAGAGGTTGGATAACCATTTGTCTGAAGTGGTGTAGGGTTTTCTGCAGGGGGTTGGACTAGAAGACCTCCAGGATCCCTTCCAGCTCTGTTATTCTATATTCTAAACTAATAGCAGTTGCGTACACCGAGTCTCCTCTTCCATTCAGACAAGCATTTCACAAAAATTTCCAGAGAGGTGAGATCAGCAAATAGAGAACAGGACAGGCTGAATTCAGCCAATGTGTCAAACCATAGTTTGTTTAACTAGAGTTACTGAGTAAATGTTACGGCCTTTAAACCTCTGCAGGGCACCAGGCCAAGCTTGTGCGACCATCAGATCTGACAGGGAAGGTGTATTCTGGATCTCGCTTATTCAACAATATCATTGTGTAGGAGCTCGGAACTGTGTTTTTCGCCTGCCCTATAGAATTTCTTCCCTTCTGAGATTCAGAAGACTTTTTCTGCATCAATCTGGATCCTTGCACTGGGGCAGAAGATGAACTTGGTGGCTTAAATGTCCCCATTCCACTCTACATTATCACAACAGTGGATTTTCACTGTTGCAACACCCATGGCTGATGTATTGTCCCTTTTCTGGAACAAAATGCTTCCTTCTCTGTTTCCCAATATTGTTAGCGATCAACATCACTCTACAGATGACAACACAATTGAAGGCACCCTGACTCACCTTCCTGTAGACTTATGAAATAACAGGGCTTACAACTTATACAACATCTTCCACATTTCACAGGTCCTGAAATGACTAGCTGGGATGGCTCTCTCTTCGCATTTTGGGGGGGGGGGGGAGAGCAGGTGGATCAGCTGTTTCTCAATTCACTTTGAGTCACCCAACTATCTTGTGGGCATCATGACTCTTCCAATAGCTCAGGAAGTGGACAGGAAACAAATTCTTCCTTCACAGCTGGATGCTCGATTGTTGCTCTTTTCTTTTAAGGAGGAAGGATGAACTCCTATCTTTTGGGGTTGGGGTTTTTTTTTTTAACAATGTCCTTTGCTGGAAGAAATATCCATCTGGTTCAGTTCCAAGTGGGGAGAAAGACACTGGAAACATGGGGGTTGATTGGAAAGATGGTTTCACGATGAAGCAGAACCACCAAGCGTGTGTGATTCTGGGCAGCTGACCACATGGAGTTGAGAGCGAAGGGTATTTATACCTTCTCTTGGGCTTTGCACTTGAACTTCCTGTTCCTGTGCAAGGACATGTGTTCTATTGGCTGTTGTAGGGGTCATAGCTGGCTCTGTAGGTTGTTTGAGCTCTCAGGTTTGATTGAAGTTTGGACTCTGATGCAATGTCCTTAGGAGATTGTGCAATGTGGTGAGCTCTGCTGTTAGTGGGTTAATCCTGTTATGTCCTGAAGGGTCATGTCTCAATCCCATCATCCTGGAGCTGAAGGTCTTTTGTTTTGTAGATAGGATGGTCCAGTCTTTCTTAATGGGCAAAAATATCTGCTGGGGGCTAATAGAATAGAATGGAATGGAATGGAATAGAATAACAGAGCTGGAAGGGACCTTGGAGGTCTTCTAGTCCAACACCCTGCTTAGGCAGGAAACCCTACACCACTTCAGACAAATGGTTATCCAACATCTTCTTTAAAACCTCCAGTGTTGGGGTATTCACAACTTCTGGAGGCAAGCTGTTCCACTGATTAATTGTAATAACTGTCAGGAAATTTCTCCTCAATTCTAAGTTGCTTCTCTCCTTCATTAGTTTCCACCCATTGCTTCTTGTCCTACCCTCAGGCTCTTTGGAGAATAGTTTGACCCCCTCTTCTTTGTGGCAGCCCCTGAGGTATTGGAAGACTGCTATCATGTCTCCCCTAGTCCTTCTTTTCATTAAATTAGACCTACCCAGTTCCTGCAACCGTTCTTCATATGTTTTAGCCTCTAGTCCCCTAATCATCTTTGTTGTTCTTCTCTGCACTCTTTCTAGAGTCTCCACATTAAGAAAGGTTGTGGGGAGGGGGGGGGCTGTCTCTTTCTGTCTCCAAGAGCTTGTTTCTCCATTCCTCCTTTAGGGAAATATAATTTTCTGCCTTTTTTTTTTCTCAAACTATTTCATTCTTCTAGGAGAGGGGTGGCCGACTTCCCCCACCTTCTTTGGAGAAATGTCTTTTTCAAGCTTGGTAGCAAACCATGGCACTGTTCAAAAATGCTGAGCAGAGATACCTAGAATTCACTTTAGGAGTGTTTGTATGTGCCCATTCAAAGGGGAAGAAGGTGTGGTATGGGGAGGGGCGATGGTGAGGCTTCAAAATTTTTAGCAACGGGTTCTCTGCCCAGTTGCTGGGAGGGCGTTGCCATGGTGGGCATGGCCTAGTCAGCCTTTGGCACCACGGTGGGGGAGGGTTGCACTCCCTGGGCTCCAGAGGCTTTTCTTGAGCCTTTGGAAAAGCGAAAATGGCTTCTCCAGGCTCCAGAGGCCCTCTGGAGGCCAGAAACAGGCCCATTTCCAGCCTTCTGGAGCTTCTAGTAGGCCTGTTTGTCTAAGGTGACCAGACGTCCCGATTTTAGCGGGACAGTCACGATTTCTAACAATTTATCCCGTGTCCCGCGGCGTTTTAAAAAAGTCCCCATTTTGCCTTCATGTTGAAAGCGCAGTGGATTTGCTTAAGAAATCCTAACCGGGGCAAGACAAAAGACACTCTGTCTAACCCCTCTCTATGTCTCAGTACTTTCATTGAAGATATTAAAACATTAAAGCAAGAAAACGGAACACCCCCCGCCCCTTTTACTTCCTTTTATAAGAAAAGATGACCCAGTACCATAGAGCTCCAGGAAATACTTTGGCTAGAGAAGTAGCGACTGTTCCTTCCTGGATTTCCCGGAGGGGAGGGGCACAGAGGTTGGAGGTTGGCTCGTGTGGGAAAATTTGTGGCAAGGTTTCTTTGAAAAATATTTCCCTGGAACTAATTTCACCATTTTAATTTGCTCAGTTCTTTGTATTAACATCTACATCATTCTGGATTGACTTGGAGTGCCTGCCTGCTGGTAAGTGAGCCAGGTTTTTATTTTTTATTTTTTAAATGTATTTTAAAATAATATTTTATTTATTGTGCAGGATTTTTTAAAATAGTTTTATTCTGTGTGGATTCTTTTTCTAAATTGTCTTAGACTATTTAAAAAAAGATTCTATCCAAAATAAATTGAAATAAACCATTTTTAAAAATTCTATGCACAATACTTTGAAATGTATTATGCATAGAATTTTTAAAAATAGTTTTACTTCAATTTATTCTGTGTGGAATAGTTTGAAATATTTTACTTCAATTTATTCTGTGTGGATTCTTTTTTTAAATTGTCTTAGACTATATTTTAAATATAGTCAAAGGTGTCCCTCTTTACCAATCTGAAAATCTGGTCACCTTATGTTTGTCACCCTCCCTGAGTGTCCGGGGGCGCCCTGCACTTACCAAAACGGGCCACGTGGGGACTCCTGGGAGGGGAGGAGTGGGGTGGGCGGGAATGGGAATTGGGGGTTCTCCGAATGGCACGGAATCGTAGCTAGAAGTTCTCCCGAACCCCTGCGAACCCCCCTCCTCCAGCAGCCGACCCCTGCATCCGATATGATTCAATGAACTGTGATGATTCAGTGAAAGTTTTCCGGGTTTATTAGGAGGAACAGATTGCTGATCTGCTGTTGTTTTTTCTGTAGGCTGAAGTGGGGGGGGGGCGAGGTCTGCAGACAGTCCAACCCCATCAATCCGGCCATGCTTTCAAGCAGAATGGGAAGGGTTGAGTCTCACTATCTAAAAAACACCCATGGAAACTGCTTCTCACCAGTTTGATGAAATAATGGAGGCTTCCAAATAGTGGTGGGTTTCAAAAAAATTTGGAACCTACTCTGTGGGTGTGGCCTCCTTTGTGGGAGTGGCTTGATGGCCATGTGACCTGGTTGGAGTGGCTTGCCGGCCATGTGTTTTCTCTCTCTCTCTCTCTCTCTCTCTCTCTCTCTCTCTCTCTCTCTCTCTCTCTCTTTCCCTTTGTCTCTCTGTCCCTTTTTTCTTTTTTTCTTTCATCTCTCTCTCACTCTTTTTCTTTCTTTTTTATTTATTTATTTATTTATTTCTTCCTCTCTCTCTCACTCTCTCTGTCAGTCTGTGTGTGTGTGTGTGTGTGTGTGTGTGTGGCAGTGGTGGGTTTCAAAAATTTTTGGAACCTACTCTGTGGGTGTGGCCTCCTTTGTGGGAGTGGCTTGATGGCCATGTGACCTGGTTGGAGTGGCTTGCCGGCCATGTGTTTTCTCTCTCTCTCTCTCTCTCTCTCTCTCTCTCTTTCCCTTTGTCTCTCTGTCCCTTTTTTCTTTTTTTCTTTCATCTCTCTCTCACTCTTTTTCTTTCTTTCTTTTTTATTTATTTATTTATTTATTTCTTCCTCTCTCTCTCACTCTCTCTCTGTCAGTCTGTGTGTGTGTGTGTGTGTGTGTGTGTGGCAGTGGTGGGTTTCAAAATTTTTTGGAACCTACTCTGTGGGTGTGGCCTCCTTTGTGGGAGTGGCTTGATGGCCATGTGTTTTCTCTCTCTCTCTCTCTCTCTCTCTTTCCCTTTGTCTCTCTGTCCCTTTTTTCTTTTTTTCTTTCATCTCTCTCTCACTCTTTTTCTTTCTTTTTTCTTTCTTTCTTTCTTTCTTTCTTCCTTTCTCTCTCTCTCTCTCTCTCTCTCTGTGTCAGTCTGTGTGTGTGTGTGTGTGTGTGTGGCAGTGGTGGGTTTCAAAAAATTTCAGAACCTCTTCTGTAGGTGTGGCCTGCTTTCCGGGTCCACTGGTGGAACCTCTTCTAACCAGTTCGGTAGATTTGACGAACCGGTTCTACCGAATAGGTGCGGACTGGTAGGAACTCATCTCTGCTTCCAAAGGACTTGATGCCCTTGTACATTTCAGACCTCAGTTGGGCCAGGCTCCGTGGTACAACCATCTCCTTGAATATAGTCATTAACTGAGCTGCCAATAACAACCAGTGGAGCCTCTTAGGAAAGCTGGTGCATCGCCAGCTATGAAATCAACAGCCTGTATGGGTATGTGTGTTTGTGTGTGCGTGAAATCACTATTGTGTGGCTCTCCTAAGAGCAAATGACTAGCTGTAAAAGGTATGTACTGAGATCGTATCTGAGGTATCAGGGAACCCACCCAGAATATAAAAGAATCCTCGCCAGGCTGCTCATGCTGGTGTGATGTAATAATAATTGTAGAAGACAACAAAACAAAGACCTGTGAATAGAAATAGAATGACTATGGCAAAAGAAAACGGAGGTAGCACTGTCGGAAGTTAACACCCGCCCCTCTCCTAGGAAAATGAAATATTTTAGGAAACATTAAAAGGGCAGAATATTTCCCCTAAGAGAGAGGCAGAAACGTAGCCTCCCCCACCTTTGTCAATGGGCCTTTAAGTCCCGAGTCAGTCTATTCTACATAACAAAGATCTACCTCCTTCAGGCAGAGCCATAATAGGGATTCCAAAGCCCTTTCATTACAGCATCACTCAGCAAGAGTCAACCAAACTTGGGACTCAGGATAGCCTACAGAGTTGCCCCTGCATGGCCCCATGGTGGCTATTTCATGTCTGATTTTACTCTTACGTTTAATTATTTTAGTTGCATTGGTATACTGAATTTAATTAGTCAGTAACCACAAATAAACGTTACTATTAAATCCCAGTCTTTTACCTTTTTAAATAGACCTTGGTGAGTTTTAGTTCTGAAGGACAATACAATTGCACAAAGATGCATTAAGTTCTGAATATAGGATCAGAATGTATTGCAATTAACCAGGCTTACACATTTATGTACAAAGTCTATAAGGTATCTGCATTGTGCATAAATGGACATATGTGCCCAACACATGACTTACAGTAAGTGCTTATTTGCCAAGCAAAATCCTTGACCCAGCCTACATACTTATGATGTTGGGATCAGGATCTGTATTGGGTTCTTTCTGAGCTGGGCTGTTTCCATGCAGATGTTTCCTAATCAAGCAATATAATCTCATCAGTGCATGGGGGAGTAGAGTTTGCTGGCTGTTCATAGCCAGTGCATGCAATGAGGTCATGCAGCCTGGCGTATATCTGCAGAAAACAGCTCAAGAAACACCAAAAAGTCAACCCTGAGCAACGTATATTCTTTTCTGTAGGATCTGTAGACTTCTATCCTTGCAAACTCTAGAAAGACTGCAGAGAAGAACAACAAAGATGATTAGGGGACTCGAGGCTAAAACATATGAAGAACGGCTGCAGGAACTGGGCATGGCTGGTCTACTGAAGAGAAGGACCAGGGGAGACAGGATAGCAGTCTTCCAATATTTGAGGGGCTGCCACAGAGAGGAGGGGGTCAAGCTATTTTCCAAAGCACCCAAAGGCCAGAGGAGGAACAATGGATGGAAACTGATCAAGGAGAGATTCAACCTAGAAATAAGAAGATATTTTCTGACAGTGGGAACAATCAATCAATGGAACGGTTTGTCTTCTGAAGGTGTGGGAGCTTCATCACTGGAGGCTTTCAAGAAGACCAAATAAAATAGACCAAATAAAAGAGGTGGACTATATATAAGAAATAACTACATCTCTACAGAAATAGAGCGCAACGATGAAAACTATCTTGAATGCATTTGGCTCAATATTAAAGTGAGTGGGAGAATGACTTTGCCATAGGTCTATACTACAGGCCACCCAGCCAAGCAGACAACTTTGTTTCCCAAAGAGTAGAGAAGGGAACAAGGGTCTGAAATGCTATAGGGTTTCCTGCCTAGGCAGGGGGTTGGACTAGAAGACCTCCAAGGTCCCTTCCAACTCTGCTATTGTATTGTATTGTAAGAGATTGGACTGCCATCTGTCCGAAATAAGTACAGGGTCTCCTGCTTGAAGAGCCATGGTGGCGCAGTGGTTAGAGTGCAATACTGCAGGCTACTTCTGCTGACTGCCGGCTGCCTGCAGTTCGGCAGTTCAATTCTGACCGGCTCAAGGTTGACTTAGCCTTCCATCCTTCCGAGGTGGATAAAACGAGGGCCCAGATTGTTGAGGGGCAAGGGGCTGACTCTGTAAACCGCGTAACGAGGGCTATAAAGCACTGTGAGTAAGTCTTAAGTGCTATTGCTAAATGCTATTGAGCAGGGGGTTGGGCTAGAAGACCTACAAGGTCCCTTCCCTCTTAAGAAAGACAACAAACATCTGAAAAGGGATTCTAGAGAGAAAGCATTCCCCTTCCCTTTTGTTAAGAGAGGAGGAGGAGGAGGATAAGGAGGGTGACCTCACATTGAGGTCATAAAGCTCTTGCTGACATCACCGGCCTGCTGCTTAAAAGGACATTTGTTCACAAGGCAGCCGCAAGAAAGGAAAGAACGTAAAGCTGACGTGAGGGTAGAAAGATGAAGAGGGAGAAGGGGCGAGGTTATAAGAGGGGGCGTTCCAAAGATTTGATGTCCTCAGATGCCTGACAAACACTTTCTGCCGTCAGCTGTACCATTTGCTCTTAAGGTTTTTTTTTATTTCCCCCTCCCCACGTTTCAGCAAGTGTGATGTTAAGGATCAACAACGCCACCTCAAACCATCTAAGTCCTCTCCTCTATGTTCCCTGTATGTTTGCCTACGAAGCCCTGCCTGCCATGTCTGGTGAATGGTTGATGTGAGAAGGGTGAGTTTTCTCTTATGGAGATCATCAACGTTTCCCTTTGTAGAGGGGAAGAAGGGGGTCACACACAGGTTAAGCTCAAGGAGTGGCCTGCTAGCTTGGGGCCTTGCATGTCCTGTGAACACGGTCGTTACAGCTTGTAAAACAGAGTCAAAGGTTTAATAAAGGAGAATATTTGTAGCTCAGGGTTAATATGAGGAGTCCTCAGTGCTCTCTGAGATTGTTTTCTTGCAGACGTTTCAATACCCAAACTAGGTAACATCATCAGTGCTAGTTAAAAAGGTTCCCCTTGCACATATCTGCTAGTCTTTCCTGACTCATCTGAACCAGTAGGAACCACCAATGGTTAACCAAAAAAAAAAATCAAAGGAAAAGACGATTCAGATTATTTCATAACATGGAAACTATTCTATAAATGGTTAAATGACAGGTATTGAGCTTAGAGGAGTGGAATTAGGTGAACTATTGTTTACATGAGAAAGACAAACAGATGAGTAAATTTTTCTTGACGGTTATGTAATCGATACTATAATGGAAGATAATATGATTGATGTTATTGCATACTTGTTTATATATTACCGCATATTTGTTTACATGTATACTATTATAATGGTGATGAAGATGTTTGTATGTTAACACCTTGGACGCCTAGAGAACACACTGCTCAACATAGAAAGGAAATGTATGATTTAAAACAATAAAAAACATTTCATAAACAAAAAAAGAATTGTTGGACAGCGAGATGGGCAGTGTATAAATTTAATAAATAATAAATAAACGCAATGCACTGTATTCCACCTTTTAGAAGGCCAGCCTCTGTTTTCCTCTTGCTTAATGTGGGCCGGTGACCTAGCCTTCGGAAGCCACATGAAAATCCTATGCAACAACTATTACTAATGTATGCAGAGAGAGATCAGGCTGATAAAATTGCATATATATATAGGGCAATTTTGGAAAGCGATGCTGTAAGAATTCCTGTCTCTTTGGCACGGAGGTGGCACAGTGGTTAAATGCAGCACTGCAGGCTACTTCAGCTGACTGCAGTTCTGCAGTTTGGCTGTTCAAATCCCACCAGGCTCAGGGTTGACTCAGCCTTCCATCCTTCCGAGGTGGGTAAAATGCGGACCCGGATTGTTGTTGGGGGCAATATGCTGACTCTGTAAACCGCTTAGAGAGGGCTGAAAGCTCTATGAAGCGGTATATAAGTCTAACTGCTATTGCTATTATGTTTGATGACTTCTACAAAAGCCAGAAATGATGAAAGACCTGAGCCTCAAATTAACATAGGGAAAATCATTACATAAAGCCAGTCAAGTTGGCCTTCTCTGCTTGAGAATGTCACTTCAAAATCTCAACCATTGAAAATTTGAGCAACCCTGATTTTGTCTACAGGAAGTCCTTATTTAGCAACTCTTCACGCTTCATTATGAAGGTAATGAAAGAAAGTAATTGCGCGACCAATTTTTGCAATCACCACCTTTGCAGGTCTCTAAAGCAAAGAGAAGCTTAAATAAGGCCATAAGGACAGTTGCGGTTTCTCTTTCTTTAAGGACCAAAATGGCTGGCTTCAGTTGTGGCTACTGAACGAGGAAAGCAGGTAGTCCTCAATTTATGACCACAATTGAACCTAACATTTATGTTGCTACGTGAGAAATTTATTAAGCAGAGACTAACTTGATTTTGCATTTAATAACGGCAGCAAGACTGTTGGTGGCGCAATACTGGAAGAAGGAAGATTTGCCTACTATTCAAGAATGGACATTAAAAGTAACAAACCTAGCAGAGATGGCTAAAATATCAGCATATCTCAAGAACCACTCAAATGAGAGATATAAACTGGAGTGGAGAAGATGGATTGACTATACTCAAAATAAATACGGGACTAAAAAATTCCAGATAGTTTATGACTGAAGAAACAAGGAATGATATAATCTGTTTAGAGTTAGCCTAGCAAAGAGGAGTTAAAGCTCAAATGAAAGATGATACTAACTTTAAGTTTATTTTAGAATATCTTTGTTAAAGATTTATACCCTGTATTGGTTCTGGGAAGTTGGGGTAGTGGGGGAGGTGGGGGGTGGTGGGGTTTGGGTGGGGAGGGCGGGGGGGGGGGGAGGTAAACATTTGTAAAAGTTTTTTTTTTTTCTAAAATTTTCAATTAAAAAAAAAGAAATTTGTTAAGCGAGTTTTGCCCCATCGTACAATCCCTGGTCTTGTGTTTGAGGCATGTAAAACACTTCTGTGGGGGGGGGGGGGGAAGAGTGGCTTGTTTACAGCGGGGTGGCCAACTATTAAACCACAATCATAAATAGTAATTTTCAAGGGATTATCCTCTAATCCTGTGCATCTCTATTCAGAAGGCCTCATCAAATTCAAGGACTTGTTCGGCAGCAAGTTAAAAGGCATCATGAACTGAATCAAATCCGAATGCTTAAAGGCGAGCATCTGAAGGATTTGCAGTTCTCCAGCAAGTGCCATCACCTAGGAAGGCAGCTTAAATGCTTGATCACTGGGGTTATATAAAGGGCAAAAACACCATCAATATTCTGAAGTATTCTCAGTCGCCTTAATTGCACAACTGCCAAACTGAGTTTAGAATGTTTAGTTTGCCGATAAAGGAGGCATCCTAAAAACAACAACTTGGCAAACAAAACGTAACTTTGGCCAACTTTGTCTACAAAAACATTTAGCTTTTACTTTGGGCTGGCTGTATTGTGTGGAGCAAGCCATGCGTGATTTGTAAACGATGAGGAATAGCTTTCTTTGTGCATTGCGGGGACCCTCCTATCTTTTGTTGTGCGACCCATTGTGACCCCATGGATGTTTCTCCAGGTCTTCCTGTCCTCTACCATCCTCTCTCAGTCCATTTAAGCTCACACCGACTGCTTTGGTGACTCCATCCAGTCACCTCATTCTCTGCTGTCCCCTTCTTCTTTTGCCCTCCATCATCCCCAGCATGAGGCTCTTTTCCAGGGAGTCCTTCCTTCTCATTAGGTGGCCAAAGGATTTGAGTTTCATCTTCAGGATCTGGCCTTCTAAAGAGCAGCCAGGGTTGATCTCCTCTAGGACTGACCGGTTGGATGGCCTTGCAATCCAAGGGACTCGCAGGAGTCTTCTCCAGCACCAGAGTTCAAAGGCCTCAATTCTTTGGCGCTCAGCTTTCATTAGGGTCCAACTTTCACTCGGAATTGGCTAAAATCAAAAGCATGAAGCAGACGGTGCTTCATTAAAGCCTCTCTGTGGGAAACCCTTTCTGGGCTTACAAGAAGGTGCAAGGATTCACCCGCTCATTCAAGTCACCCTCTCTTCTTCTTGTTAGTTTCGGTTCCCAGCCAGAAGTGGCTTATTCAGTCCCATCCCAGCTTCCTTCTCTCCGTCTGCTCAGCCAATTCCCAGATTGGGTAGGAATACAACTCCCATCGTTTAGATCAGCGCAGATGCTGGTGGTCACAGCTCAATTCATCCGAAGCACACGGGACCCCCAACCCCCCCTGGGCTACCTCGCAGGGTTGGTGTTGCATAGCTCTCCCACCCTTGCAACGTCCCTTCAGCATCCTTTTTCCTTCAGCAAGTCTGCATGGACATCTGATCCTCCCCACCCTTCTACTCTCCAGAAGCTCACCATTGCATCCTCATAACCCCCTTTTTGCAAAAGAAAGAAAGAAAGAAAGAAAGAAAGAAAAGGAAAGATAGAAGGAAAGAAAGAAAAGGAAAGATAGAAGGAAAGGGAAAGAAGGGAAGATAGAAGGAAGGGAAATGGAAGGAAAGACAGAAGGGAAGGGAAGGGAAGACAGAAGGGAAGGAAAGGGAAGATAGAAGGAAAGAAAAGTAAAGATAGAAGGGAAGGGAAGATAGAAAGAAAAGAAAGGAAAGGAAGAGAGAAGGAAAAAATAGAAGGAAGGGAAGGGAAGAAGGAAGAAAGGAAAGGAAAAGAGCAAAAAGGAAAGGAAAAGAAAAGAAAAAGAGAAGGGAGACCAGGAGGCGACGGCGCCGCCTTCTCCCGGGCAGCACGTGTCCGCTTTCGCCCGCCCGCTCGACTCCCGCCAATCAGCGCCCGCCCGCGTCGTTTCTTTCGGGAGGGGCGGGGCTTGAGGAGAGCAGGAAGGGAAATAGGAAGAGCTGCGCGGCGGGGGAGCAGTTGGAGCGGAGACGCGGAGAAGAGCGGCGGCTTGCGCGGCGCGAGACCACCAAGCCCTTCCTACCTCCTTCCCTCCCTCCCTCCGCGGCGGCAACGTCAGGTGAGCGGAGAGCGCCTGCGCGGAGCGAGGTCTTCCTTGCTAGTTTCCTTGTCTGCGCCCCCCCCCCTCTCCGGTTCATTCCAAGACGGGCCTTGGGAACCCCCATTTTTCCCCATGTCCTTTCACTTTCTCCTTTTCACAGCCCCCACTTTCCAACACGCCCCTCCTCCCGCACGCCCCTCTACCCTCCCCCTTGCATGCACGAGCTTAAACAAGCCGACATTCGCGGTTTCTCCTACACGTGCATGCCCAAACATTGACCCAACTCTCTTCCCCCTTCCTTGCAGAGAGTAAGGAAGTTTTTTTTGGGGGGGGGCAGTGGTCTGCATTGCCCTCTCCGGAGAAAAGGGACACACACACACACACACACACACACACACACCCCTAAGGGGGGAAGCCCAGGCTCTCCTTCCCCTCTTGTACCCCATAAATGCAATTAAATCTGGAGGTGGGGAGCATCTTACTAGGATCCGCCTAAAATCCTGCTGAGCCACTTGGCTAGAGATGGTGTTTTCGGCGCAAGCAAGAGTGAGTGAAACGGTTTGGGCTGGGGAAGGGGGAAAACTTTCTAACATTGCAGTAAACTATTTGTAGCTGCTAAAGACCCTTGGTGTGTTATTTCGGTTTTGTGCATTCAGAAGGGAGCAGGAATCGGTTGGGATTGATTTAATTGGGATGTTGTGCAAAGCCCCTTCGGAAGTTCTGGATGCTCCCATCACACAGAGGGTTTAAAGAAGAGACTGACCAACCTCTTGTCTGAAGTGGTATAGGGTCTCCTGCTTGAGCAGGGGGTTGGACTAGAAGGCCTCCAAGGCCCCTTCCAGCTCTATTCTGATTGATTGATTGAAACCAAGGCCCGGTTGTAGTAAATACAGCTTGTGACATAGTAAAGCTGATTCTTCGCCTTGAGGAAGTTGTTGTGAGTTGTTGGCCTTTACAAACTTGTGCAAGGAGAGAAATCAATTGCCTACAGAGATGTCAGAGTCCAAGCAAGGAAAAAGATAAGGGGATATAAATTGTCGTGTGGCCTGCACACATCGCCAATGGGGGAAATGTTTATATGGGGAGGGGGCTGTTTTGGATTGAGCTGTTCTGAAAGACTCTTCATATAAGGCCAAGTGAGGTCTTCTTTTGTTTTTCCTGATCAAAACCGGAGTCTGAAGGAAGTGGGAAGGAGAGAGAGAGAGAGAGAGAGGGGTGGAGTTGCACCTGTGAAATTCACCCACTCCGTGGGATGAGTTGGTTTTGCTTCGGTTTTCCTGGACGAAGTTATGGTTGGAGTTCAGTACTGATAAATAAAGCTGGAAGAAAAGACAGGGAAATTGAAGGTTGACATGGGATATCGTGCAGAGAAGCGAACTCTTCCCATCCCATAATAGCTTCCTCCAGGGCTGGGAAGGGACATCTCTGAACTTTGAAGATGGGGAAAACCCAACCGAGGGCCAAGGTGAACCAGAACCATCAGGAGTCCTGCGGGATTAGGCGGCATACAAATGTTATTAAACTTTGAAACTTTTCTTTCTTTTGCAACCAGAAAAATTGTACAAGAGAAGGCCCCATTGTTTTCAGAGGGCTCTGCAAGCAGCATTGAGGCTGCAGGTGTCTCTATGATAAGGGACGGTTGCTTCCATAAAGGTTGAAAAGAACCTGAGGATGGCAGTCCGCAGCCCGATGAAGAGGCAAGAAGGTTGCCATCCTTGGCTACTCCTTTCAACCTTCCAAAAGTGGCCATTCCTTGTTACAAAAGTGGGGAAAGAAAGAAGAGGTTGTGTTTTTTTTAAGGGCACTAACTCAGATGTGATTTTGGAAGGGACAGAGGATGCAACACTCGGTCCCCAACTAATAAACAAGGTGACGGAAGTGAACTGAATCTTAAATAAGTTGTTGTTGTCCTCAGCTGCCCTGCCCTGGGAGCGGATGAGTCAATCAGGTGACTAACATCCGTGAAGCACTTAGCCATGGATGTGATGGAGAGTTTTGTTTGCAAGGAGCAACTTCACCTGTCCAGGCAGGGTGTGTGATTCCTAAGGGCAACATTTTAGGCCCTGCTGTAGTATCTGTTTGTCCTCTTTCATAGAAGTCTAGAACTGGGAGAGGCCCTGGAGGTTGGCTAAGTTCAACCTCAGGGGCCTCTTCAGTGGCTTAAGATCAGAAAGGTCGGCAGTTCGGCGGTTCGAATCCCTAGCGCGCGTAACAGAGCGAGCACCCATTAACTGGTCCCAGTTTCTGCCAACCTAGCAGTTCGAAAGTATGTAAAAGTGCAAGTAGAAAAATAGGGACCACCTTTGGTGGGAAGGTAACAGCGTTCTGTGCACCTTCCACTTTTAGTCATGCCGGCCACATGACCACAGAGACATCTTCGGCTTTGAAACGAAGCACCAGAAGGCAGGACAAGAAACAATGGATGGAAACTAACCAAGGAAAGAGGCAACCTAGGATTAAGGATAAACTTCCTAACACTAAGGAAAATTAACCAGTATAATAATTTTTGTCTTCAGAAGTTGCAGATGCTTCATCACTGGAGGTTTTTAAGAAGAGACTGAACAATCACTTGTCTGAAATGTTATAGGCTCTCCTGCTTGAGCAGGGGGCTTGACTGGAAGACCCCCCCAAGGTCCCTTCCAGCTCTATTCTAATTCCTATTTTATTTTATTTTTTATGTATTTCTTTTTAGGTATGTTTGGGATTTGCAGACTTCATGGAAAGAACTATGTCTGTGTTATTTTTTGAATCATATCTTGAGAGATTTATTTTTGACTATGCTGTTGAAGGTGTTTATGATGATCTTTTGGGACAATAAGGTTTTCAGGTACCTTAGAAACAGGCTAGTTTATATTTACATAACATTTGAAGGCCATCAGGTAATATGCAAAAGTCTAT
This sequence comes from Thamnophis elegans, assembly GCF_009769535.1. Classification (NCBI taxonomy): domain Eukaryota; kingdom Metazoa; phylum Chordata; class Lepidosauria; order Squamata; family Natricidae; genus Thamnophis; species Thamnophis elegans. The sequence continues at coordinate 12,720,404 of NC_045556.1, read as the reverse complement.
ATTTGTTGTTGTTTTTTTCTCTGTGGGACTTAACAGTGTTAACAGCAGACAATGTCTCAATTCACACACTGCACTAAGCCTGTAATGAGTTTGATTTAGGCTTAGTATATTGTATGAATCCAGCCATTGTGAGTGTGGAAGTATAATGTATAGCTTGTGCAAAGTAGCCGATTGTGTCTTTTCAACAAAGCATCGAAACAAAGCATGTACTTTGAGCATTGCCATTTTAGTGTCAAAAATGATTATTGTTTGCTATTTTGTCGTCAGGCTGAAAGTCTGGGTATATAGATTTTATTCTGGAAAGGTGCATTGAAGCATATAGAAGTCTTCCAGCATCCCAATAAAACATGCATTTTTAAAAAAAGAATTACAGACATGTCCTCCTGTTCTCCTGAAGCCACTTGTTCGGAATCGCTCCTAAAGTGTTACATATGCATTGGTTATTTCACAACTTTGTGGGCTTCAGACGAAAGCCTGGAGGATTCTGCCTTTCAGAAACGAAAGCAGGTGGGAACTCAAAGCAACCTGCATTGTTGACTTCCTGATGTTTCTTTTTAAATGAATGTATTAATGATGATAGTTGCAGTGGTGAAAAACCAATGCAAACTAAAAGACAAGTAAAACATGCAAAGGAAAAAAGAAAGTAAGAATAAAGTAAAGAAGAAAAGTATTTTAAAAAGCGACTTCCAAACTTCATCTCAAACCATTTTTGCAATTTATCACCTCTTAATTTGCGACCAATGTTCTCTTCATCTCACGTCCCATTGGTCTTCTAGTCCAATCCCCAACTCAGGCAGGAAACCCTATACCATTTCGGACAAGTGGTATGAGACAAACTTTTACATGAGTTAACATTTGAAAAATAAAGGTAACATATGTTCTAGTTGTTCCCAACTCTAGGGGCCAGTACTCATCTCCGTTTCAGGGTCGAAGAGCCAACGCTGTCCGAAGAAGTCTCCATGGTCATGTGGCCGGCATGACTAAACGCTGACGCCGCATGGAACACTGCTACCTTCCCACCAAAGTGGTCCCTGTTTTTCTACTTGCATTTTTAACTACTTTCAAACTGCTAGGTTGGCAGAAGCTGGGACAAGTAACGGGAGCTCACTCCGTTACGCGGCACTAAGATTCGAGCCGCCGAACTGCCGACCTTTCTGATCAACAAGCTCAGCGTCTTAGTCACCGAGGCACTGCGTTCCTGGTAATTGAAAAAATACTAACAGTTTTAAGTTTCATTCACCATTTTTTAAAAAGAAGGTGTGATTGTGATTTTTGGATGTCACGGTTAATAGGACTAGAAGTACTGTATATACTCGAGTATAAGCCTAGTTTTTCAGCCCACTTTTTGGGCTGAAAAAAGCCGCCTCGGCTTATACTCGAGTCAGTGAAAAATTTGCCCGAAATGGAGGAGAAAAAGGGGCGGGGCCATGCCGCTGGCCCAGTGCCCCTGTGAGTTTCCCCTCCCTCTGTGTCAGTTTGCCGCGCAGCGCGCACCGCACCATCCCCCCTCCTCACGTTCTAATGTAATGCAGGGCTGTCTTACGATTCCCCTTCCTCCCCCTCCTGCTGCTCTGCAACGATGTCCCACCTCCTCCTTGTTATGGCAAGCAGCCACATAGCGATGTCCCACCTCCTCTGGTACAGTGATCCAATGATAGGAATCACTGTGCCGTGTGTCATAGGAGGCGGGACATCGCTCCCGCGGCTGCACGGGACATCATCATCACAGCGGGACATCAGCATCATGAGGTGAGTGAAGTATTTCATTGAATACACCGCTAGTTTACTGTTTTTCTTTGAAATAAATATTCAAAAACATTATTGGTATCTATTTTATTTTTGAAATTTACCGGTAGCTGCTGCATTTCCCACCCTAGGCTTATACTCGAGTCAATAACTTTTCCAGTTTTTTGTGGTAAAATTAGGTGCCTCGGCTTATATTCGGGTCGGCCTATACTCGAGTATATACGGTATCTGGATTTGGAGCTCATGTGGATTCAAATCCACGTTTGGCATATTAAGAAATCTCTTAATTTCCCATGTAAGCATTTGCTCTTGTCTCTCTCTATTTCTGCAGTGGAACCTTAATTGGGACATCCAAACATAGATCAGATTCTTTGTCCCGAGTGACAGTCTAAATTATGGGAGGCCTGGAAAAGTTCCTTTTCGATTGGGATTGCCACACTTCTTTCATTTGCCCTCTTTTAGCTCTCAAAATCCGGAGAGGCCCAGTGGGAGAGTAGAAGGAGAAGAGGGCACTTCATTTCCCTTTACTTGCTAGTGATAACACAACACAAAAGTACCACAAGAGGTTTGCTGAAGACTCTGGGATGGCTGGTGCACATAATTGTGTTATGCTACTGAGCACAATAGGGATGCGACGGCTCAGTGGCTAAGACGCTGAGCTCGTCGATCAGAAAGGTCACTGGTTCAAATCCCTAGTGCTGCATAATGGGGTGAGGTCCCATTACTTGTCCCAGCTTCTGCCAAGCTAGCAGTTCGAAAGCACGGAAAAATGCAAGTAGAAAAATAGGAACCACCTTTGGTGGGAAGGGAACAGTGTTTCGTGCGCCTTCGGCGTTGAGTCATGACCACAGAGAGAGACGTCTTCGGACAGCGCTGGCTCTTCAGCTTTGAAACGGAGAGTAGCACCACCCGCTAGAGTTGGGAACGACTAACACATATGTGCGAGGGGAACCTTTACCTTTACAGGAAGCTATTTGTCTAATGTATAGTCCAAGTGTGATCCACACTTAATTGTATTTTCAGGAGATTTTTTTCCCAAAGGATTATCTTTCAATACTATTCTCAGGTCATTCGTGTCAGGAGGCATTGTAAGATGTTCCTATTGCTCTACTGGGGTGTTGTCGTTTTTAAAGAGATGTTTACCTGGATTTTTGCCATCTCTTGTCTTAGCTTGGCAAAGGAACACATGTTTATGGAAAAGGAACACTTCAAAAAATCTCATGTTGAGATGCCAAATCAGTAGTAGATGAAGCATCACTTAATTAAAACAATCAGTTGGATTTAGACATCAGTTGCTCCTGTGTTGACAAAATAACAATGTAATGAGATATTTTTATTATTATTCTGAAGCGGCTCAATAAGGTGCTTTGTTATTTGATAGCTGGGTTCGTGCATCTTGAGGAAGCAATTTTATTTTTATTCTATTTTATGGGTCACCATGATCTGGCTTGTTTTATCTGCTTTCTCGGTGATGAAAACTAGCAAGTTGGAAGTCAAAGGGAACAACATAGGAGGTACACGGTTTCATTTCTGGATTTTTTAAAAATTTAATGCTGTTGTTTGTTGAAAAAGCAGGTAAATGTTTGCCTTCCATTTATTTTTCTTCCTGGGTAAGTAGCTGGTTTGAGAAGAGGAAATGGGAAGCTGGGAATAGGTTAGAGCTGTTTTCCACTAAATTATGTTTATGCCCTCTTTTTTTAAAGGTAGAAAAACAAAAAATAATTCTGATTTGTTTTTGGTTGGTTGATCATATCTTACAGTAGTTTGTCCTCTCATGGTATGATAACCTGGAGCATAATAATAATAACTGTTTCCAGTTTCTATAATTAAAAAAAATGAAATACTCTACTGAATTGAAACTGCTTAAAATTCGTTCAATATATGCATTTGATTTTTTTTTAAAGCAAGTAATTGTCTCTTAGGGTTAAAATTCAGTTTTTAATACTGCTAGCAAAGTAAAAGTAAATAGGATTGACCTGGCATATGTCAGGTCCCAATATCTATGGGGCTGCCATAAAGGAGAGGGGGGTCAACCTGTTCTCCAAAGCATCTTGAAGTCAGGAGAAGAAGCAATAGCAATAGCAATAGCAGTTAGACTTATATACCGCTTCATAGGGCTTTCAGCCCTCTCTAAGCAGTTTACAGAGTCAGCATATTGCCCCCAACAACAATCCAGGTCCTCATTTTACCCACCTTGGAGGGATGGAAGGCTGAGTCAACCCTGAGCCGGTGAGATTTGAACAGCCGAACTGCAGAACTGCATTCAGCTGAAGTAGCCTGCAGTGCTGCATTTAACCACTGCGCCACCTTGGCTCGGATGGAAGCAACGGATGGAAACCAATCAAGGTGTGAACGAAGGTAGAACTAGAGAGAAATTTCCTGACAGAACAATTAATCAGTGGAACAGCTTGTCACCAGAAGTTGTGGGTGCTACAACACTTGGAGAGCCATTTGTCTGAAATAGTACTGGGTCTCCTGCTTGTGCAGGGGGTTGGACTAGAAGACCTCCAAGGACCTTTCCAACTCTGCTATTCTGTTAAATGAATATGTCATGCTAGATCTGTGTTTACAAGATGATTAATATTTCTTGCCTTGAACTTTTTAAATTGATTGAAATGGTTGCAGTTCAGCAGAACATTCTCTAATCTAATAAGTGTTGTTTTTACAGATCAAGAAATATTTGGAATAGTTTTGAGTTTCTTGAGTGTTATATTTGACACAGTATTGGCTGTCATCCCTCTTACTTTCAGGCTGCTGTGTTGGATAAAATAGTTCGAAATTTCATGATACCCAGGGATTGAGAACACTGATGTGGCACTGAGACCTGTTTAGCTTTGTTTTTAAATCATTTTCCTCACCTTATTCTGTGAGATTGCAAAACAAATTCTCTTTATTAAGTTGTGATGCCTAAAAAATTATCTTGCACTTGTAAGGACTTTTATGAATGCCATTTAAAATGACCGTGTTTCTTGAAAGACCAAAGCTAAGAATGTAACCTAGACAATTTTTCGAGTTTCACCTGTACATTACATAGCTATAATGTATATTTTTCCTTGCATCATGACAAGGAGCAGCTGTAAATTGACTCTAAATCTAATTCAGGATGTTTTCTCTTGTCAGATTGCTCTATAAGACAAGTTAATATTTGCAACAGCCCAAATTTTGGTGAAATTGACTCTGAGGTGGAGATCTAATCTAATCTTCTTAAACCTTGCTTCAAATCAAGCCTTTATTATGGTCAGGCGGACGGCACTGATAGAAACAAGCTTTTAAAAATGAACATATGTAAGGCTAAAAGTGTATAACAAATATTCAGAGCAGATGGTACATACAGTAGTGGCCAAACTTGTGGAAACCTTTTGGGAAAATGTATTTTTGAGGTTTGATGGCTAATAACACCACTTTTTTTAGGGGGGGGGAGTTCAAGATAATCATATTCCACTGCTGGAATGGCCTGGGAATAGTCCAGCCCTTAACTCCCCAATTGAAAATCTATGGAGCCGACTAAAGAAACTTGTTAGTCAGAAGCGACCCAGCAATAAAATAAAGTTAATAGAAGCAATCATTCAATCTTGGTTTCACATTATAACAGCTGCAGAACTAAAATACTTGGTTTACTCCATGGGAAGACATTGTAAGGCCGTAATTCACGCTAAAGTTTACCCAACTAAATATTAACTGACGTGATAATTTTTGTATATCTCATTTCACTTTTCTTCTTTATAATTGCTATTCTAATAGCAAATCCTTCATAAAAGTTCTTGCATTATATTCTTTATTCAATTATCTTTCCATTGATATATAATTTTATGGTACTACTCCCCCCCCAAAAAAGTGGTGTTATTAGCTAGTTTTAGAAAATACACTTTTCCCAAAAGGTTTCCACAATTTTGGCCACTATTGTAGAGAGACAGAGAATTGGGCAAGTCAGATATATAGATTCAAACAGTAGTTGCCCAAGAGAAGTGAGAGATCTCATGCTATCCTCCTGGATATTATTATTATTATTATTATTTATTTGTCTTGTATGCCGCCCACTCCCGGAGGACTCCGGGCGGCTCACAAAAGACAAGAAAAAGGGGGGAATGAGACAAAGACAACATATTAAAAACAGAACCAACATTCACAATTTCTGTGGAGGTAGATGCTTCTCAGCTCCCCCCAGCCTGCTGGAACAGCCAGGACTTGGTGGCTTTGCGGAAGGCCGGGAGGGTAGTAAGGATCCGGATCTCAACAGGGAGCTCGTTCAAGAGGGCCGGAGCTGCAACAGAGAAGGCTCTCCCCCCGGGGAGTCAGCAGCTGACATTGGCTGGCAGATGGAATCCGGAGGAGACCCAACCTGTGCGATCTAATTGGTCTGAGAGAGGTAATTTTTTTAGGATAGAGTAGATCCCTAGAAGTCATCCAGGATTTCCTGTAGTATGAGAGCAGTGAAAATGCATAAGACCCAAGGGCTCTTTTGACTGATGGATGTGGAGGACTGGTTTTATAGAGGCAATGCATCTAACTTGATTCATAGTCAAGAAAATGTCAGGAAGGTTGGTATCTCCATTGAAAAAAAGACCCAAGTGTTGGCAAGGCTGGAAACCAGATCTAGATTTGAAAATAAATCACCCAAAAAAGACTTTTTAAGAAAGTTTCAAAGGCTTTTCGGTGAGAGGCTTAAGCAGTGATGCTCAGGTGTTCTATTTGCAGCTGGGGAGGGCAGAATGAAGAATTACCGTATTTTTCGGAGAATAAGACGCACCCTTTTCCCTCAAAAAAGAGGCTGAAAATCTGGGTGCATCTTATACACTGAATACAGCATTTTTTGCCTCCCAACCCCCCCCCCCCTTCACTAAAATGGCTGTGCATAGCTTTTAGGAGGCTTTCAGAGAGCTCCTGGGGGTTGGGGACGGCAGAAAACGGGCAAAAACCGGGCCGATCTTTGCTCAATTCCCCCCCCCCAACCCCCAGGAGCACTCAATAAGCTTCCCAAAGGCTATCCATGCCCTTTTTTTATGAAAAACGGGCCCATTTTTGTGAAAAACGGGCCGTATTTTGCTCGTTTTTGCCTTCCCCCAGGAGTACTCTTCAAACCCCCTAAAGGCTACTCATGCCTTTTTTGGGGGGGGGGGAGAATGGGCCCGTTTTTGCAAAAAATGGGCCGTTTTTGGGAGATTTGCAGAGTGCAAAAACTTTTTTTGTTGTTTGCCTCTTCAAGACCTTGGTGCGTCTTATCCTCCGAACAATATGGTATGTCTTGTTTAATGGAAAGAATAGCAATAGCAGTTAGACTTATATACCGCTTCATAGGGCTTTCAGCCCTCTCTAAGCGGTTTACAGAGTCAGCATATCGCCCCCAACAATCTGGGTCCTCATTTCACCCACCTCGGAAGGATGGAAGGCTGAGTCAACCTTGAGCCGGTGAGATTTGAACCGCTGAACTGCAGATAACAGTCAGCTGAAGTGGCCTGCAGTACTGCACCCTAACTACTGCGCCACCAGGGGAGACATGATAGCAGTCTTCCAATATCTCAGGGGTTGCCCCAAAGAAGAGGGAGTCAAAGCTATTCTCCAAAAGGACCTGAAGGCAGAACAAGAAGCAATGGGTGGAAACTAGTTAAGGAGAGACCCAATGTAGAACTAAGGAGAAAACACTGGAGATTTAAGAAGAGATTGGACAACTATGCGTCTGAAATGGCATAGAGCCATGATGGCAAACCTATGGCAGGTATGCTGCAGGTGGCATGCGGAATCCTCTCTGCAGGCACGCAAGAAGGTTTTGCTCCATTGCTCATGCGAGCATACCTCCCGCCAGCTAGCTGATTTCTGCCAGGCATGTACGGGGCTGGGGCACATGTGGAGATGTACGTGCATGTATAGTGGCGGGAGGGGGGGAAGCATGCATGTGTAGGGGCTGTGGTGCACACTTTTGTGGTCCCAGAGGGCTTCAGGGAGGCCTGCTAGTCCCAAAATGGGGTGTAGGGTGGGGGTGGGGGTGCAGCGCCCCCCTCCTGCGACCCATTTTTGGTTCCAGGAAGTTGAAGGTGGCCTTTGCTAGCCCAAAATGGGTGCTCGGAGGTGTCATGTGTGCATGCGCAGTGGGGCATGGTGTGTGTGTGTGTGTCGTGCACACACTGCATTATGGGTGCGGGGTTAGGATTCGGACAAAAAGTTTAGCCATCCCTGGTCTAGGGTTTCCTACTTGAGCACGGGATTGGACTAGAAGACCTCCAAGGTCCTTTCCATCTCTTATTATTTTGCTTTGTTTGCCTCAGAAGTTGTGGGTGCTCCCATCACTGGAGGCTTTCAAGAAGAGGTTGGACAGCCATTCGTCCAGAACGGTCATGGGATCTCCTGCTTGAGTGGGGGGTTGGACAAGATGACCTCCAAGAACCCTTCCAACCTTGTTATTCTATATTCTATGATGTTTGCCATCAACTGCTTTTTTTAAAAGTTGCATTGCTTAAAGGGGTCTTTTAAAAACAGTAAGAGACACATCCTCCTTTTTGCATTGGTGCTGCAGTTTTTGTCAGCTGTGCCCTTGTGGGTGGTTGTTTTATTTGGTCAGAAAAAAGGAGCTACCTTTTCTGAAGCAGTTACAGCAGTTTTATTCCTCCTAAATTTAAGTGTAGAAAACTGTCTATTCCATTTGGCCAATATGTCAGTGTGCTCTTAACATACCAGCCAGATTTTGGCACGGCCTTCTTAAATCTCCTTTTTTCCTTCATCTGTACAGAACCAAGAGGTCAGTTTTGGAAACGTCCCTTCCTTGATCATTCAGCTGCCAAAACCACTTGGGGCATCTTCATTCTTTGCTCCAAGCAAAAGAGCAGCTGACTGGAGCAAAAGGAGAGATTCTCAAGCGGCAGCCGAGGAAGGGAATAAAGATATCTGTGTCACAATTTGGGAGAAGACAGCTGCTGTTGCTGCTTGTCATAGTTCTCTGAATCCACTGGCTAATGAAGTTAAAGAGCAAACAGACTCATTCCTTTGCCCGGTTAGATTTCTGTTAACCGACAAGAGTTTTAGTTGGTGCTTTGAAAAACAAACTTAAGAGCTGGGATACCAAACAGCCTGGTGTTTCTCCATAGCAGAGGAGCTAGCCTGCAAGGGGTCTTTGGTGGTCTCTGAGATTGCTCGTTTTCTTGCAGACATTTCATTACCCAAACTAGGTAACATCATCAGTGCTAGAAGGGAGTGGGGTTTGCAGAGAGGAAGAGTAGGAGGAGGAAGAAGATGATGATGACTGTGGGGTCTTTGGTGCTCTCTGAGCTTGCTTGTTTTCTTGCAGACGTTTTATTATCCAACTAGATAACATCATCAGTGCTAGAAGGAAGTAGGGTTTGTGGAGAGGAAGAGGAAGTGGAGGACAAAAAAGACTCCTTGGTGCTGTCTGAGTTTGCTTGTTTTCTTGCAAGCGTTTCATTACCCAACTAGGTAACATCATCAGTGCTAGAAGGAAGTGGGGTTTGTGGAGTGGAGGAGGAGGAGGAAGAAAACTGTAGGGCTCTTGATGCTCTCTTGAGCTTGTTTGTTTTCTTGCAGATGTTTCATTACCCAACTAGGTAACATCATCAGTGCTAGAAGGGAGTAGGGTTTGCAGAGAGGAGGAGGAGGAGGAGAAGGAGGAAGAAGACGACTGTAGGGCTCTTGGTGCTCTCTGAGCTTAGTTGTTTTCTTGCAGACATTTCATTACCCAAACTAGATAACATCATCAGTGCAAACCATATTCCCTTCTAGCACTGATGATGACACCTTGTGTGGTAATGAGACATCTGCAAGAAAACAACCAAGCTCAGAGGGCACCCAGAAACCCTCCTTCCACCCTCTGAGCTACAAATCTTCTTTATTGAAACTAACCTGCCTTTTTTTATCTGTGCAATGGTCAAGCTAAATGTAAACCTTGGTCAAATACAGGTAGCCCTCAACTTACGACCACGATAGTAACCAGAATTTCTGTTGCTAAGCAATGACGTTGTGAAGTGAATCACACCTGATTTTACGACACATTTTGCCACAGTTAAGCAAATCCTGCATGAAAAATAAAAGGAATAATAGCAAGGTGTGGCATACAAAAGGGCATTGCCCTCTGATTTGATTCAGCCCATCAGGACAAATGTGATGGGTTGATCCCAACCTATACTCGATCCAGTTCCCCCTTCTACTTTAATTTGCTTAAGTTTTTTTTTTTAATGCAGTTGAAAAGGAAGTTCACTGAAAAAGAGGAATGGATGGAGCCAAATTATTGTTCCCAGAACAGTAAGAACAAAATTGGCAAATGCATAAAAGAAGACATTTGACTAAATAAACTGTCCTTAATTTACAATGTCAGAAATCTTTGGCTACTGGAATTGTGCAATGAATGTCAGATTTCTGGATATTTTTAGTCTACAGTATGGCAGAATTTCCTGAAAGACGAGTCATGTTTTCCTATGAAGAATATAATGGCCGTTTCTGAAGAGATGACCCTGAATTTAACACAAACTCATGGCAGTGGAGGCCAATGGGAGAAAAAACAAAAACTAAATATTCTTGCATTACTTCAGTTTCAGTCAATTTAAGATGAATATTTAAAGGTAGTGTGGGAAGTTATCATCCAGCCCTCTCCCAGAAAAATGAAATATCCTAGGAAATATTGAAAAGGCAGAATATTTCTCTGGATGTGAAAAGAAGCATGTTTATAAGACAGAATAGTTGCCTGTAGCTTCTTGCCCACCCCCACTTTGTCAATAGGCCCATTAGCAATAGCAGTTAGACTTATATACCGCTTCATAGGGCTTTCAGCCCTCTCTAAGCTGTTTACAGAGTCAGCATATTGCCCCCAACAACAATCCGGGTCCTCATTTTACCCACCTCGGAAGGATGGAAGGCTGAGTCAACCCTGAGCCGGTGAGATTTGAACAGCCAAACTGCAGAACTGCAGTCAGCTGAAGTAGCCCGCAGTGCTGCATTTAACTACTGCACCACCTCGGCTCTATTAAGACTAGCCAGACTAGCCCACTTTACATAATAAAGACTTCAGCAGCAGCTACAGAAAGGCATGATTGGCCTTTTACTCAACTCTCCACATGGCATCTGAGAACTCATCTATGGATTCAAAACAGCCTAGAGAGTAGCCCCCTGCATGGCACCATGGGAGTCTGACAACCAATCAGAATACATTTCTTACACAGGAACAGGAAACAGAGAGGTGGGTCTAAACAGGGTATAAAAAAACTAGCAAGCCCCTTCCTCACCCCTTCTCTTCTTCTCCACCTACATTGAAACATGTGATCACCTTTTCTGTACAGGGCTCAAGCCATGTGGTCCTGTCCAACAATAAACCATCTTTCCAAGCAGCCTCCATGTCTCCAGTGTCTTCTTGGAGCTGAACCCAGAAGGACATTTCTTTCAACAGTAGATTATGTGCAAGGGAAATTGAATTATTTTCAGATAAATGCAGTATCTTCATTTGTTGTTGTTAGTTGCAAAGTCGTGTCTGACCCATCACAGCCCCATGGACAACGTTCCTCCAGGCCTTCCTGTCCTCTATCATCTTCTGGAGTCCATTTAAGCTCATGCCTACTGCTTCATTGACTCCATCCAGCCACCTCATTCTCTGTCGTCCCCTTCTCCTCCATCGTTCCCACCATGAGGCTCTTCTCCAGGGAGTCCTTCCTTCTCATTAGGTGGCCAAAGTATTTGAGTTTCCTCTTCAGGATCCGGTCTTCTAAAGAGCAGTCAGGGTTGATCTCCTGTAGGACTGACCAGTTGGATGGCCTTGCAGTCCAAGGGACTCGCAGGAGTCTTCTCCAGCACCAGAGTTCAAAGGCCTCAATTCTTTGGTGCTCAGCCTTTCTTATGGTCCAACTTTCATAGCCATCTATTGCAACTGGGAAAACCATAGCCTTTACTATACACACTTTTGTTGGCAGGGTGATGTCTCTGCTTTTTAGTATGCTGTCTAGATTTGCCATAACTTTCCTCTCCAGGAGCAAGCGTCTTTTAATTTTTTGGCTGCAGTCCCCATCTGCGGTGATCTTGGAGCCCAGGAAAATAAAATCTGTCACTTCCCCATCTGTTTGCCAGGAATTGAGCGGGCCGGATGCCATGATATGCCATATCTTCATAGAAATACGATAAAGCATGTTAAGACACCATCACTGAAGAAATTTAACCCATTTAAATTTTTACCTTCCCATGCTGTCAAATGGAACTTTCTAACTCAAATTTCTCATTTTTTTTGGTCTTTCTCCCAATTATTTTGCTGCCAAACTCCCAGGCTTAATTTTGTTTCTTAGGCATTTCCCCCCCAAAAAGTTTTTGGATGCGATTCATGTCCCTTCATTATGTCCTAAGCAATAAAAGTAGACATTGAGGTCCATTAAGGAAGCTGTTTTCTTTTGTTATCTGATTCCTTTTTAATGTGTTGATGATGTAGTAACGTTTAGGAGTTCTCTTCAAACTGAAGATGCAAACAAAAGTCGAAACTTCTGAAAAGCTGCACAAATAAGGCATTTTTCGTTTTGGTTATTTTAAAAAAGTAGGCTCCGTGTGGAGCCAATTAGAATATTGCTGTACATTTGTAAAAAAATTTTTTTAAAAAACTAAAATATGAACATGAAAAACAGCGCTGAGGTTAAAAGGCAGTTTATTTCGTTTTCACACCTTTCTCAGGAAGTAACTTTTTAATAGAATACAATGCTTTTAATAGACTAGAATGCAATGCTTTTAATAGAATTGTAAAGTACCCGGAAATGGAAAACATCCAAATGGTTTTAAAAGGCTGTGAACTAATCCTTAAGTTTTGACTTTGCTTGTCTTACGAATGATTATTTCCTAAGAATGATTCCTTTAAATAAGAACACTTTTTTTTCTTGGTGATGTTTGTTGGCATAATTCCTACCTCTTTCTTCCTTATAACAAACTTGGGAGGTTAGTCAGTCCGCGAAATGGGACTGGATTAAGATCACTGAGTGGGCTCCGCCATTAAGTTGAAATTTCACCCTGGTTCACAACTGTGAAAAAAAACAACCAATTATCTTTGTTGCTGTTGTTGTTAGTTGCGAAGTCCTGTCCGATCCATCGCGGCCCCGTGGACAGCGTTCCTCCAGGCCTTCCTGTCCTCTACCATCCACTGGAGTCCATTTAAGCTCACGCCAATTGCTTCGGTGGCTCCATCCAGCCACCTCCTTCTCTGTCGTCCCCTTCTTCTTTTGCCCTCCATCCTTCCCAGCATTAGCTCTTCTCCAGGGAGTCTTTCCTTCTCCTTAGGTGGCCACAGTATTTGAGCTTTGCCTTTTTGTTGTCGTGTGCCGAAAGTGTGCACGATATCCCCCTGCGTGCCCCACCCCCTCCTCATGCACTCGTGACCACCTGTGCCCCGTTCCTAGTAGCGCTCCTGGGACCAAAAACAGGCCACAGGGGAGACTTCCCCCAAACTCTCCTCCCCATGTGCATCCGTTCCCCCCTCCCTCCATGTGCATGTGCACATGTCTCCTGCATACGCCCTCCCATGCATGAGTGGCAGAGACCCAAAACTCAGCTGGCCAGAGGGAGGCACGCGTGCATGCACAGTGCTGCTAAGCTGGGGCGATGACTCACCTGTGGCCCGCATGCCATCGGTTCGCCATCAGAGCTATAGTTTGTCCTCAGCTTACAACAGTCCTTTTAATGACCGCTTGAAGTGACAGGATTACAGAAAAAGTGACATGACTGTGATCACACTTAAAAACCATTGCAAGCGATCAAAATTCAGAGACTTAGCAACTGACTCTTAATTATGACCGTTGCAGTGTCCCGGGGTCCTGTGATACATTTTTGCGACCGTCTGCCCGGTGAAGTGAACGGGGGAAGCCAGATTCACTTAACAACTGTGGTGCTCACTTAACGGCTGCAGTGATTCCCTTAGCAATGGCGACAAGGAAAGTCGTAAAATGTGCTTGTTTTACAACCGGGTAGATGCCTGAGATCCTGATGGACTGTATTGTGTTTTTTTCCTCTCTCTCAGCTGTATGGAAAATAACAACTTGAAATAGTGTATTTTTTTTTTAGTGGAAGGGAACAATCCACCTTGCTGGTTGACACCTCCTCTCCCCCCGGGTAGAGACGTTGAAAACAGCATGGGTGGTGCTTCACAATTTTGAAAATGGGGAAAAGTTGATCTTGTCTTTTAAAATAAACAAGAGTAGAGGCGGTAAATCAATTGCCTTGCATATGGTGTGTTTGTTTTTTGCAATTTGCAAAATTTTGCCAAACAGCCAGCTTCATCATAACAGGCTGACTTCAAATCACACATGTTTATTTCAGGTGACTTCACCTTTGACACAAGCGCCTTACAACTACACGTAAGTTTCCCAAAAAACAATCACTAACTTGTCTTTTTCCTTTCGTTTGCCCCTCCGCCCGGCCTGCTTTGCCTATGGGTGTCGCGCGTTGTGTGTTCTGAACAGCCGTTTCCCTATAAAAGTTGCCCTCCTCTTTCTTTTTTCTTTTTTTGCCCTGCTGGTTTTCCTGCACTGTCTCTTTAAGAAACCAGCCTGTTCAGCATTGCCTTAACCTGCTGAACCTATCTTGCTAGCAAGGGAAAAGTTCTTTAAATAATAGATATTAGCCTTTACCAATTAGGATTATAAGCTTTGCAAACAGGGTGGAGTTTTCCCAGTTTGGCCAGTCATGTTGCAGAAAGGTGGAGCTTGTTGCAAAAGGATAGGCTGCACTGGAGTTACAGCTTCCACTGAAGTTAATCTGGGGTGAAGCAAACAGGAAAAAAAAAATTGTGCAGAATTGTTGGGTAGGCTTGGTTCTTTTTTATGTTGTTGTCGTCCGTTCGATTACTTGTTTGTGTCCCACTCGCGGGGGACCCTTGCGTTTCTGGCTGCCTGTAGCTTCGCTGCTTTCCCGTTGCTTTGGCAGGCTGTGAAAATTAATAGGGGGAGAAGCTGAACAAAAGGGATCTTTTGGAACAGGAAATCAGGTGCCCAGAAACAAACTTTTGTTTTCCCCCTGGGGAAACTTCCTTAAAAAAGAGAGAGAAAAAGTTGAGTCGGGGAGAGGAGAGAGTTGAGTTTTGCAGTGTTGCAAAACTAACAGGTCTGTTATGGGATGACAGGGCAGCTCTCGGATCTGTGCTTTTTAAAGCGTTTCACTTTTTTTGGGGGGGGATCTGGTGGGGTTGTTTTTTGGGGGTGGGGTGGGATTGGGTGGGACGGGGGGCTTTCTTTCTAGAGGGTTGTAAAGCGAAACTCTTCCTAGGGGCTGTTGTTGTTTGTTGTTTCAGCTGGCCTGGGGAATCTTTTGGCCAAAACAAACCTGGAGAGAGTTGAAATAACAGAATTTGTGGAGCGCTTTTGGGGGTTTGTAAACAGCTCGAGTGGTGAACCCAGCTGGGCTGGGGTCATTTCTCCTTTCAAGGCTGATTTCTTTAACGGAGATGGAATAGGAGACCTCCCTTCCTTCAGGTGTATCATTTGGGGTGTTGCCTTTGAAACCTGTACAGGAGTGGGGGAGCTCGGTGAGAATAGCAGGAAATTGCAAGAGGGGGGAAAAAAAGAATATATAGTGTCTTACTTGAGAGGTGGAGATGTGCAGCTTGGTGGCCGGGGTTAAGTCATACGATAAATACTGTTATCTTTTGCTTGGAAATTACCTATCCCTTACAGGTAGTCCTCGACTTATAACCACTTCATTTAGCGACCCTTCAAAGTTCCCCCAAAAGTGACTTTTCGATTGGTTTTCACACTTAACAACTTTTGTGATATCCTTGTGGTTCCTGCGGTCAAAATCCAGGCATGTATTTATGGCATTTTCCCAGGGTCACATGATAACCGTTGGTCATCTTCCCAGCTGGCTTCCGACTGGTCAAATCCATGGGACGGGTGGGCAGAGCCAGAGTCACTTAATGACCGCACAATTCATTTAACAACGGTTGCGATTTGCTTCACCGTGGCTAAAAAAAAAAAAGAGAGAGAGAGAGCTGCCACATGGGGCAAAACTCCCCCAACGCCTGCTTTGTTTAGCAACAGTTGTTGTCGTTAAATCGAGGACTGCCTGTGCTCTTTTGAGTAAAACTGCCTAATTTGGAAGCGGCGGGAATGTGTAAGAGGATCTTACCACCGTGTGAGAAGGAAGTTGCCGGCTTTTTTCATCCCAGAACAAATGTGTTGTCACGTTTTCACGAAATGGCCTATATTTCAGCTTGCATCAGCCTTGTCTTCTCTGGGATAAAAGTCAGGGATTTGGGCAAGGAAGGGAGATGCCAGCTGTTTGGAGCAAATGTTTGGTTGTTTTTTTAAATATCTGGGACGGTATCTGGAGGCCATGAAAAGGACCAGCTGTCCTTCAGTTGCCTACCCCAAGGTAAGGAAGTAGTAGTGTTGGTGGCAACGGGACATGTTGACAATCAGATCTGAAGAGGGTGGGGCCTTAAGCCGGTGTTTTCCACTCTCTAAGAGGCCTCCCAGTGAAGTCAGTGGAAGATCCCAACGATATTCCTTTAATTCAAGTGATTTTATGATTTGGCAAAGGACGAGGTGGCTCAGTGGCTAAGGCACTGAGCTTATCGATCAGAAAGGTCGGCAGTTCATGATGAAATGCTAACACCTAACACTTACATGATGAAATGAACTAGTTAATTAGTTAAATTTTGAGTACTGTGTATAAGACAAAGTAATAATAGCTATAGTCAAATAAATGATAATAAGGCATTTATATATACTAGATTGATAATATGAAATTTTATGCAAACTGTAAGTGAGGATGATGGAGGTGATGTTGAAAAACCTTTTTATAAAAGATAAATAGTTCTATACAGAATAGAATAGAAAGATGTAATATCATTGGATGATTTCAGGATGATGTAATGAAATGCCATCATATAAATTTACTTCAAATTTAATATGTTTCATATAAAAAGGATATGATAATAGCTATGCTTAATGGATGTTTAACAATTATTACAATTTGTATACATGCATATTAGATTGATGATACTAATAATGGGGAAAAAATGGAATTGAAAATTATTAGAGAATGTTATCAATGCTAAAATAGTAGAATGATTTAGAATAGGATATAAAAATTCTTTATTATTGGATATATTGAAGATGATATAATGAATCACTATAGTATAAATGGATACATATTTAGAATACCTTGTTTAAAATGGAAAACTAGTGATAATCAAACACATGAAGTATAATAATGTATACAAAGATATTTGATTGACAATATGAGAATTTTGATAAAGCTCAAGTGATGACTATGGAAAGGACGCAGAAATACCATGTAACCAATCAACACACTGTATGCAGTTGAAGAGGTTTTTATGTTATATGTTTTGCGTGTTTGTGTTTGTTTGAAAATAAAATTATAGATAGATAGATAGATAGATAGATAGATAGATAGATAGATAGATAGATAGATAGATAGATAGATAGGATATAGAGATAGAGATATAGATATATAGATATATAGATATATAGATAGAAAGGCCGGCAATTCGGTGGTTCGAATCCCTAGCGCCGCATAATGGAGTGAGCTCCTGTTACTTGTCCCAGCTTCTGCCAACCTAGCAGTTCGAAAGCACGTAAAAAAATGAAAGTAGAAAAAATAGAGACCACCTTTGGTGGGAAGATAACAGCGTTCTGTGCGCCTTCGGCGTTTACTCCTGCCAGCCACATGACCACGGAGACATCTTCGGATAGTGCTGGCTCTTCGGCTTTGAAACGGAGATGAGCACCGCTCCCTAGTATCGGGAACGACTAGCACATATGTGCGAGGGGATCCTTTACCTATGATTTGACAGATAGGACGGGAAGAAAAAAGCCTCTGCTATGTATGGTTTTGGAGTTGCCCTCTCTGCAAAAGCGAGGCCTGGATAGATAAGCAAGCAGCAATGCTCGAAAATTTCCCTCCAGGCGCTGTTGACTTTATCCAACGAATTGGACAGAATAGAAATTGGCTGACTTCTTCCATTCCAGCATACCTTTCCTCTTTTTTTTGGAATCAACGTTTCAAACCTCCGATGCCCTGGGTGAAATGGTTCTTTTGTGTGTTCTGATAAGGAATTTCTCTGTATGTTTTAACGCACATGTTTGAACAGTTCAGGTTTTAGCGGTGGGGATGCCAAGCGGTAACAACAATAATGATGATAATAATGGTACGCTTCAGCGGTTGGCGAATGCATGAAGTTGCACGTAGGGGTACTTTGCTCTCCCCCACCTTCCCCCAGGACATTCTTAGGGTGGATTCTCTGGGTAGGATCTACATTAGCAAAGATCTCGTTCTTGTAAGCATTAGATGAAGTGATAAACCTTCAGCTGGGCTACATTCCAGTTGAATGGGTTGTGTGCAGGAGAAGCAGATGTCTTACAGCTGAATTTTTTTTTTTAAAAAAAGGGGGATTTCAATTTGCTGTTATCTTAATTTTTTTATATGGCTGGGGAATTCTGGTAGCTTGTTTGTCAAACATGTACAAGGTAACAGGTGTAAGTATGAACATGTACATGAACAAAGGAAGTAGATACAAATAAATGGGGACAGTAGGACAGGGACGGAAGGCACTCTGGTGCGCTTATGCACGCCACCTTTACGGACCTCTTAGGAATGGGATGAGGTCCATGGGAAACAGTTTAAGGATGAAGCTGTGGGGGTTTGAGGCTGTAACAACGGAGTCAGGTAGAGCATTCCAGGCGTTGACCACTCTGTTGCTGAAGTCGTGTTTTCTGCAATCGAGTTTGGAGCAGTTTACCTTGAGTTTGTATTGATTGTTTGCCCGTGTATTATTGAGGTTAAAGCTGAAGCAGTCATTGACAGGTAGGACGTTGTAGCAGACAATTTTGTGTGCTATGATTAGGTTGGATCGTGGGCAGCGCAGTTCCAGATTGTCCAAGCCCAAAATTTCGAGCCTGGTAGCATAGGGAATTCTATTGTGAGCAGAGGAATAGAGGACTCTTCCCGTGAAATACCTCTGGACCCGCTCAATTGTATTAATGTCTGATATATGGTGTGGATTCCAGGCAGACAAGCTGTATTCGAGAATTGGTCTGGCAAAGGTTTTGTATGCCCTACTTAACAATTCAATGTTACGGGAGAAGAAGCTTCGCAAAATAAGGTTAACAACTCTTAATGCCTTTTTGGCAATGCTGTTACAGTGAGCCCACGTCTTAAAAGTTCCTGATGTTGAGAAACAGTGTTGTATTTCCTTAATAAAGGAGTTGTTGCCCAACCCACCCTTCCATCTAATATAATGATACTTGGCTTATTCATCTCTTCAGAGATATACAGGTAGTCCTCAACCTACAGCCATCCATTTAACGACCATTCAAAGTTACAGTGGCATGAAACAAATTACTTAGGACTGGTTCCTTACACTTAACGACCCTTGAAGCTTCCCTGTGCGATTGGAATTGGGATGCTTGGCAACTGGGGTGTATTTACAATGGTTTCAGCATCCTGGGGTCTGAAAAGGATTGTAAAATTAGGCGCGACTCACTTCACAACCTCCTTGCTTAGCAACAGAAATTGTGGTCCCAAGTAAGTTGAGGACAAACTATAATATAGAGGATGAGGTGAAGGAGTCAGAGTTAACCCTGTCCTCTCTTCATTGAAGTTCTTTGAACCAGTTGTTATTGCTCTCATCCTAATCTAATTAGTGGTGCCTATGGAGCTGAGAGAAGAAGGAAGGAGACTCACCGATGTTGATTTGGGTCCTTTTGAAGAATGGAAGGATAGATGGAACTTAAGAATAGTATTCTTAAGTTCACAGAACCTTCCTCTTCTTACTTGGCAAACCACTTACAAAGCAGAATAACAAAGTTGGAAGGGTCTTTCTAGTCCAACCCCATCTGCTCAGGCAGGAGACCCTATACCATTTCAGACAAAAGATTGTCCAATCTCTTCTTTAAAACTTCCAGTATTGGAGCACCCACAACTTCTAGAGGCAATACGTTCCACTGGTGAATTGTTCTCACTGTCAGGAAATTTCTCCTTAGTTCCAAGTTGCTTCTCTCCTTGATGAGTTTCCACCCATTACTTCTTATCCTACCCTCAGGTGCTTTGGAGAATAGTTTGACTTCCTCTTCTTTATGACAGCCCCTTAGATATTGGAACACTGCTGTCATGTCACTCCTGGTCCTTCTTTTCATTAAACTAGACATATCAAATTCCTGCAACTGTTCATTGTATGTTATAGCCTGCAGTCCCCTAATTATCTTTCTTGCTCTTCTCTGCACTCTTTCTAGAGTCTCGACATCTTTTTTTATATCGTGGCGACCAAAACTGGATGCAATATTCCAAGTGTGGCCTTACCAAGGCATTATAAAGTAATATTAACACTTCACGTGATCTTGATTCTATCCCTCTGTTAATGCAGGAGCCTCTACCTGTGCAAAAATCTGACAAGTCCATTTTTTAAAAGTATATACGATGGCAAATTCATCACATTTATAGATGGGCAGTTGAGGAAGGAGAAAAAGTTGAACAAAATAGAATAAGCAAACACAGTATAATGCATTTATCGTTGGGTTTTTATTTGCTGAAGAAGAGGAATTCAAATGACTTACTGCTCCAAGTTTTCAAGAGTAACTTAGATCTCTGCAAACAGTTTAAGAATTGGAGAAGAAAAATGCAAATAGGCTTTGCTATCTTATTCCAGCCATTCAGAGGCATGTATGGAAAATGAAGATTGCTTACACAGGGTTCAAAAAAAGCACCCACGTGCTTGAATTTAGCCATTGTGGTTTTCAAACCCTAGCTTATGGCTTAGCCTTTCATCAAACCGAATTGTGGGTTGTTCAGAAATAAGTGAACCCAGTTCAATTTGTTTATCCGGTAAAGCACAATTAAATGGTAGCTTAGAATAGGGACACGGTGGCTCAGTGGATAAGACGCTGAGCTTCTTGTCGAGTGAAAGGTTGGCAGTTAGGCAGTTCGAATTCCTAGCGCTACGTAACGGAGGGAGCTCCCATGACTTGCCCCAGCTTCTGCCAACCTAGAAGTTCGAAATCATGTAAAAATGCAAGTAGAAAAATAGGGACCACCTTTGGTGGGAAGGTAACAGCGTTCCGTGCACCTTCGGTGTTTAGTCATGCCGGCCACATGACCACGGAGACGTCTTCGGACAGTGCTGGCTCTTCAGCTTTGAAACAGAGATGAGCACCACCCCATAGAACGACTAGCACATATGTGCGAGGGGAACCTTTACCTTTAGAATAGTGTATGAAGCTTGTCATTTTTTTGATGTTCTGAGATCTTGTTCAAAATATGAAATATGTACAATTTAAGACACACATGTACAAAACTGGACAAGCTAACATCAGTTCAGTTTCTGGGGCTTGTTCCAGCCCCTCCATCTGTGAAACTAATAAAATCCTGATGCAATATTTTGTTCCACTTTGGTTAGACTTGATCACATTCCAATTCCTTTAATAACTACCAAATAGTTAGTAGTGGCAGGGAAACCATCTCAACAAGTCCCGTGGCTTCCTTTTTAGTAGAGCGCTTTAAAACAAGCTGCCCTTGTGTGCCCTCTCTTCAATTTTCCCAAACTTTTAATTATTTAAAGTGGAGGGAAGCTGTCAAGTTTCTGATTTGTAGCCCCGATAATTTCCTGTAGTCCAATACATATCACAAAGCTTATCTTGTACTCAGAATAACAGAACAGAGGAACAGAATTGGAAGGGACCTTGGAGGTCTTCTAGTCCAACCACGTGCTCAAGCAGGAAACCCTATACCATTTCAGACAAATGGTTGTCCAATCTCTTCTTGAAATCTTTCAGTGTTGGAGCATTTACAACTTCTGGAGGCACTGATTAATTGTTCCCACTGTTAGGAAATTTCTCTTAGTTCTAGATTGCTTCTCTCCTTGATTAGTTTCCACCCATTGCTTCTTGTCCTACCCTCAGGTGCCTTGGAGAATAGCTTGACACCCTCTTCTTTGTGGTAACCCCTGAGATATTGGAAGACTGCTATCATGTCTCCCCTGGTCCTTCTTTCTATTAAACTAGACATACCCAGTTCCTGCAACCGTTCTTCATATGTTTTAGTTTCCAGTCCCCTAATCATCTTTGTTGCTCTTTTCTGCAGTCTTTCCAGAATCTCAACATCATGCTTATAATATGGTCACCAAAACTGCATGTATTTTTATCCAAAACTGGATACAAGTAGTCCTCGACGTATGACAGTTCATTTAGTGACCATTCAAAGTTAATGGCTGTTAACAGTTCATTTGGTGAATTTAATGGCACTGAAATGTGACTTATCACTGTTTTTCACACTTACGACCCTTACATATCCCCAAGGCCATCACATGATCAACATTTAGACGCTTGGCAAGTGACTCATATTTATGACAGTTGCAATGTCCTGGGCTCATGTGATCCCCTTTTGTGACCTTCTGACGGGTGAAGTCAATGGGGAAGCCAGTAACCCCTCCCCCCCCCAACGAAAGAAGACTCCGAGGCTTGAGGTTCCTCAAAGTTCCATTTGATTAGTGATGTCATTTTGGCACATCTGGGAAAACCCGAATGTGAAAGTTTCCAGGAATTCACCACCTGAACGAAAGCCCAACCCCTGCACCCACATGTCCATCACATGGTCCAATCAGGCACCATCCAAAATTGGAGATGCCTCCCAATCACCTCATCACAGCTGCAGGGCAAGACGTCCTTGACTCTCTGAGAAAGGAATGTTATTTAGACTACCGTATTTTTCGGAGTATAAGACGCATCGTAGTATAAGACGCACCAAGGTTTTTGAAGAGGCAAATTTAAAAAAAGTTTTTGCACTCTGAAAACCTCCCAAAAATGGGCCCTTTCCCCCACCCCAAAAAGGGCATGGATAGCCTTTAGGAGGCTTGTAGCGTGCTCCTGGGGGGTGGGGGCAAAAACGAGCAAAAACCAGCCTGTTTGTTTTGCTCATTTCTGCCCTCCCCAACCCCCAGGAGCTGTCTGAAAGCCTCCATAAGGCTATGCACGGCCATTTTGGTGAAGGGGGCAGGGTTTCAGCAGGCAAAAAGTTCTGTATTCAGTGTATAAGACGCACCCAATTTTTCAGCCCCTTTTTTGAGAGAAAAATGTGTGTCTTACACTCCGAAAAATATGGTATATATCTCCCATACATCATATAATTTCCCCCCTCCCCTTTCCCACAGTAAAAAATGTGGCAGGCCTGAAATCCCAAAGGTAACAGATGGCTTCCAGATCCGACAAAATATATTTATTTATTTATCAGCACAAATGCAACATGTGTGTGTGTGTGTGTGTGTGTGTTTTATTTGTGCTGATAAATAAATAAAGGGAGACTAGTATAGATCTATTTCAAGCTATTTAGCTCTCATCAGCTAGCCTTGTGACGAGCCGATTGACAGATGATGGAAGCAGTTAGCTTCCTCCCATAATTGGGGCTTACCAGGAGTTGTGACACTAAAAATATATGTGTGTGTGTGTGTGTGTGTGTGTGTGTGTGTGTATATATATATATATATATATATATGTGTGTGTGTGTGTGTGTGTGTGTGTGTGTGTGTTTATTTGTGCTGATAAATAAATAAAGGGAGACTAGTATAGATCTATTTCAAGCTATTTAGCTCTCATCAGCTAGCCATACCCTTACTGGGATTTGAACCTGGGCTATATTACATACTAGGCAGAAATCTTAGCCATTAGGCCACAGGCTCTTATCCGTTATCAGCGAAGCCAGGGTGAAAGGTATCTATTAGATTTTTTACAACCCCTGGTAAGCCCCAATTATGGGAGGAAGATAACTGCTTCCATCATCTGTCAATCGGCTCATCACAAGAGTCCATCACGACAGAAACCCAATATTTTTACTGTTGCGTTTGTTATATTTGTGTTTTTTTATTTGTGCTGATAAATAAATAAAGGGAGACTAGTATATATATATGGGGGGGGGGCTTTCTGCCTGGATGGCTCCCAGAGTGAGTCGATAGACAGGAAAGGGAAGCAGTATGCTCCCTCCCGTATTTTGGCATACCAGGGGTTGTGACAACATACCTATTTCCCTGGCATAGCTGATAAAGGAGGAGAGCCTGTGGCTTAGTGGGCTAATATAACTGCCTAATATGTAATACAGCCCAGGTTCGATTCCCAGTAAGGGTATGACTAGCTGATGAGAGCTAAATAGCTTGAAATAGATCTATACTAGTCTCCCTTTATTTATTTATCAGCATAAATGCAACACACACACACACACACACACACACACACACACATTCATCATTAGACATTAATTATGTTGAGGCCAGTTTCCAGAGGGGTCACCTTATCTGTCTGTTGCAAAAAAAACAAAGAGTCTTGGGGCTGTTTAAAAAGCGAGCATGCTGCTTATGGCATGTGCTTTCATTGTTATATCCTGGGAAAACAGAGTGGCTCTCCTAAGCTTAGTATTGTAGAAATCAACAGCTAATTGAAATTCCCAGGGGATCATTGCAGTTTGCATATGCCAGAAAGTAGGCGTTGATTTTGGCTAAAACCGGTCTACAAATTAAGGATTTTTTTTTTATTTTATTTTGCTGTGGAGATATTGTGAGAGTTGATCCAAAATTACACAAGCCCTACACCAAGGATACCCACTTGTGTACATTAGCTAAACAAATTAAGGCAGGATGCAGACATAATCTTACAGACAAATAGGTCTGCAAAGAGCTAAGATGTTTCTTTTATTGAAATTTCATATCCTACTACATCCCAAGGGCCCCAAGCCGCTGACAGCAGTTTTCCAAATATTGACAGATGGTCCTTGAGAGGCTTGCAAATAGCAAAATAAAATAATCCAAGAGCATAAAAGAACGCAATGCTAAACCTGTAAAATGTAGAATCCGTTAAGAAAGGATAGTTTTAAAAATTGGGAAGTCTGTATTCCACTATTGGCCCCTAAAACTTATAAAGATAGTGTCCCACAGGTGCTTTTTAAAAAGGGCAACTGGAGTTTCTTTGCCCTTGAAGATGTTTATAGTTTATAGTTTATAGTTAGTTTATAGTTTATTTATTTGTATGCCGCCCTTTTCCCTGAGGGGACTCAGGGCGGCTCACAAGTTAGGGGAAGGGGAGGACAAAACAAGTTATGAACATAAAACAATACATTGTTAAAAGAAAACACAACTATCATACCATTCGGGTGGGGTTAGGATCTTTAGCCCCAGGCCTGCTGGGACAGCCAGATTTTAAGGGCAGTGCGGAAGGTCTGGAGGGTGGTGAGGGTACGAATCCCCACGGGGAGTTCGTTCCAGAGGAGCAGCCACCGAGAAGGCTCTCCTCCCGGTAGTTGCCAGATGACATTGGCTCGTTGATGGAATTCGGAGGAGGCCTAATCTATGCGATCTAATCAGTCTAGTGGAGGTAATTATGTTTCGCTTATGTTTCGCTTCTCATCCAAGAAGCTTCTTAAGTTCTGACTTGAGAATGGAAGAAGCTTCCTGGATGAGGAGTGAAAGGTCTTTAAGGAAAAATAAGAAAATCCAGTTGCCTTTTGAAAAAGCGCCTTTGGGACAACCGTGGCCTGGATGATTGACAACCTCCATAAAAATAAAGACAGTGCTGTTTGTCGAAGCACTGTAGTTTTAGCTGACCTTGGCCGGTTTGAAGAAAGCTAAGTAGGGTCAGATCTGGCTGGCATTTTAATAGGAGACTAGGAAATTCCAGAATTAGAGTCTTAAATGGGTGGTTGAAAAAAAAACTTTCTGGAAGGAAGCCGTAACCTCTCCTATCTGAATGATTACTAAGAAAAACCACACATCGATGTCCAAGGTAGCCTTCGGAGTCAAGGAGAATCTTTTATCAGTGAAATGCTCTTTTCTTTTAAAAATGTTAAAGACTTGAGTGAGGAAAACAGCTCAGTTCCAAATTACAATGTCAACCTCTTGCCCCCAACAATCTGGATCCTCATTTTACTAACCTCAGAAGGATGGAAGGCTGAGTCAACCTTGAACCATTCAAAATTAAACTGCTGGTAATCGGCAGAATGATCTTGCAATACTGCCTTGTAACCACTGTGCCACCAGGGCCCGCCCTCCCTTCCTTCCCTCCCTCCCTTCCTGCCTGCCTGCCTTCCTTCCTTCCTTCCTTCCTTCCTTCCTTCCTTCCTTCCTTCCTTCCTTCCCACTTAGCAATAGTGCTTAGACTTATATACCGCTTCACAGTGCTTTACAGCCCTCTCTAAGCGGTTTAATGAGTCAGCATATTGCCCCCAACAATCTGGGTCCTCATTTACCCACCTCTGAAAGATGGAAGGCTGAGTCAACCTTGAGCCCGTCAGGATCAAACTCCAGACTGTGGTCAGAGTTAGCCTGCAATAACTGCATTCTTACCACTGCATCACATGGCAGATGCGGTAATGATGGTTTGTTTCGCTGAAACAACAGACATCCATTGGGACTGAGTGTAGAGCACAGTTCCATTTCTGCTTAAAACCCAACGGCTCTGCGTTGTCCGGGCTGTCCTTAAATCAGCTGCTGACTTTTTTGCAGCTTCGCTTTCCAGCTTGTGAAAAGGGGATCGCGATGGTCATCGCAGGATGGCGGGAGGAGGAAATAATGGTTTGAGAGTCTTACTTTGCCTGTAGAGAATGCTGGGTGTTGGAAGAATTGCAAAAACGCTGCTATCAGCAAGCAGAGTAATGTAGTAAGGCAGTTGCAGAGTACTGCCTGTGGATGAGTGGGAGGTCACAGTGCCCTGCGTTGAAATTATTTCCTTTAACATCTAGAGAGATTAGCCCAAGGTCTGCAACTGAGGTTTTTTTCAAAGTTTGCTCCATCAAAGGACCACGTTTTAAATTCTTATGCATGTCTGCTAAATTGAAGGTGATTATAGCTTTTTATAAAGTAGCTTATAGCTTTTTTTTAAAGTAGCTAAGATGCTGAGCTCGTCAATCAGAAAGGTCGGCAGTTCGGCGGTTCAAATCCCTAGCGCTGCGTAAGGGAGTGAGCTCCCGTTACTTGTCCCAGATTCTGCCAACCTAGCAGTTCAAAAGCAGGTAAAAAATGCAAGTAGAAAAATAGGGACCACCTTGGCTGGGAAGGTAACAGCATTCCATTCGCCTTTGGCGTTTAGTCATGCCGGCAACATGACCCCAGAGACATCTTTGGACAGCGCTGGCTCTTCGGCTTTGAAACGGAGATGAGCACCGCCACCTAGAGTTGGGAACGACTAGCACATATATGCGAGGGGAACCTTTACCTTTCTGGCTTTTTATAGCTTTCCTCCCCAAACCTTATCACAGCATGTGATAAAGGTTTCATAAACAGCCTGTACGAAATAAAATAGAGCTGGACTCCACCGTTGCTTCGGAAACACCCTATTCGGTAGCCTTAAAACGTTTTCTGCTAGAAGTCCAGGTTGTTACTTCGTCTGTTAAGAATCTCAAACCTGCTTTTAACGCATCAGTTTTTTTAAAATTCAGTGTGAGCAGCCCCCTCTTAACAGTGTGTGGATGGAGAAAGGTGGCAGTGCGGTTTCGTTTGCTTCTCCTCGTATCGGCAGGCCTTGCTTATCTTGTTTTTCCAGAATTTTGCATGTTTAGAAATGCAGAAGCAAACGTCTCTTTGGCTGGTGTATTGCAAAAAAGAAGGAGCGGATTCTTCCTCCACTCCCTCCTAAGCTAGTTTTGGGCCGCCTTTGCTGAACGTTTGAAATCTTGAACTTTGTTTGCAGATCAAAGCACAGGGATTCTTGGAGTTGCTAGGAGAACGACCAGGCCCCTTGGAGTGTGGCTGCACTTTGCCAAAACAAACCGCCCAGGCTAAACGCACAGTTCCTTTTGCTAGAACAAGGTGATGTTGTTGTTAGTTGCGAAGTTGTGTCTGACCCATCGCGACCCCATGGACAACGTTCCTTCAGGTCTTCCTGTCCTCTACTATCCTCTGGAGTCCATTTAGCCCACTGCCACTGCTTTGGTGAGTCCATCCAACCACCTAATTCTCTGTCGTCCTCTTCTTCTTTTGCCCTCAATTGTTCCCAGCATTAGGCTCTTCTCCAGTGAGTCCTTCCTCCTTCTCATTAAGGTGGCCAAAGTACTTGAGTTCAATCTTCAGGATCTGGCCTTCTAACGAGCAGTCAGGGTTGATGTCCTCTAGGACTGACTGGTTTGATCGCCTTGCAGTCCAAGGGACTCGCAGGAGTCTTCTCCAGCACCATAGTTCAAAGGCCTCAATTCTTTGGTGCTCAGCCTTTCTTATGGTCCAACTTTCACAGCCATCTATTGCAACTGGGAAAACCACAGCCTTGACTAGACACACTTTTGTTGGCAGGGTGATGTCTCTGTTTTTTAGTATGCTGTCTAGATTTGCCATAACTTTCCTCCCCAGGAGCAAGCGTCTTTTAATTTCTTGGCTGCAGTCCCCATCTGCGGTGATCTTGGAGCCCAGGAAAGTAAAATCTGTCGCTACCTCCATTTCTTCCCCATATATTTGCCAGGAATTGAGAGGGATGGATGCCATGATCTTAGTTTTCTTAATGTTGAGTTTCAAGCCAACTTTTGCACTCTCCTCCTTCACCCGCACCAAGAGGCTCTTTAGTTCCTCTTCACTTTCTGCCATCACAGTGGTATCATCTGCAAACTGAGGTGGTTGATATTTAATTCCAAGGTAATGTCTAGATGGCTTCAAATAGTGAGAACTGAACTATACAAAGGGCAAGGTAGTAGTAATTAAAATGTTCCCTTGTTCACTGGAAGATTGGCCATTCGAGACCCAAGCACCATGTCGCACGGTGAGTTCCCATTCACATTTTGGATGGCAAATTCAAAATGTCACTCTCTTTCTGGCTTGGATTGATGTTTTTCAGGAAAAAAATGTTTCAGCTGCTTAAGGAGCAGAAAAAGAAAGTTGTCATTCTTTTTATTGAACTATGTGATTATTTATTTATTGAACTAAGTGATTAACAAATACCATATAACTACATTAACCTAAATCCAACATGCGTAGTGGGAAACAAGACCCACTAAACAGTAAGTAAAGAAACAAGTACTGTACATATTCTTATCACAGATGTAAAAAATAAAATTGTTATTGAGGGAAATCATAAAATCCATCCATATTTGATAAAATTGTGCTCCCACCCTCTGATGTCTCATTATTTAATGTTGTGGTTTTTTCCTAATGTGGCAATTGAAGAGATAGTAACGTTGCTGGGGTACCAAAGTTTCTTTTTTCAGTAAAAACATTGATGGAGACTTTACAATGTATTAAGATTTTGTTTAAATAAATCACTAAAGTTTGTTTCAGGTTTTTTTTTTTTTGATCTGACCCCTCTGAGGGTTGAAAAGCTCCAAGATAGCTCTCTGTACTGCAAATACTACTCTCTTTTTGGCAAATAGCCTTTTTAATTTGGTGTGAAGCTTTACAAATATGTTCCATGTAACTATAAATGTATGCATGTTTGTTTTGTTGGCTGCTCAACTGCCAGGTCCTCAAGGCAGTTTACAGAAAGGGTGCAAGGCACATCATGATAGTGAGCTACATAAATAAAACAATGAAGCAGCCATGAGGACAGAACTGAAAACACACAATGGTATGATGGGTTCATAAATGCTCCTAGCCCAATGCCTTTCCCAAAATTAAGGTTTTTAAAGCTTCCCTAGAGCACTATCTGTGTCTCTGTATCTATCTATCTATCTATCTATCTATCTATCTATCTATCTATCTATCTATCTATCTATCTATCTATCTATCTATCATCTATCTATCATCTATCTATCTCTATGGCTATTATTTGTGTCTCTAATCAATATTTATAGCTACATTATATTGCCAAAAGTATTCGCTCACCTATCCACATAATCAGAATCAGTTGTGAATGAATACTTTTAGCAATATAGTGTATCTGTTAATCATCTATATCTCATCTGTCTAATCTGTATCATCTATAACTGTCTATCTGGATATCTAGCAATCATCTATCATCTGTCTCTAATCAATATAGCTATTTGTTAATCATTTATATCTATCTGTCTGTCTATCTGTCTGTCTATCTATCTATCTATCTATCTATCTATCTATCTATCTATCTATTATCATCTGCCTCTCTAATCAATCTGTTAATCATTTATATCATCTATCTATCAATCATCATCCACCTCTCTAATCAATATAGCTACCTGTTAATCATATCTATCTATCTATCTATCTATCTATCTATCTATCTATTATCATCTGCCTCTCTAATCAATATAGCTATCTGTTAATCATTTATATCTATCTATTATCATCTGCCTCTCTAATCAATATAGCTATCTGTTAATCATTTATATCATCTATCTATCATCATCTACCTCTCTAATCAATATAGCTACCTGTTAATCATATCTATCTATCTATCTATCTATCTATCTATCTATCTATCTATCTATCATCATCATCTGCCTCTCTAATCTATAGCTATCTGTTAATCATTTATATCTATCTATTATCATCTGCCTCTCTAATCAATATAGCTGTTAATCATTTATATCTATCATCATCTACCTCTCTAATCAATATAGCTATCTGTTAATCATCTATCTTTTCTGTCTGTCTAATTATATCATCTATATCTGTCTGTGAGTTCTGGTCCTGCCTTTGCATTAAATATAGTTGGGTGACTTTGAGCCATTCACTCTCTTTCAGCCCAATCCACTTTGCAGGGTTGTGGGGAAAATAGGAGGAGGGAGTATATAAATTCATTGCCTTGAGTTATCTATAAAGTAATAAAGGCAGGATAAAAAAAATAATGAATGAAATAAGATACGCTGAAGAAAAATCAACATATGAGCTATATCTGTAGATGTATCTTCTAGAGAATATGGAAAAAATACTAATAAGGAGGATATTTTTGCGTCTTAGACTTAGACTCCAACCTTGGCAAGCAGTGTTGTGATTGCACCTCTCAGAATTAAACACAAATGTTTCTGGAAAACCTAATTTTTGAAGCGTAAAATTGCACTGAATTGCATTCCCATGCTTCTATAGAACACATTCTTATGCGAAGTGTTATTTGATATACTGGATGAATCCAAAACTAAAACTGAAGTTCTAGGTTACAAAACTAGTTTTCCCCTTTAAAAAATTGAATTAAATTACTCCTTAACCACAGTGTGCCAAACGAGTTTTTCATTTTTCCAGTTTGTACGGTATCGGGAAATGATTTCCCCCGCCCCCCCCCTTTTCTGTTCCTACTGTCCCTTTTACTACAGTAGTAACTTCTCTGCTTCCTTTTAGTCTGACGTGGCATCTTGCCGTTTTTTTTTTCTTTCTTTCTGCAGATGACTAATTTGACGTTTTGCCAACTCATGTGAAACCTTTGACCTAGTTGGACTGCCTCTTTCTTGATGTCACCAAGTTATTGTAGAACTTCCTCTCCCCTGCTTATCTTAATTTTGTTTTTATTTGTAGAGGTGCTATCTTTCTTCATCATTAAGTAGTCTATGCATCGGCCCAAGGCTTGCCAATATCTGTAATTAAGTATTGGTTGGATGCTGTTTACCAGATGATTGATCTTGGAGTAAATTCATATTGCATGATTTAAATAATTGTTCATCCTTGGATTTTTATACTGTGCTTTAAATGCTGATATTAAAGGCTAATTTACAGAATTCTTTATTGGCCAAGTGTGATTGGACACACAAGGAATTTGTCTTTGGTGCATATGCTCTCAGTGTACATAAAGAAAAATAAAATAGGCTACTAATAAGCAATCAAATTACACTAGGAAACAAAGTTTTAAAGATACAAGCAACATGGTTATAGTCATGTGGGAAGAGAGAGATACTGGGAAGGAAGAGAATAATAATAGTAATACAGTCTTAGTATGTAATATGACAGTGTTGTGGGAATTAGTTCAGGGGTGAAATGCTACTGGTAGTAAAAAAAAAAAAAGGATTCCGAGGAGCTGAGCTGTGCGATCGTCGGAAGCTTTTTCCCCACTTTTTAAAGCGTTTTTTTCCTGCCCATTCCCCCAAACCGCTAGGAAAAAAGTGCTTTAAAAAGTGGGGGGGGGGGGGAAGCTTCCGACGATCATGCGGCTCACAGCTAATCGACACCATCATCAGAAGCTCTTCCCCCCTCAACCCTGCTTTGTAAAGCATTTTTTTCCTGCAGGTTTGGGCGAATAGGCAGGAAAAAAAATGCTTTAAAAAGTGTGTGGGGGGGGAGGTTCCATGGCAATCAGCTGTCCCGTGCGATCATGGGGACCTTTCCCCCCAGTTTTTAAAGAATTTTTTTACCACCTATTTGCCCAAACTGTAGTTAAAAAAATATTTTAAAAAGTGGGGGAAAAAAGGTTCCCACGATCACATAGCAAAACTAAACCTTTTTCCCCCCCACTTCTTAAAGTATTTTTTACTACCCGTTCGGGCGAATAGGTAGTAAAAAATGCTTTAAATTTTTTTAAAAGTTGGCCACATCCACCCAGTCACATGACCCGCCTACCAAGCCATGCCCAGAAAACGGGCAAAACTTTTTACATTTCACCACTGAATTAGTTGTTTAGTCGCGTGATGGCATTCGGGGAAAAAACACTCCTTGTGTCCAGTTGTTCTGGCGTGCAGTGCCCTAGAGTGTCGTTTTGAGGGTAGAAATTGAAACCATTTACATCCAGGATGCGAGGGGTCTATAGATATTTTCACAGCCCTCTTTTTGACTCGTGCAGTATGCAGGTCCTCCATGAAAGGCAGGTTGGTAGCCATTGCTTTTTCTGCCGTTCGAATTATCAGTTGAAGTCTGTGTCTGTCTTGTTGGGTTGCAGAACCAAACCAGACAGTGATGGAGGTGCAGATGGCAGACTCAATAATTCCTCTGTAAAAGTGAGTCAGCAGCTCTTACCCTTATATGAAATAAGTCTACTCAGCTAGCATGAAGCTTGAACTTAGGTTGAGTTGAAACAAGCTAATTTTTAATCATGATGACTAAGTGATTTTTTTAGCGTGGGTTTTTTTTTGGGGGGGGGAGAAAATTAGAGATTCATTTAATCAGAAGAAGAAAAAATCACATCTTTTCCCTTGGGCTTGGTCCATATTGAAATCTCGGCTTTGTTTTTATTAATCTTACAAGGTCAGGGGAACGTGGGATAAAGTTGCCATTGCAGTTTTTTTGTTTTACTTTGAATGTATCTTCTTGGGTCATTCTTTTATTTTTTTGTCCTTTTGTTTTTGTGTATGGCAAACTGTTCATGTTTGTTTTTGTTTTATGTTAATCTTGTGTTTGCTTGAAAACGTGTTAATGAGAACCATCTGTTAAAAACAAATTGTGATTTATGCAGTTGACTTGGTATAGGGGTGGTTATTTGGTCTCTTGTTTGTTTGCTTGTTTCTCCATTAATGTATTAATTGGTAAGCATTATTTTAATCTACCTGTAAACTCAAATAGCTGTCAGTTTTCCTCCCCAGCATCCCTCTCCACAAGTACCTCCATGGCAGGAAGTGTTTTTCTCACTCTTGTTAAATGAGAATGTGAAAATCCAAAAACTAACTTACTTACTTACTTACTTACTTACTTACTTACTTACTTACTTACTTACTTACTTACTAGACTTATATACTGCTTCATAGAGCTATCAGCCCTCTCTAAGCGGTTTACAGATTTTTAGCAAATCGAGTCAGCAAATTGCCTCCACAGTCTGGGTCCTCATTTCACCCACCTTGGAAAAATGGAAGGCTGAGTCGACCTTGAGCCGGTGAGATTTGAACTGCTGAACTGCAGATAACAGTCAGCTGAAGTGGCCTGCAGTACTGCACCCTAATCACTGCGCCACCTCGGCTCCTAAACTTCTAACTTCTAGCTGTTGGACTTTTGAGACCTTCATATATCCTTGTTTTGCCCTCTCGAATAGTGTAGAGGTGAGGATGCAGATCAATTGAACATCGAAACACACAGTGCTTCCTTAATTGGTAAAACATTTTTGTTTTTGTTTTAAAAAGGATGTGGTTGCAACTTTTGGATATCTTAGAATTATATCGCAGAGGTGATAAGAAGGCAAGTGCTATCCAAAATTGTGAGCCATATCATACTTCCCTTGATATTCACTAACTTTCCCACCCCACCTCAAATTTTAAGGATAATTTTTTAAAAATCAACTCTTGGTCACTGCATGGACATGTTCCTGCTATTAATATAGAAGTGGCTTTTCACTTCTTTCAGATTTTACTAACTCCCAGGCAGTCCCTAGGTCCGTGAAGCTATGGCACGCATGCAGAAGTGGCACACAGAGCCATCTCTCCGGGCACGCCAGCCATCGGCTGTTGCTCTTCTGGGTTCCGGTGCCAGCCAGTTGGTATTCGCGCAAGCAAGTGCCAAAACCAGAAGACCAGTTGACTGGCATGCATGCCCATGCCAGAAACCAGAAGCTCACCTTCCCGGCGTGCGCATGCACACTGGGGAACTGTTCTTCCAGTTTCCGGTGCTCCCCCTGTGCATGCGCATGCGAGAGCTCCCATTTCGGCACCCGGTGCTGAACAGGTTTGCCAACACTGCCCTAGGTTAAAAATGTCCAGATTAAGGTCTGTAGAGATTCTCAGTCATCCAGGTTGTCCCAAAGGTGCTTTTTCAAAAGGCAACTGGACTTTGTTTTTCCTAGAAGACATTTAACTTCACATGCAGGAAGCTTCTTCAGTTCTGAAGAAGGATTTTTACCCAAGTTTTACCCAAGGATTAAGCGGTTGTCCAGATTAAGGGTTAAGGTGTTAATCTGGACTTCGCTTGTCAGAAGGTTGCAAAAGGGGATCAGACCCAACACCTATCCCCCATCTCCTCCCACTTATGACTGCAGGACTGTAAATTTGTTGCTTGTATCCTTACGATTTATATTGATATTGATTGTTTCCTGATTGCTTATTTGTACCCTGTGACTATAATTAATTGTTGCACCTTATGATTCTATTATATTCTACTTTACTCTACTCTATTCACTGCTGGAACACTTCAACCATCATAAAATATGAGCCAGTTGCAAAGTATCTAAATTTCGATCCCATGACTGTGGGGATGCTGCAATGGTCATAAGTGTGAAAAATGGTCATAAGTCACTTTTTTTCAGTGTTTGTCAAAACAGCTTCTGAGCAGATGACAGCCATCAGAAATGGCTCCATCCCTCCATCCCACCAAAGGCTGTTTTTCCTTAACGATAAGAAACAAATCCTGAATACTTGTGCAATCTAACAACCTCGAGTCGTTCTTCACTTAGTTGAAGCTGTTTCTTGATTGACTTTTCATTACTGCTAAATTCAAAGAATTGAATGAAAATAATCTGTTAAGGCCACGGAGAGTGCAGATAATGTCTTTGGAGCCATTAGTCTGATTGATGAGTCCCAAGATTCATCCTCCAGCTAGGAGAAATCGAGATCTAGTTGAACTTGTGCGGAATCCGGTTTTTCTTGTTACGCCATTCTCTTTCGGCTCTTTCTTCCTGTTTTGGTACATTGGGTAAGATGGAAACCCGTTTCTTCTGTGGTTCTTACTGGTTTTGCACCAGTTGCTCCAGTTTCAGAATGTTGATCTTCAGGGTATGGTTTTGATATGGTAAGACAAGGGATTCAGAGCTATCAATGATGAAACAAGTAAGGATCTACATTTAGGCAAGAAAAACAAAATGCACAAGCACAGTATATGTGGTACCTTGCTCAATAGTAATAACTGTGAGAGGGATCTTGGAGTCCCATTTAAATATGAGCCAGCAGTGTGCAGCAGCTGTCAAAAAAGCCAACACAGTTCTAGACTACATAAACAGAGGGATAGAATCAAGATCACATGAAGTGTTAATACCACTTTATTATGCCTTGGTAAGGCCACACTTGGAATACTGCATTCAGTTTTGGTCGCCACAATGTAAAAAAGATGTTGAGACTCTAGAAAGAGTGCAGAGAAAGATGATTAGGGGACTGGAGGCTAAAACATGAAGAACGGTTGCATGAACTGGGTATGTCTAGTTTAATGAAAAGAAGGACTAGGGAGACATGATAGCAGTCTTCCAATATATCAGGGGTTGCCACAAAGAAGAGGGAGTCAAGCTATTCTCCAAAGCACCTGAGGGCAGGACAAGAAGCAATGGGTGGAAACTAATGAAGGAGAGAAGCAACTTGGGAGAACTTTCCTGACAGAACAATTAATCAGTGGAACAACTTGCCTCCAGAACTTGCGAATGCTCCAACACTGGAAGTTTTTAAGAAGAGATTAGACAACCATTTGTCTGAAGTGGTGTAGGGTTTCCTGTCTAGGCAGAGGGTTGGACTAGAACAGTGGTCCCCAACCTTTTTATCGCCGCGGACCAGTCAGCCTTTGATAATTTTACCGTGGCCCGCTGAGCGCGCGCAGGGGTGGGGGGGCGTTGTTCGCGACGACACATTGATTGTTTATATATCACGTGCGTACCAGCGCGGGGCTCTCTTCCCTGGAGCCTTTGCGCACGGCCCAGGAGCTTTTGCGCATGGCCCAGGAGCCTTTGCGCTGCAGCGATCATGTCCCCCGGCCGCTGCGCGGCCTGGTGCCAGGTACTCCACGGCCCGGCACCGGTCCACGGACCGGGGGTTGGGGACCACTGGACTAGAAGACCTCCATGGTCCCTTCCAACTCTCTTATTCTATTCTATCCTGTGATCCTTACTTGCCTAGCTTTAGATGAAGAGTTGCAGGCAGAAAACTCCTGGTTTATTAATCCATACCAAGGCTCCTTGTATAAACTTTTTGTCAGTCTCCAAGGAAGGAACATGTCATTGTAACCTCTTGGTGTAAAAAAAATATGGCCAATTTGTTGAATATGGTTGGGGTTGGGCTATTTGGAGTCCTATTTAGCAGTTTGAAAAGACTGAAGTTGACCTGTACTTGCTGAAATCATTCATCCCTTATTTCTCAGGTCACAAGAAAATATTATGGCTCAAGAAACTAATCATAGCCAAGTGCCTATGCTATGTTCTACTGGATGTGGATTTTATGGAAACCCCCGTACAAATGGCATGTGTTCGGTATGCTACAAAGAACACCTTCAACGGCAGAATGGTAGTAATGGTAGAATTAGCCCATCAGGTAAGTGTGACACAACAAAGGCCTTTGAATTAATGTGTTGTTTCCTTCCTAGAGGCAGAATCTGGGGGCAAAGTGGAATAGAGACCAACCATTGGACAAAGTGGGATGGTGTCCTTAGAGGCTAGAAGAGGGGAAAGGTGTTAAGGGTTCAAGGCTCTCCAATTTATGCTCGGCCTTCCCTTGATGGAAAATTTCAACCAAATTGATTAGGGGGCTAGAATAATTGGTTCCTGCTTATATGCCTTATTCTGGGTGGTCTTCAGTTTCCATAAAAACTCAGCACTGGCCCCATCAGCTATGGGATTCTGGAGGTGATGTCTTTGGATCAGGATGTTGCCCGGATGTCTTTGCATTGGGACATTTCTCTCTATCAAAATGAGGGTAAGAAATGATGCAGAATATCACAGAGTTGCTGTAGATAAATGTATGGATGACAATGGGGTTCCACCACAAAACCGCGGTAGACGAAAGCGTGGTCGACGAAAGCGCATATGTGATGTCATCACAGCACGACGAAAAAGATCGAAAAATGTAAAAATAAAGCGAAAACCTTACCCTAACCCCCCCAAACCTAACCCTAAACCTAACCCTTAACCTAACCCTTAACCTAACGAAAAACCTAACGCTAACCCTTAACCTAATGCTAAACATAACGCTAACGCTCTAAACCTAACCCTAACCCTTAACCTAACCCTAAACCTAACCCTTACCTTTATGTGAATCGGCTTGCTGTAATTTAATTTTTATTTCAATTTTTCGATCTTTTTCGTCGCGCTGTGATGACGTCACATACGCGCTTTCGTTGACCGCACTTTTGTGGAACGCGGTTTTGACGGGTCACATGACAATGGATAGAATGAATTGTTTACCCTTCTGTTGTGACGTAAGAACCCTATTAGAATTGAGCTTGGTGGGATTCAATTCTGTTAAAGAGATGCCTTCTTTCATGCCTCCATGAAACCCACTCTCTTGTAGTGGTTAACGTGTTGGCATTGGAGCAAAAGATCCAGATTCAAATCCCTTCTCATCCATGTTGACCTCTTAGATTTTGAGATGTCTCTTCTACTAGTCTCTTGTCATTATTACGCTGTGAGCAGGGTTGAAGCACCCGATTCACCTTCTGCTGAGTTAGCTTCTGTAAATGAAGGGAAGGCACCATCTCACCCCCAACCATAGCTACCTAATATCCTGGGGCTGGTTGGGGTTTTCACTGCACTGTATGTGGAAAATGGAGCTGATGGACAGCCTGCTTCCTGCTTTGATCAGAAGCCATGGAAAGTGGGGAGGAAGAGAATCTCAGCCGTGATGAATTGTGTGGGTCGTCCAAGTCCTACATTTAGGATATGATTCAGCTTTAAATGTGGCCTTCTGCACAAATCACATTACCCCACGGCCTTTTCCAGTATAATTGAAGCCTGATTTCGGTGGCTTGTTTACGTTAACCCAACTCTGATCAATGTGCCTTTGTCAGCAGAAGCTTGCACAACTTAGCTGGAAAAGGGAGGCATAAATAACTTGAGGAAAGGAAAAACCGGCGATGCTCAGTTGACAGCTGCAGTGGAGTCAACACAGAATTGCAGATGTTCTCATTACAAGGGGTAGTTGACTTGCCAAGTTGTGGGTTGTTGCTTAAGGTAACCACAGCACAGGAGCCTATCATGGCAGAGATGCTGATGTATTTCAGCGATTTGGTTTTTGTTTAAGACATATTGCAGGGGGTCCTTTCTCTGAATGAGGGTGGTTGACCTTCCCATCCTTGGGAACCTTCTCTCCCCCCCCCCCCAAGCCAAAACAACAACAAAAACAAGGACAAAATCTTGCACCTTCTAGCTATTGTGTTTCCCCCAAAATAAGTACTTGTACTTGTACTTGACGCCTCTTCACCCATCGTGGGTATAGGCGACTTCCATGGAAATTTGACGCCACTGTATCCGTTTGAAGTGACGCAGAGTGGCGATCCATGGAAGCTGTTTCGGCTGGATATACCCAAGGGGACGCCAGTCCCAAGGGTCGACAGAGCCCGATTGGTGGGAACGGGGGACACCACGTGAAGGCCGGGTTGTCGTTTGATAGTTGAGAGGCTTTGCAATAAGCGTTGCAATGTATATTTTGCGCATCAACTATCCTTGCCCGCCCTGGGTCTAATATTGCTTTTTGCTCCAAAAAGATGCATTGGGGCTTATTTTTCTGGCTAGGTCTTATTTTTGGGGGGGATACATTACTAATTGAATCCATCTGGCTTATTTTGGTGGTAGGGCTTATATTACAAGCATCCTGAAAAACTATGCTAGGATTTATTTTCCATTTGGGTCTTATTTTCGGGAAAACAGCGTACCTCTTTGAAATGCAGCCTAGGTTAGCCTGCTGCAAATCGGAATAGATTTGTCTTGCCAAACAGATTGGCATCTTAATTTGATGACTTTGGAATGGGTAGCATTGCCCAATCTACTACAGTTTGAAACCTTTGCAAGCCACTCTGCCAACCCCAAGGAGATATAGGTAACGTTGGCAGTAAGCAGAATCCTGACATAATGAGAAGCTGTTTTGACATGATTTGAAACAGAGCCTAGGTTGGCTAGATTAGCCTGCTGCTAATCAGAATAGATTTATCTTGCACAAAAAATGTTGGCATCTTAATTTGATGACTTCGGAACAGGTAACATTGTCCAATCTACCCTGTTTCCCTGAAAATAAGGCCTCCCCGTATAATAAGCCCAATCAGGCTTTTGAGCACATGCGCTAAAATAAACCCTCCCCTGAAAATAAGCCCTCCCTTGGAAATAAGCCCTCCCCGAAAATATTGCAACACAGCAGCAGCCAAGAGGTGACAACGCTCACCGCCTCCTGCGTCTCAAAAGTAATAAGACCTCCCCGGAAATAAGGGTGTGCTTATTTTGGGGGTCAAAAGAAAATATGGCCCTGTCTTATTTTCGGGGAAACATGGTACTACATTTTGAAACTTTTGCAAGCCACTCCACCAACTTCAAGAAGAGAGGTAATGATGACAGTGAGCAGAATCTTGACATAATGAAAGGCTGTTTTGACATGAGTGTCTCTTCTTCTAGCAACTTCAGTTAACAGCCTAACTGAATCTTTACCAGTTCAATGCACTGACGGCAGCATTCAGGACGTTCCTTCAACTCTAGATTCTACACCTGTACCAGCTACACAGCTAAGGTAATATTACTGGGGTGCCGCTAGAAATTTGTTGAATGTTTTTTGTTGGAGGTACGATCTGCAAAGTACGTGGTCCAGGATGATCTTCCTAATGGTTCACCGACAAATGCGCGCTCGACAAAAGCGTGCCGCCAAAACCGCAGGGAGAAAACCACGAGTTTGAAATCTCACCAACGAATGAGCGCAGAAGTGCGCCGACAGAAGCGCACTCTAAACCTAGCCCTAAACCTAACCCTGAACCTAACCCTTACCCTAACCCTTACCTTAACTGTAATCGCGCTTCTGTCGGCGCTTTTTTGTTGGCGCGCCTTTGTGGGCGCGCTGTCGATGTCGTGGTTTTATCGCCGCGGTTTTGTCAGCGCTCTGTTGTCAGGCGTGCATATGTCAGGTCACGCTTCCTAATTGTTCCTGATAGACTCCTGCTTATCTATATAATTTTAGGGTGTCTGCTGTCCAGACTCGCTTGTTGAGATGGATAGCTATATAAATCAGATAGCAATAGCAATAGCACTTAGACTTATATACCACGTCATAGTGCTTTACCTAGCAATAGCACTTAGACTTATATACCACTTTACAGTATTTTACTGCCCTCTCTGAGTGGTTTTACAGAGTCAGCCTTTTGCTCCCAACAATTTGGGTCTTCATTTTACTGATCTCAGAAGGATGGAAGGCTGAATCAACCTTGAGCTGGTCAGGATTGAACTGCTGGCAGTAGGCAGAGTTAACGTACAATAGCAATAGCACTTAGCCTTATATACCACTTCATAGTGCGTTACATAGCAATAGCAATAACATGTAGACATATACTGCTTTACAATCCTCTCTAAGTAGTTTACAGATTCAGCCTATTTGCCCCCAACAATCCGGGTCCTCATTTTACCCACCTCGGAAGGACGGAAGGCTGAGTCAACATGGAGCCTGATAAGATTTGATCTGCCAAATTGCAGGCAGCCAACAGGCAGCAGAAGTAGCCTGCAGTACTGCACTCTAAGCACTGCGCCGCCATGGCTCATCATGTAAATATTATTAACATAGGAGTATTATTAAAGCAGGAGTGAGGTGGTTCTTACTCTACCTGCCCATAACGTTTAATAAAGACTAAGCAATTGGGCAGTGTAATGCTTTGAACTTTAGTCGGGATGATTTCCTTTGCAAAGTCAGTTTGGGGGAGGAATTAAGAGGCTGGATAGAAACTGGGAGACACTGATTTCTAGGCCTCCCTTAGGCATGAAAGCCAGCTGGGTAACTTCACACCAGCCA
Source organism: Thamnophis elegans (assembly GCF_009769535.1). Taxonomy (NCBI): domain Eukaryota; kingdom Metazoa; phylum Chordata; class Lepidosauria; order Squamata; family Natricidae; genus Thamnophis; species Thamnophis elegans. The sequence goes on along the minus strand of NC_045556.1, from coordinate 12,679,253 downwards.
ACCAAACCCAACTCACAGGGAGGATATAGGGAAATGAGGAAGGAAGGGCAAGTATTATGTGCACCTCCTTGAGCAGTAGAAAATAAAAGGTGGGATATAAATCTAGGGATTAAAAAAAAAATACGCACAACCTCTCTCTGGGGAAGCAGCCAGATCTGTTCCTTCTTTAATAAATAAATATAGCAAATTGTACAAACCATCCAACATTTGGACATTTTCACCCAAGCATTTTGTTGATCCCGGGAAGGATCAGGCGAAGCTGTGCACCTAAAAATCTTTATGGTTGATATCTTAGCTTTTCTTTGTAACCTTTCAATAGGTACTGTAGCAATAACAACAGCACTTAGGCTTATATACCACTCTGTAGTGCTTCTACAGCCCCCTCTAAGCGGTTTACAGAGTCAGCCTCTTGCCCCCAACAGTCTGGGTCTTCATTTTACTCACCTCGGAAGGATGGGAAGTTGATTCAACCTTGAGCTTGTCAGGATCGAACTCCTGGCTGTGGGCAGAGTTTGCCTGCAATACTGCATTCTAACCACTACGCCAAGTGGGGCATATTTAATTTGTCTTGCATTGCTTAGCGTTTATGGTGTTCTCTTCCTTCTGCCCCATTCTGAGGATCTTGCCATTTTTCTCTCTAGCGCAGTGTTTCTCAACCTTGGCGACTTTAAGTCCTGTGGACTTCAACTTCCAGAATCCCCCAGCCAGCACAGCTGGCTGGGGAATTCTGGGAGTTGAAGTCCACAGGACTTAAAGTCGCCAAGGTTGAGAACACTGCTCTAGCGATCCTGTGGGTGGGTGGGGGGGATCACAACTGCAAGCTTCTGTGAAGGAAGCCAGATTGAAACACTGGCTGGCTTGATGAACTTTATGGTTGAGGAGGGGTTTGAATTGCAATCTCTGTGATGCATAACCTCAACTCCCCCTGCATACACTTTTAATAAACCATTGAAATGATAGATCTTAGTAGATTTCTCTGGTTGTTTTCCTAAATGGGGCAACTTGCTGCCGCCAACTTGCCATGACCAACTTGCCACGGGACAATTTAACAATTCTGCTTAATTATTTAAAGTAAATTTAAAAGTATTTTAATTGTTGCCATTCACATTGTATTCTCTCCCTCCTTTTACATCCTTCCTTCAATGATTCTATCCCACTATTTCTTTGATATTAGTGTAATTGTTGTTCCGTAGCAAGTTGGCCATGGTGGGTTGGCCATTGTGAATTGTTATAGCAATAGCAGACTAATATACTGCTTCACGGTGCTTTACAGCCCTCTCTAAGCAGTTTACAGAGTCAGCCTCTTGCCCCCAACAATCTGGGTCCTCATTTTACCCATCTTGGAAGGATGGAAGGCTGAGTCAACCTTGAACTCGTCAGGATCGAACTGCCAAACTTCTGTCAGTTGGCAGAATTAGCCTTTAATACTGTATTCTAATCAGTCCTTCCCACTTAACAATAGCACTTAGACTTATATACCACTTTACAGTGCTTTACAGCCCTCTCTAAGCAGTTTACAGAGTCAGCCTCTTGCCCCCAACAATCTGGGTCTTCATTTTACCCATCTTGGAAGGATGGAAGGCTGAGTCAACCTTGAGTCTGGTGGGATTCGAACTGCCAAGCTGCTGGCAGCTGGCAGTCGGCAGAAGTAGCCGGCAGTACTGCACTGTAACCGCTGCGCCACTGCAGCTCATTATTTACCCTTTTCCTATGTAGCGGGAAATGGTCACCCTTTCTAAAGCAACCTTTTCTTCTCTCCCAGCCCCGTATCCAGCCCATCGTCCCTTTTAGCAGAATCTGTGGCAACATGCGAAGTGGAAAGTTCAGACATCATGGATAAACCTCAAGGAGAAGATGTACAAGGTTAGCACGAAGGGGGCCTCGGAATGCCTTTGGCTTCTCTTTTCATTTTTGGGGTGCTTTTCTTCCTCGTTCAATCGCGCACACTTTGCCCCAAAGGCAACACAAGGAAAAGCTTGTTCACTCGCTTTAGGACTGGCAATTGGATCATTCTGCAAAGCTGCTTGTTCAAAATCTGCCACCAGCAGATTTTGGTGATTGACTGGTAAGAAATGTGTCAGCGTTTCAAATAACATCCAAAAGTAAATCAGAGCCCAAGGCAAAGTATTGCTCTAAGTTCCAATTTATTAAGAGAGACATGTTGGCACATCTGTGGAAACCCGAATCTGAAAGCTTCTGGGTTTCCCCACCCAGTTGAGAGTTCAAGATCTTGCCCCCACATCCACAAGTCCATCACATGGTCTAATCTTCCACTGCCATGCTGGCAGCTTCCACCCATCCAGTTCCGGTCAGGTGCGGAGGTGCAGAGACAAAGGATGACCTTGGCTTTTTAGAAAGGAAAGTTTTATTTTGACAACATCACATTCTACTCCTTACTATCCCCCCTCCCAGTTCCCCACTAATGAAACAGCATAGTAGGATAGACTATTAGTGTGGCAGGTCGAAGATCCCAAAAGGAACCGGCTGCAGGCATGACAGAATGTCCTTCTGGAGTTGCCATAATAGCGCTCTGTAGCAGGGCCCCCCAACTCCTTTGCCACTGCCGAGCCCTGTCCTATTCAGAATTGGATGACGTGAGTGGTTGGCTGGAGTGCATGCATGCAGTTCAACTTGTGCAAGCAGCGGGCGGGCTGGCAGGCACTCACTTGCATGCGTGCCAGCCCGCCACTCACACAAGGATTGTGTGCACATGTGTGCTGGCCCACTGCTCATGTGGCTCAATTCAAAGGTGTGGCATTGCTACTCTGTACTAAAGAGCATTTGAACATTCTTCTGGTTTTAATCCCAGAAGGTAATATTATTGGACCTGGGTTGTTTTTAGTGTTTCCGCTCCCCTCAAGTAATAATTATTGGCAGAACGTGACACTGGTTCTCTACGGAGATACAGGAACAAAAAATAAATTGCAGAATTTGAACCCCATATGGTCTAGTGATTAAGGGACGAGTCTAGCAAGTGTGGAAACCATGAGTTCTAGTCTCGCCTTAGCCATGAAAGCCAGCTGAGTTGCTTTCGGCCAGTTATTCTTTCTCAGTCCAACTAATCGCACAGAGATTGTGTTGTTTAAGGGAAAATAGGAGGAGGAGGGTGTGTTGAATATGTTCGCTGCCTTGAGTTATTTGTGGAAGGAAGGAAGGAAGGAAGGAAGGAAGGAAGGAAGGAAGGAAGGAAGGAGAAAAAAAGGAGAGAAAGAAAGAATTAATTAATTTGGAGAGGGGGATAAATAGGCTTTGTGACCAAAAGCAACATATGGTTTAGATTTTGCCAAAGTAAATAGTTGTATAACTACTTCTAGTCAGGGGCTAGAATCGGTGGGGCTCCAGCTTTCAGTCTTCTGGTGGCTTAGGAGTATGATGACCATATATCCTTCATTATAAAGTAAAGTCCTTTATTTCAGAAAGCTAAAGTCCTTTAGCTTTAGTTACTTTTTAGAAGGTCACTTTTTTATCCTTTATTTTCGTCACTTAACTTTTCGAATACAAATGCTGTCACTTCATGCACCATCTTTTTGCAGAAATCTCTTTCAATTCTTGCTTTACATAACTTTTATGCTTTGAAAGCATTTTTATTGGAACGTGTCTTTCTCTAATGCTTTTTTTTGGCTCCGTTCTTAAATTTTCTTTTGTAAAAGCCAAGATATAAATATAACAGATTAGACAGACAGACAGACAGACAGACACTGCTCCCCCCCCCTTCTGACAATGTAATCTGACTATGGTAGCAACTCTTAGAGTCTCCTCTGAAGTTTGAGGGCTCGAGCTAAACATTTCTTCTATAGCAGTGATGGCTAAATGTTTTGTTGTTGCGTGTCACATGCCACCGTGCCTCATTTTGGGCCTACTAAACCTCCCAGCCTCCTGGGAGCAAAAATGGGGCACATGGGGAGCGTGCACTCCCCGGCATCCCGTTTTGGGCCTAGTAGGGGTCCTGGCAGCCTCCTGGGAGCAAAAATGGGGCACATGGGGAGCGCGCACTCCCCGGCATCCCGTTTTGGGCCTAGTAGGCGTCCCGGCAGCCTCCTGGGAGCAAAAATGGGGCACGTGGGATCCTGTGCTCCCCCCCCAGCACATGTGCACGTGACCCCCTGGCACATATGTGCATGTCTCCTGCATACGTCCAAAAATCAGCTGGCTGGCAGGAGGCACGCACATGTGTGATAGAGCTGAGCTGGGCGAAAGCTGGCATGCCTGCAGAGAGGAGTTTGCGTGCCACCTGTGGCATAGGTTCGCCATCACGGTTCTATGGTATGATGAGCATGATATGACAAGATGTGAAATAGAGGTAAACCGATGATACAGAATTTTGTTTTCCATTCCAATAGTCGTAATTCATGGAAACTGATTTAGGAAAACAGCACATTTGTGACAAAGGGAATGCTTGGCGCCTCACCGCCTTCCCATTGGGTAGGATATTCATGTACAGTAAGAGGATTTGGGAGTCTCAAAGGGAAACAACCACTTTCCATCTCAATACAATACAATAGCAGAGTTGGAAGGGACCTTGGAGGTCTTCAACCCCCTGCCTAGGCAGGAAACCCTATACTACTTCAGACAAATGGTTGTCCAACATCTTCTTGAAGACTTCCAGTGTTGGGGCATTCACAACTTCTGGAGGCAAGTTGTTCTGCTGATTAATTGTTCTAACTGTCAGGAAATTTCTCCTCAGTTCTAAATTGATTCTCTCCTTGATTAGTTTCCACCCATTGCTTCTTGTTCTACCCACAGATGCCTTGGAGAATAGCTTGACTCCCTCTTTTTTGTGGCAACCCCTGAGATATTAGAACACTGCTATCATGTCTTCCCTTGTCCTTCTTTTCATTAAACTAGACATACCCAGTTCCTGCAACCGTTCTTCATGTTTTAGTTTCCAGTCCTCTAATCATCTTTGTTGCTCTTCTCTGCACTCTTTCTAGAGTCTCCACATCTTTTCTACAGCGTGGGGACCAAAACTGAATGCAGAATTCCAAGTGTGGCCTTACCAAGGCATCTGAAACGAACCCATATTTCCCTGTGCCAATCAGAAAAGGGGGGGGAGGGAAATATGCAAATTAGAGGCTTCCCAACATCTGTAGGACAAAACTGATTCAGCAGCAACAACATCATACATAAGACCGTATTCTGACCCCCCTTCTCCGTCCAGGAACGAAAGCCACAAGCAAACGTAAATAAGAATACTTTTAATCAGTCCAGACTCTCGTTGGCTGCAAGCCCAAAATAAACAAAGAGATAAGCACTCTGACAGTAATTCTTACAAACCTAGGCAATGCAAACAAGCTCTCACAGCAAACCACTTCTCCAAGTTGGTTTCTCTGACTTGTGAACGTTGACTCCTGCAAACTGGGCGTGGCACAAACAATCTCTTTTATAATCAGGAGAGGATCTTAATCAGCATCAGCTAAGCACAATCATCTCCTACAATTACGCAGTTGTTCCTTCCGCCGAGTAGCCCTTCGACGGCGTGCATCCTGAAACAACTCACAAGTGTTTTCCTGAACACTCCCTCTGATCCAAGGCTCTGCCGCCACCTGGTGGCCAACCAGTCTCTCCTCGCCCTTCTCGGAGTCAGCACCCTGTCCAGGGTCCTCCACCTCCTCCAGGGCCGACTCATAAGACCCCTCGCTGTCAGAGTCTGGCAGCAGCTCCAACGGCTCCTTCCGGGCCACAACAGACAGGCAGAGAGAAATCTTGGACTCTCCCAAGTTTTTTCTTGACCTCTTTGGATTCTAACGAAAGGATGTGCGTATTCATTTAGGCAGCAAAACACTGTATGTGAGCATCCCCATGGAGAGCATGTGACGCATTTGCTCCATGGAACCACTTTGGAGAACATCTGTTAGTTTAAAACATTGCTCAAGAGGATCAGACCTGAACAATTCTTGGGTAGGACACAGCCATAGAAAACCTTAGGATTGTATTGATAAACATGATAGAAGAAGACAGTGCCCCCCCCCCCCCCACATGGACATGGCTATGTGCTTTGAGGTCCATTGGAGTTGAGTGACTTATAAATGCAAATAAATAATCACTAGGAGTCAACCCTTGACTCAAAGGGATCCTTATCTTGTATGTAAAGAACAGTTACAGGAACTGGGTATGTCTAGTCTTATGAAAAGAAGGACTAGGGGTGACATGATAGCAGTCTTCCAATATTTGAGGGTCTGCTACAAAGAAGAGGAACTCAAGCTATTCTCCAAAGCACCTGAGGGCAGGACAAGAAGCAATGAGTGGAAACTAATCAAGGAAAGAAGCAACTTAGAACTAAGGAGTTCTAAGGAGTTAAATCAGTGGAAAAAACTTGCCTCCAGAAGTTGTGAATGCCCCAACACTGGAAGTCTTTAAGATGATGTTGGATGGCCATTTGTCTGAAGTGGTGGAGGGTTTCCTGCCTGAGCAGGGAGGGGGTAGGACTAGAAGATCTCCAAGGTCCCTTCCAACTCTGTTATTCTATATTCTATATCTTGGTTGTGAACAGTTTCAGCCTAGCTTTGAATGGCTGAGTACGCAGATTTGTTATCTTATGCAGTTTTATCTTCCAAGAGGACTCCAGATCTTAAAAGCACCTGTCCTGTCAGTCAAGAGGCATTCTACTACAGTCCTCAACTTACAACACTTCATTTAGTGACCTTTACAACTTACAACAGCACTGACAAAAGTACTTATGGCCGCTTTTTTTAAAAAGATACTCTCAACCGTTGCAGTATCTCCATGGTCATGGGATCAAAATGTGAACTGACTCGTTTATACGACGGTTGCAGTATCCCGGGGTGGTGTGATCCCCTTTGTTGACCTTCCGACATGCAGAGTCAATCTGGAGGAAGCCAGATTCACTTTCACAACCATGTTGCTAACTTAACAACTGCAGCGATTCACTTAACGATGGCAAGAAAGTTGTAAAATGGGAGAAAGTCCGCTTAACAACTGTCTCGCTTAGCAATGGAAAATTCAGGACTCTCTTGTGGTCGGAGGTTGAAGACCCCCCTGTACTTCCCTGTTAAGCATTCTTTCAATGGAATTTTGTTTGTTACACAAGAATTCTGAATTTGCCATTATTTGGCAAAGCAAGGGAAATTAATCTGGTGGAGTTAAAGAAGTGATTGGGGAAAAATAGGACTACAAGGAGGAGTAACATCTTCGGATGAACTTTTCTCCTTTTGTTATAAATCAGTGTTTCTCAACCTTGGTGACTTTAAGTCCTGTGGACTTCAACTCCCAGAATCCCCTAGCCAGCTGGCTAGGGGATTCTGGGAGTTGAAGTCCACAGGACTTAAAGTCACCAAGGTTGAGAAACACTGTTATAAATACTGTTATTATCTTCCTTCTACCACAGCAGGGCTAAAATTGCACCCCATTGTTAAAACAGTCCCTCCTTACTACCAAGTTTACCTCTCCTGTTATCTGATGTGTCTCTAGAACTCATTAACTTTATGTTTCACAGACCTTGAATCCAATTATTTTGAGGGCTGGGGGGGGATGTTAACAATAAACAAAATTGTTTTTAAAACTGTGCATGCCGCATGTTTTTTTTAAAAAAAAAAACTAATCTAAAGAAAACAAAACACAAAACACATACCTAAAACACATATCCCGTTGAATAAATAGAACCAACATCAGTGGAGCTTGCCGAGACAATTTCAATAGACAGTACCGGAGACGAATTTTCGATGGATAACTCAGATTTACCTGACCCTACCAGGGGCTCAGAAACAGAATGCGATTATGACGTGAACCTAGACAATAATGTAGATGGCCCCGATTTCCTGAAGGAGAGCTCAAGAGCCAAAACGAAGAGCTGTGATTCAGATTTAACACTAACCACAGTAGGTAAGTGAGTTTCCTTGTTCAGTTTGCAGGCTATCTAGCCGTGCTTCCCAAGCAGTGTGCTGGATTGCATTAATTTGCCACAAAAATGGTTGAAGTGGGTCTGGAAATGTCCTTCCAGGGCCCCATTTTTGTGTCGTCATTGTCCTCCTCCTCCTCCTCCTCCACCCCCCAGATGTTCACATCGATAACCAAATCCAGCAGCGAAGTCTTAATTTTGGAGTGGTGCATTTTGTTGAGCTCTTTCAGTAAAGCCAAGGCTAAAATGAACCTCCATTAGTGGCTTATCTCTATGTATGTCCCTCTTGCCTTAGATCAAGGGGTCGGTAGCCTTAAAGAGTCAAAGAGCCATTTGGACCCATTTCCCACAGAAAAGAAAACACCAGGAAGCATAAAACCCCTTTGACATGTAAAAAGAGGATAACGCTGTATATATCGGGTGGTTTTTTTTACCTTTATGTTATGTATAAAAAAAATCTATAGCATGTATGAAATCAATGATACAGAGAAAACACATTTTTATTTCTGCATACAACAAAAACATTTTGAACTCTGAAAAAAAAGTTGGGTCAAAAAGCTCAATAAATAGCATGCTGACAGGTGTCACACATTGTTGTGATGCATATTTTGAGTGACAGAGAGCCGCAGCAGAGGGATGAAAGAGCCACAGGTTGCAGACTCCTGACTTAGATGGTGCCTGAAGTCCATCCCGCGTTGGAAAGTGGCCACCCAAAATGTTAACTCCCCCCCCCTCAAACGGGAATAAATTATTCCTCCTCTGAATTCTTGAGGATTGCTGTTTAAATGTGGCTTTTAAAATTTATCAGATAAGAGCTTCCATGAGCAGAGTTGACCTTCAAGAAGCATTCTGGAGGACGTGTTCCAAAAAATAAGACAGGTTCAGGCCAAAACTAAATGTAATTTACTTTAAACTTAATTAAAAATGTAATACAATTACTGTTAACCAGTACTATTGATAGCGACATTTGACTGACCTTGTCTAATCTCCAAAAAACACTTATCCAGGGTTGAACGTGGCTAGTATTTCAGCAAGGGACACATCACAGAATCACTAAGCTGGAGACATGACTAGGTTAAACAAATGGTAAAGGAGTCCCTGCGGGTTTTGTTTCACTAGTTGTTACCAACTACCCTGTTTTCCCCAAAATAAGACCGCCCCGGATAATAAGCCCAATAGGGCTTTTGCGCGCATGCGCTAAAATAAGCCCTCCCCCATAAATATTGCAACACAGCAGCCGCCATGAGGTGACCACGCTCGCCGCCTTCTGCACCTCAAAAATAATAAGACCTCCCAAAAATAAGGCTAAGGGCTTATTTCAGGGGGGGGATGGCAAAAGAAAATTAGACCCTGTCTTATTTTCGGGGAAACGCGGTATAAGGGGGCAGTGTTTATTTCTGTTTCTGCCATTGAGACTGCGCTGTCTGAAGACACTTCCATGGGTCATGTGGCCAGGCATGATGTCATGGAACATGGTTCACTGACAAATGCACGCTCGACAAAAGCGTGCCGACAAAACCATGGGGAGAAAAGTGCGAGTTCGAAATCGCGCCGAAGAATGAACACAGAAGCGCGCCGACAACTGCGCGCCGACAGAAGCGTGCTCTAAACCTAACCTTAAAGGTAACCCTAAACCTAACCCTAAACCTAACCCTGAACCTAACCCTTACCCTCACCCTGAACCTAACCCTAAACTTAACCCTTACCCTTATCCTAACCCTTAACTTAACCGGTTCACCGACCCTTACCTTAACTGTAATGGCGCTTCTGTCGGCACTCTTTTGTGAGTGCACCTTTGTGGGCGCGCTGTCAACGTCGCGGTTTCGTCGCCGCGGTTTTGTCGGCGCGCTTTTGTCGGGTCACGATGGAACATGACATCACGGAATGCTGTTACCTTCCCACCAAAGTGGTACCTATTTATCTACTCCCATTTGCCTGCTTTTGAACTGCTAGCTTGGCAGGAACTGAGGCAAGGACGGGAACTTGGCGCTTGGGTCTCAAACATGGGCTGCCCGCTTTCCAGCCGGCAAGGTCCAAAATCTTAAAAACTGAGCCACCAGTGCCGTCTCAGCATGATTAAGAAGTCAATACTTAGTCCAGTCGTGCTTCTGCATCATTGCCAAAATAACAAAATAGATGATCCACCCATCCACCAGGAGTTGGGCTGAACTCAAAGGAAACGTTATCTTTGCTTTGAGGATTCCCTACCGCCGTTCACAATTTTCCCTTCCCTTAAAAACAACATCATTTTGGAAGGGGTTTATCAACCCAGAGGGCCTCGATTGCACACTCGTATCCTAGAGCTGCTGAAGAATTTGTTCGCCTAATTGTGATTGAAATATCTATTCCATCTGGGGGTTGGATAGAGTAGTTGTGCTCCAGATTTCACATTTTTGGGAAGTCCTGGTTGATACATTTGATAAAATGGAGCTTAGGACTATCTCACCGTGAGAACGGAGAACATGGAGTCTCCTTACATCAAGGCAGAAAGCATTTGTTAAGTCTTCCGGAGCCAATTGGAGAAAATCAGAAAGGGTAAAACTTACCTAATTGGCGCCCATTCTTATCAAGTGATATCAGACCCAGACATAAAATATTTTTTTCACCTCTTTTCCTTTCTTTTCCACGCTCTTTTGCCAGACTGATTCTCCGCTTGCAGATGTGTTTCCCTAACCGTGCTTCTGCCGCCATTTGATTCGTGCATGCCCTTTGTACAAGTAGTCCTCGACTTACGACAGTTCGCTTAGCGACCGTTTGAAGTTACAATGGCACTGGGAAGAAAGTGCCTGACGGCCATTTTTCACACTTAACGACCGTTGCGGCATCCCCGTGGTCAGGTTGATTTACCTTCGGATACTTGACAGCTGACTCACATTTGAGCCGCCCAGAGTCCCTAGGGAGTGGGCGGCATACAAATCTTATTAAAGTCTTATTATTAAAGTTTTATGACGGTTGCATGGTCCCAGGGGGCCCCGTTATCCCCTTTTGCGAACCACCCGTCGAGCAAAGCCCATGGGGGAAACCAGACTCACTTAACCAACTGCGTTACTAATTTAACAACTGCAGTGATTCCCTCAACAAGTGTGGCGAGAAAAGTCACAAAACGGGGCAAAATCCACTTGACAAAATTTAAGATTTAAGATTTAGTTTATTTGTATGCCGCCCTTCTCCGGGAGGGACTCAGGGCGGCAAACAACTCAAAAGGGTAAAAGGGGATACAAGCACAATACACGTAATTAAAATACACAAGAGTCATACAGCCATACAAGTCGAGAGGGGAGGGGAACTCATCAACCCCAGGCCTGCCGGCACAGCCAGGTTTTGACAGCTTTCCGGAAGGCCTGGAGAGAGGTGAGGGTCCGAATCTCCGCGGGGAGTTCATTCCAAAGGGCCGGAGCTGCCGGATTTGTCACTTAGCCACATGAATTTTGGGCATTCATTGTGGTCGTAAGCCGAGGACTACCTGTAGTTTACTAATGGCTGCCCTGAACTCTGGGTTGCCAATGAATGTGTGCCAGTTTCCCCCCCTCCCCCTTTCCGCACCGTTGCTTGTGTATTTCCCATGTCATAATTCTTCTCTAATCTCCTTTTTTTCCCCATGTTTCTACTTGCAGCCTTTCGACTTCATGCGGTTTCGCAAAGAACAAAAGGGTTTTCAGGCAGAATTAACGATAAGCGTGACCTTAAATGAACGCTTATTTCCACACAGTCTTTCATTGTCAACTAAGAAGTTTGCTGTCAGGGGCATTGTTGTATGACGATGAGCGTGTGAGAGAAAACCATTGTGTCCATCTTGTCATAATTGAAGACGTACTTTTGGGCCATTAATTTTTGTGCACATAAGGAGGGAACTGTAACCAAGTACTAGCCTGCCATTGTGAGATTTAGCAACAGCGCTTAGACTTATATCCCGCTTCCCAGTGCTTTTACAGCCCCCTCTAAGCGGTTTGCAGAGTCAGCATCTTGCCTCCAACAATCTGGGTCCTCCTTTTTCCCGACCTCAGAAGGACGGAAGGCTGAATCAACCTTGAGCCTGGTGAGATTTATACTGCCAAATTGCAGGCAGCCGGCAGTCGGCAGAAGTAGCCTGCAGTACTGTGCTCTAACCGCTGCGCCACCGTGGCTCATTTAATCTTGTTTTTGTGGCGAGCTATCTTCCATTCCCCATATCACAGTGTTACAAAGGTCTCCCGTTGGGTCAGCCAGCAGAGGACCAAGGCAGATACTCATAAAACCATGGAAGGGATGACCAGGAAAGACTTTGGGCTTATCTAAGGCACAATCCAATCCAAATTGGACTGTCAAATCCAAGATTTCGAGCAGGAATCTTGCAACCATAGCAGATTCTTTAGGCCAGGGGTGTCAAACTCTCCTGCCCCCCCCCCAGCCCAGTTTAACGAAGGGGGAAAAGTCCCAATATGTCAGGTGATGTTGCCGTGACGACACGTGTTTGAGATTTAGGCCGTGGCACTTCCACCATATTGCTAAATCCAGGAGAGAGGTCTTATCATCTCCCCCCCTTTTAATTCAGGTTGCTAGTGATTAAATTGTGAGCCTTCTGGAGGTTTAAGTATGTGGTTTACAGACCCTTCTCGGTTATAAGGTGTTTATTTTGTGTGTGTGTCCGTGTGTGGTTTTTTTTTATGCTCCCGCCCTTGTTTTGCTCTCATTCTATGCAACTTTTCTTCAGACTCTTGGCTAATATATCAAATGTCACGAATGTTATTTGCCATCACCTGGTCTAACCTGAAGCTGTCAGACACATCTATGAAACCAGTTTTTGTTTTTCTCTGTCGGTCAAGAGGTTACTCTTATCACAGTGGCCCTCAAGCCTTTTGGCACCAGGGACCGGTTCCATGGGGAGAGGTTTTCCTGCAGACCAGATCCATGCCTGTATCCTGTGAATGGGGCTTCACTTGTTTGTGCGGCCCAGTCTGGCACGCCCCTGCCCGGTGGTGGTTCATGGTCTAGGACAGTGTTTCTCAACCTTGTCAACTTGAAGTTGTCTGAACTTCAACTCCCAGAATTCCCCAGCCAGCATTCGCTGGCTGGGGAATTCTGGGAGTTGAAGTCCAGACATCTTCAAGTTGACAAGGTTGAGAAACACTGGTCTAGGAGCTGGGGACCGCTGCTGTAGCACGCCTGTCCCTTGCAGACTCTGATTGTGAGCCTTCCGTTAGTCCATTGCCATGATGGCGAATCTATGCGACGCGTGCCCAAAGTGGCTCGGGGAGCTGTGTCGCCTAGCACGCGTGGCATCGTCCGTTCCTCTTCTGGGTTTCTAGCATGCACACGCGCGACGGTCAGCTGGCCTTTGTCCATGCAGTCCTAGTCCTAGAAACTGGAAGAAGCTGGTCTTCCATTTTCTGGCATGCATGGACGCGCCAGTCATTTTCTGGTGCATGCGTGCCCCCTGGGCAGCTCCTCTTCCAGGTAGCGGCCCAGACAAGTGCGTGAAGCAAAGGCGCGCACGCTCCCTTTTCAGCACTTAGCACCGTAAAGGTTCACCATCACTGGTTTATTGTGTTGAGATGGTTATTTTTGGGTGACTATTCTATCGAAACTAGTCCATGGGATTTTTCTGCGTGTGTTAGTTCCTCTGGAATGTTGTCTTGTTTTGGTGCTTTAATATCTCTTTCCTCCCTGGTAGAATGATTTACGGTCTGGATCCACACATTGCATCGATCCATCCTGTGTAAACCTGGTCATGCTTGTTCTGTATGTTGCTTACTAATCCTTGGTATAATTAGATGTTGGATACAGGGTTTCCAATTAAGCAGTCAACAAGATGCCACTGTAGCTTCTCAGTTAGTTCTTAGCTCTTTTGCGTACCATGTTGGCTTGTCAGGAATTGTCGGTTTGTGTATAACTGTATGAATCCATGTTGGAACAGTCCTTTCTTGAAATCCTTTCCTGTAGCTCATTTATGTGAGCAGTCAGAGAAAATAACGACGGTCACATTGTGAAGCCATGATGGGGTTGGGTGGAATTGGGTTGGATTGGACTTTTCTTATCCTTCCAAAGTGAGAGCAGCGTTCATTCTGAGGACAGATGTTAAGAACTCCTTAAGGGATGAAATGAGCATCTTAAACACCTGCAAGAAAGAGAGAAGAAGGGGATAAAAATTTAAGAAGCAATCAGAAGTCTGAAGCCCACAGTGCCTCCAGAGGGCATTTTGGGGGATCCAAAATTAGACCTTCTAATTTGTTCGAATAATTTCAGTTGTTGGTTGACCCCCTAAAAAGGTTCATATTTTATTTTGAGTAAGCTTCCTTGAGTATCACATGCATAGCAAGGTAGAGTATGAACTAATGAGGATAATGAATAATTGTTTTTTCTAGCAATGTCATAGCCCTTGTATGCAAAATATGGGTCCTTTCAGAGGTGGGTTGCTACCGGTTCGCACCGCTTCGGGCGAACCGGTAGGCGTATTTTAGCCTTGGTCGCAGAACCAGCTGCGACCCAGGCTGGCCATGCCCCTGTACCGGTTCCCTGGTTTCTGCTGCCGTTGCCGGCGTGTTTTTTTAGAACTTTTTTCATGTTCTGCGCATGCAGACAATTTACAGAACAATTTACAGTCAACTGTGCACGCTTGAAGTGAACTGACAGCAACTCACCCCTGGTCCTTTCATTTAGCTGCAGTGCTTTTGGAGATGTGCTTTTATCCCCCAAAAACCTGTGTGCTGTGTTCAGAAACCCTTGCGGTGAGAAGGAAAGTAATAGGTTTTTTATGAGGATGGCTTAGCAACCTTTGCCAGCAACGAGTGCTGAAAATACCTACAGTTTTCTTCACTTGTGGGTTACACACAGCTTGCTATTGGTTTGGATTTGGGTTCCTTCTTGGAATTTGGGTTCCTTTTTTGGATTTGGGTAGCAAAACAACGGTGTGTGTGTTTGTGTTGTATTTGTGCTGATAAATAAATAAAGGGAGACTAGTATAGATCTTAATGGCTTAATGGTTAACACATCTGCCTAAGATGCAATACAGCACAGGTTTTAATCCCAGTAAGGGTATGGCTAGCTGATGAGAGCTAAATAGCTTGAAATAGATCTATACTAGTCTCCCTTTATTTATTTATCAGCACAAATACAACACAAATGTAACAAAGGCAACAGTAAAAATATTGGGTTTCTGTCTGGATGGTCTCTTGTGACGAGCTGATAGACAAAGAATGGAAGCAGTAAAGTTCCTCCCATATTTGGGCATACCAGGGGTTGTGACTCTAAATACATACATACATACATACATACATACACATGCATACATACAGACACACATACATACATACATACATACATACATACATATTGCATTTGTGCTGATATATATATAACATAACATAAGTGTTATATGACATAACACTTAATCATTTCCTTGGCTCAGCTGATAAGGGAGGACAGCTTGTGGCTTAGAGGCTAATACAACTGCCTAACATATAAAAACAGCCCAGGTTCGAATCCCAGTAAGAGTACGGCTAGCTGATGAGAGCTAAATAGCTTGAAATAGATCTATACTAGTCTCCCTTTATTTATTTATCAGCAAAATGCAAAGCACACACACCTTGATGGGCTGTTTACTGGTAATCTGAAAAGTTGAGTGAATTCGCTGTTTCAATTCTTCTTTCTCAATATTACCTTTATTTTACAATGTCCTTAGACCAACAAGAGGCCTTTTTGTCTCTGGGGTGTATTCTGAAGAAAATGTGCGGCCCCCATTCACATTAAAAAAAAAATGGATTTTCTTACACATTACAGAGGATTAGATTAGATAATCCCTGAGATTCTTCCCAGCTCTATAGTTCTAAACAGCATGTTGAATGGTTCATAGAGGAAAAATGGAGTTAGATGGTTATGATTGAATGGCAGAGGTTCCAAGGTCCATTTCTTGGAATTAAGACTCCCAAGGCTTTGGATTTGAACTGTGCTGAGCTGGCTTCCAATGTCCGGGCTAATGTCCTGATCGTTTTCCATCTTTTCTCTTTAGCTTCAGCATCAGATAGTGCAGAACCTTCCTCGGAAGAACAAGGCAAATCATTTGACAAACCCAAACAGAAAAAAACTCGTTGTTTTATGTGCAGAAAGAAGGTTGGTCTTACTGGTAAGTTCTCTTGGATTCAATCATTTGGAAGTTTGAATTGAACATTGAGTTCTAAAACTGGGATGATAATTCACAGAATAGAATAGATGATTGATCTATGATCATGATTTATCGCATAGTTTTTATGTACAATGAGAGCTTATGAACCAATGACAAATTCCTTGTGTGACCAGTCACACTTGGCCAATAAAGAATTCTATTCTACTCTACTCTATTCTATTCTACTCTACTCTACTCTACATTCTATTCTACTCTACTCTACATTCTATTCTATTCTATTCCTTCTCTTATTCTATTCTATTCTTTCTCTTATTCTATTCTACTCTACTACTACTCTATATTCTATTCCTTCTCCTATTCTATTCCTTTTTTATTCTATTCTACTCTACTTCTACTTTACATTCTATTCTATTCTATTCTATTCTTCACATAATAATTGATTGATTAGTGAATAGGCTGTATCAGAATAAAAACCGCAAAATGTACAACAATAATAAAAGTATATATTAGAAAATACAGTAAATGGTGTAACTAAAACCATTTTTTTCAACATGTTACTCCTAAATTTACCCCACTCAGATCTCTGTATGTCGTTCTCAATTATGCCCTTTGGTTCAGATAAAAGGTATTATATGTAATTTGGGGCTTCTGACCACACATGAAATGCGTTTTAATGTAAAGGATCCCATTAGACCATATGTCCAATCTGTGATCGAGATATTGATCTCTCTTTCTTATACAGTAACATTTCAATAATGCATTGTCTTAGGTCCTCTTATCTCTGGAGCTCCATAAATACAATCATGTCCATCGCAAGGGTCTTGGTTAAATATTATCCATTAAATATTATCCATTGTGTCCAGCACAATTGTGTCCACATACAATCTGCCACTTTTATAGCTTTGGAGTTCCCTGGAATAAGAAGAGGGCATATTTTAAATAAGTAGTTTTTGGTAGAAGCAGGCTTAGTGTCAGGGGTCCAAGTAACACCCGTAACGAAAGAAGATTCTGAGGCTTGATGTTCCTCAAAATTCCATTTTATTAAAGATGTCATATTGGCACATCTGGGAAAACCCGAATCTGAAAGTACCCAGGTTTTCCCCACCCAAAAGAAAGTTGAAGTCCCTGCCCAGCACCCACATGCCCATTACATGGCCCAATCAGGCACCATCCCAACTGGAGTGGCCTCCCAGTCACACCACTCCAGGTGCAGGACAAGATGTCCTTGATTCTCTGAGAAAGGAATGCTATTTTGACTAAACCCCCACATACTCCATATAATCCCCCCTCCACTTAACTATAACACCAAAGGTCTATGTTAAATGACAGAGGCTTCTGGCTAACATTTCATCCTTAAGGGCACAAGACTACCTTAAGCACAAAGCCAGCTGGGTAATCTAGGTTGGGCCAGTCACTTTCTCAAGGCCTAGGAAGGAGGCAGTGGCAAGCTACGGGTAGTCCTCGACTTACAACCAGGGGTGGGTTGCTCCCAGTGGTGGGTTTCAAAAATTGTTCGAACTTACTCTGTGGGTGTGGCCTCCTTTGTGGGAGTGGCTTGCCGCCCATGTGACCGGATGGGAGTGGCTTGCCGCCCATGTGACCGAATATGAAGATGCCGACAACACTTGTCAGAACCACCTTAAATTACCTCACACACAGCACTGGCACGCATAAGAATATGATGTAAACTTGTTTTTTAAAAGGCATCTTTGGTTTGCGTTAAAACAACTTCAACACACGCAATGTTCTGATTGCACCACAAATGCAGTAGTCATCCTTACCTTTCACAGAGGCACTGAGGTTTATAAATAGGAGCATGATAGTGTAGAATAATCATATCCAAGGACCAGTGGTGGGTTTCAAAAAATTTTGGAACTTCTTCTGTAGGTGTGGCCTGCTTTCCGGGTCCACTGGTGGAACCTCTTCTAACCGGTTCGGTAGATTTGACGAACCGGTTCTACCGAATAGGTGCGAACTGGTAGGAACCCACCTCTGGTTGCTCCTGGCACCACTGCCGGTTTGGCGTGCAAAAAATTGGTGCAGTGGTTAGAGTGCAGTACTGCAGGCTACTTCGGCTGACTGCCAGCTGACTGCAATTTGGCAGTTTGAATCAAGGTTGACGCAGCCTTCCAACTTTCCAAGGTGGGTAAAATGAGGACCCAGATTGTTGGGGGCAATAAGCTGACTCTCTAAACCGCTTGGAGAGGGCTGTGAAGCACTCACTGTGAAGCAGTATATACCGTAAGTCTAAGGGCTATTGCTATTTCATCTTTTGTTCTTTTCTTTCCAGGGTTTGAATGCCGGTGTGGAAACGTTTACTGCGCTGCTCACCGTTACTCAGATGTCCATAGTTGCTCTTACAATTACAAAGCTGACGCAGCTGAGAAGATCAGAAAAGAGAATCCTGTAGTTGTTGGGGAAAAGATTCAGAAGATTTGAACTGCTCCTGTAGCTGGAATATTAAAATGTTTGACCATCTGCAGATGAAAATTGACTTGAGCTTTTTCCTCCCCCTTTCACAAGCCCCGACACACACAAGTCTTTCATTTTTCTGGCCCATCCCTGGTAGACCTCAAGAGGACAAGTGTCTCAAATCATGCATGTCATGCAGAATCATAGAATCCCCCCCCCCGCCCCCCACACACACGCTTCTTTTAGCACACAACAAACCTTTCTTTTATGGTCCTTTGTTTTTAGTTCCTACAGATGAAGGCATAAACTCTACACAACTGATCCACTAGGAAGGTGGGCCTTTGGAAACTGATGGATACCATGGCTATAAAAGTATTATCATCTTTTTTTTAAAAAAAAAAAAATTGAGTGCAGAGGGCTTTTTCAAAGTTACGTTGGAGGGCATCCGTGCTTTTCCCACATCTCATATTAAATGTGCATGCATTAACCCAAGACACTTCATTTTCATTTTGTATATAGCTTTCCTCTCTCTCTCTCCCCCTCTCTCTCTCTCTCTCTCTCCCTCTCTCCCTCCCTCTCCCTCCCTCTCTCCCTCCCTCCCTCTCCCTCCCTCTCTCTCTCTCTCTCTGTCTCTCTCTCTCTGTCTCTCTCTCTCTGCAGCACAATTTCCCTCCTCTATTTTCCTCCCCTCTTTGGTAATGCCTTGTATGGCACAACTAGCAATCAATAACTGAATGTATTTAATCATTAAGGCTGCTTGGTTTCCCCTCCCCCTTTAACAAAAATTTATACACACGTTATCATAATAGCTTGTTTGCACCCGCTATCTATTTATGTATGCATCGTTCGTTTTCGGAGCGTGTCAAGAGAGTGCTGAGGTTTTAAAGGCGTGTGTGACTTTTTTGCTCTTCGAGATTCTTTTCCAAGTTGTTGGTCGTTTTTTTTTTTTCCTTTCCCCTTTGGTTTTTGTTTTTATTATTTTATTTTTCTTCGTTTTTCTCCAGCGTGCATGTTGAGAGTTTGCCTGCTCGCAGATCTTCTCGGGAATTGTGTGCTAATGGGTTCTTTTAACGTGCACCAATACAAAGAATGAAGAACTTTTTAAGTGTATTGTATTTATGTTCACCCACGTCTTTAACTTTGATTAAAATAAAATTTTTAAAAATTTGGGACGGAGGAGAGGCGGTTGGTGCTTTTTTGGGGTTGCTGGTTTTATTCTTTTGTCTTTTTTGTGAGAAGTTAAAAGAGGCGCATGTATCCATTTGGGAAAAGGGTGTGATAAGGAGAAATGGGATGCAGGTCATCGCACTCTAGAAAAAGCAAATTCGATTTGATTGATAATGTCGGTATTGATTGAACCCACCCTGAAGAGAGCCTATTTAAATATTGGACTGAAAACAGGTGAGTCTGGGTTCAGACGACAGAAAGACACCGGTTAACCTGCAACGGTTTTCAGCCGTTTAACAAGATGGGTTGACTTCTTTTTTATCAAGAGAAGAACAGAAAAAGAGGAATTTAGAATGGATATGATAACCTGCCCTCCCCTTGGAAACCAATAGACTCTCACCATGTTAAAAACTTACACAGGTGGTCCTCGACTTAACAACTTTTCGTTTAGTGGCCAGAGTTACAATGGCATGGAAAAAAGTGACTTGCGATCCTTTTTTTTTTAGTCTTACGGCCATTGTAGCATCCCCGTGGTCACACAATCAAAATTCGGACACATGGCAACTGGTTCGTCTTTATGACAGTGGCTGCCTCCCAGTCGTGCGATAACTTTTTGCGACCTTCTAAACAAAATCAACAAGGAACTCTGATGCCCTTAAGCGTGTTGCTAACAACTGCGATGACTCACTTAACAACTGGCAAGCAAGGTGGTAAAATGGGACAAAGGTCAGCCATCTCTCTCAGCCACAAAAATGTGGTATTTGATTGTGATAAGTCAAGAACTACCCATAGGTAGAAACAATGTGGTTAATAGGAAGGACTACAGCATTGGACAGAGTTTGGACAGCCCTTCATGGTATTGGACCTGGGTACTTGAGAGACCGCCTACTGCCAATTACCTCCACTAGACCAATTAGATCCCACAGACTAGGCCTCCTCCGAATTCCATCCGCCGGCCAGTGTCGACTGGCGACTACCCGGAGGAGAGCCTTCTCTGTGGCTGCTCCAACCCTCTGGAACGAGCTCCCCGTGGAGATTCGTACCCTCACCACCCTCCAGGCCTTCCGCAAAGCCCTTAAAACCTGGCTGTTCCGACAGGCCTGGGGCTAAAGATTAGCTGCCCCTTATCTCGAATGGTATGATTGTTGTGCTTTTTAACCATGTATTGTTCTGTATTGTTGTTAAACTGTTTGTATTCCCCCTTCCCTTTTTGAGCTGTGAGCCGCCCTGAGTCCCCTCAGGGAAAAGGGCGGCATACAAATGAAATAAAACTCAAACTCAGTTTGCAACCTGCTTTTACAACGTCCGGTGCAGGAGTTGAAATACTAACTAGAGGAAAACCCCTTCCTTTAGGATTACCCAGTAGTATCCTTATTTGTTCTCTCCCCCCCCCAGTTGCATTTCTGCACTGAAAGAGCACGTGGGATAGGTGCAGATTTGATTTATTCCGCCTTAAGTCTCTTTCCCTGGTTTTGTAGACGTCCCACCTCTGGAGAGGGATGCCTCTTGGGTTTTCCTGTCTTAAGCATGAAGTAACAAAGAGAGAATTCTCCGTTTTTGGAGTTTGAAAGTCATTGAATGCCATCCTCGGAGGGAGAAAGTTCCGAAGTCCAGCGCATTTTATTTCTGGTGAAGGAAAGTCACCGTGGAACCAAGCTGATGCACTCGACAATATTCTCCCAAGCTTTTTCCCCCAAAGAGTTTGCCATCGAGTGCAGCGGTCACCAACTAACTGGTGGTCTGCGAGAAAATTTTGGTGGTCCACAGAAAAATTATTTGCATTTTTTATGTTACGCTAAATACTATTTATCTTTTTTTTAAAAAAAAAGCAATAGCAATAGCAGTTAGACTTATATACCGCTTCATAGGGCTTTCAGCCCTCTCTAAGCGGTTTACAGAGTCAGCATAATGCCCCCACAGTCTGGGTCCTCATTTCACCCACCTCGGAAGGATGGAAGGCTGAGTCAACCTTGAGGCGGTGAGATTAGAACCGCTGAACTGCAGATAACAGTCAGCTGAAGTGGCCTGCAGTACTGCACCCTAACCACTACGCCACCTCGGCTCATTCATGTTAGTGGTTTGCGGGATTTAAAATTGTGAATTTGGTGTTCCCTGAAGTCCAAAAGATTGGTGACCCCTGATCTAGTGATTTTTAATCCAGGCGTGTCTTCTGGAATGAAAACGAAGTTTGCTCCAATATTCTATTCAGGCAGCCTTTTGGGTAGATCTGCAACATCAGGCGTGGTGCTTGCTTTATATAGGAAGTCCTCGGTTTGCAACGGTTTGTGACTGTTCAACATTACAACAGCACCGAGAAATGTGAAGGATGGCTATTTTTCATAGTTATGACCTTGGCAGCATCCCCAGGGTCTCGTAATCAAAATTCAGCCGCTTGGCAACTGATTCATGTTTATGACCGTTTCCCCAAGGTCATGCTTCCCTTTTGCAACCTGACAAAAGACAAGGAGGAAGCCAGATTCACTTAACAACTGTGCTTCTAATCAACTGTAGCGACGCAAGAAAGGTCATAAAATGCGGGTCAAGCTCACTTAACAACACAAATTGGGGGCTCAGTTGTCGTAAGTCGAGGACTACCTGTATTCTATAATGAACGGCCCAGGCCGTAAGTGCGTTGTTGAATTTGAACTTGTTTGTAATAAAGGGGAATCAAATTGCGTAAGGACTTCCTAGAAGTCATGAATTATTATGTTTTATTCCGTGACCCGTCAAAACCGCGGTCCACTAAAGCGCGCCCGATTAAAGCGCGTACCTGACGTCATCAGCAGCGCGACAAATACGACCGCGGAGAAAAAAGGGCGCTTTAAAAAGCACTTTTAAAGCAAGCCGATTCACATAAAGGTAAGGGTTAGGGTTAGGGTTAGGGTTACGTTAAGCGTTAGGGTTAGGTTAAGGGTTAGCGTTAGGTTAAGGTTTAGGGTTAGGCTTAGGGTTAGGTTTGGGGGGGTTAGGTTTAGATTTACGCGTTAATTTTAAGTTTACCGCTCACAGCGTGCTGTTTTCGTCGCTCTGTGATTACGTCACGTACGCGCTTTAGTCTACCGTGGTTTTGTGGTAGAACCATTTTATTCTATTTTTAGAAATACATATTTGTAAG
The DNA here is from genome assembly GCF_009769535.1 of Thamnophis elegans. Classification (NCBI taxonomy): domain Eukaryota; kingdom Metazoa; phylum Chordata; class Lepidosauria; order Squamata; family Natricidae; genus Thamnophis; species Thamnophis elegans. The sequence continues at coordinate 12,656,606 of NC_045556.1, read as the reverse complement.
GAAATTATAGTCCTTCGACTAACAAGGATTCAAGAATGACGTAGGATTGACTGTGTATGTCTCTCTGTGTGTATTGAGTTATATGTTGTAAAAATGCTGTATTTTCATCGACAACATTTCTAAGCAGCCCAGTCGGAGAGGATCCTGTATAATATGCCACAAAGAAAGCTATCTGCATGTACCAAAGGAAAAAAAAGTTGCATTTCACAGCAAGTCTTCATATAATGGGTTTGCTTCTAGCTTAGGTTAGGCTGGGTGAGCTGAATCGTTTCTTGTTTGTAAAGTTTTATTAATGGCTTTGCATTGTTTGTTTAAAACGTTAAACCGTCCAATAGCTGAAGAGCTCTGAGATTAGAAAACACAATCGGGCAAAGCTCATTCTATGTCCCCCCGAGGTCACCTGGCCTTCGGTAATAATGATGGAGCAAAGAACAAACCCAGGCTTTTAGAACAAGCCATCCCTCCAGGAGGATAGAGAAATTTCCTGACAGAACAATTAATCAGTGGAACAACTTGCCTCCAGAAGTTGTGAATGCCCCAACACTGGAAGTCTTTAAGAAGATGTTGGATAACCATTTGAAGTGGTGTAGGGTTTTCTGCCTAGGCAGGGGGTTGGACTGGAAGACCTCCAAGGTCCCTTCCAACTCTGCTATTGTATTGTATTACTGTATCACTCAGCTGGAATGAAGCAGCCTCTAGAAAGAATGGGTTGAATCTTGTTTTATTAGCCATCATTCAGTCCATTACACTACATTCAGTTTTGGTCGCCACAATGTCAAAAAGATGTGGAGACTCTAGAAAGAGGACAGAGAAGAGCTTTTCAGAAAGGTGGGACTGGAGGCTAAAACATATGAAGAATGGTTGCAGGAACTGGGTATGTCTAGTTTGATGAAAAGAAGGACTACGGAGACATGATAACAATCTTCCAATATCTTAAGGGCTGCCCCAAAGAAGAGGGAGACAAGCTATTCTCCAAAGCACCTGAGGGTAGAACAAGAAGCAATGGGTGGAAACTAGTCAAGGAGAGAAGCAATTTTTGTACTGTAGCATTACAAAAAGTTAAGTTCCTTCAACAAAGTTTAGTGACAGTTTGAAATGGAGGGAAGGATTTATTGTTAAAGTCCTATGCTGCCCATCTCACTAATCTAGCAGCTCTGGGCTGGATTATTTTATTTTATTTTTTATTTATTTATTTCATTTAGTTTGTCAAACATGTACAAGATAATATGTGCAAGTATAAAGGTGAACATGGACAAAGGAAATGAGTACAAAAAAATGGGGACAGTGGGACAGGGATGGTAGGCACACTGGTATACTTATGCATGCCCTCTTTTCGGACCTCTTAGGAATGGGGTAAGAACCACAGTAGACAGTTTTGAGTTTGAAGCTGTGAAGGTTTGAGGCTGTAACAATGGAGTCAGGTAGAGCATTCCAGGCGTTGATCTCCCTGTTGCTGAAGTCGTATTTTCTGCAATCGAGTTTGGAGAGATTTACCTTGAGTTTGTATCAATTGTTTGCCCGTGTATTATTGAGGTTGAAGCTGAAGGAATCATTGCCGATTACCTCCCAAAGACCCATTAGATCCCACAGACTAGGCCTCCTCCGAATTCCATCTGCCGGCCAATGCCGGCTGTCAACTACCCAGAGGAGGGCCTTCTCTGTGGCTGCTCCGGCCCTCTGGAGATTCGGACCCTCTCTACCCTTCAGGCTTTCCGTAAAGCCGTTAAGACCTGGCTGTTCCAGCAGGCCTGGGGCTGCTGAGTTCCATCCCCACTCGAACTGGTGTGCTTGTTGAGACCTTTTAAATTGGTTTTGTAATGTTGTTTGTTTTTGTTGCCTTCCCTTTTGTATTGTCCCCCCCCCTTCCCTTCGGTTTTGTTAGTCGCCCTGAGTCCCTCGGGAATAGGGCGGCATACAAGTTGAATAAAACCTCTAAACATTGACAGGTGGGACGTATCTCTCAGCCATTACAAATCCTCATTTTTTGATTTCTCTAGGATGAATCTGCTGGGGAAGGATTTAGGAAGAATTTGAGTGAAAGAGGGAGGGAGGGAGGTTACAGCTGGAGCTGCTGTTACGTCTTGTGCAAATCTGGCACTGTTTAACTTCCTGGTTTTGTAGACTGCAAATTCAGTGAGGGTGGGATAGGAGAAACGAGGCTGATTGGCTGTTTCGTATTGAAGAATAGGAGGGGCCCACCAGGGATTTAGCAATACAAGCAACATCTGCAAAACTCTCTCTTTCTCTCCGTGGTGCCTGAAAGATCAAAGCAGCATGTCTTTTATTAAAGTGGGCGAGAATTCCCATTTCCCCATTCAAAACCTGCCCTATGGAATCTTTTCCACACAAGACGAGGTAAGCAAACAAATTACTTTTTTTTTTTTTACTTTGAGTTCATCTCTCTTTGTTTTCCTTTTGTGTCTCTTGATCCCGATGGGTCCTAGGGATCCAATTCAGGCACTTGGCCTTGGGAAATTGCAACGCTGCTAAGTCTTAACAATCAGGCGAGACACTCATCAACCCTGCCGTTGATTTTAAGGGAACATACTTGTGAAAAATAACTTTTAAAAGCCCACCAAACAAATACTAATTTCCATAACTTTGTTGAGGTGTGGTAAAGGGAAAGGTTCCCCTCACACATATGTGCTAGTCGTTCCCGACTCTAGGGGGTGGTGCTCATCTCCGTTTCAAAGCCAAAGAGCCAACGCTATCCAAAGACGTCTTCGTGGTCGTAGCCGGCATGACTAAACGCCAAAGGTGCACGGAGCTGTTACCTTCCCACCAACTTCCTATTTTTCGACTTGCATTTTTTTACGTGCTTTCAAACTGCTAGGTTGGCAGGAATTCAAACGGATGAACTGCCAACCTTTCTGATTGACAAGCTCAGCGTCTTAGCCACTGAGCCACCATGTCTCTCATTGTTCATGTGGTAGTCGTGGCTAAATAATAATTGGAATCAGAGGTGGGTTCCTACCAGTTCGCACCAGTTCGGTAGAACCAGTTCGTCAAATCTACCGAACCGGTTAGAAGAGGTTCCACCAGTGGACCCGGAAAGCAGGCCACACCTACAGAAGAGGTTCCAAAAATTTTTGAAACACACCACTGACACACATACACACACACACAGAGACACAGACTGACACAGAGAGAGAGAGAGAGAGAGAGAGACAGAAGAAAGAAAGAAAAAGAAAGAAAAGAAAAAGAAAAAGTGAGAGAGAGATGAAAGAAAAAAAGAAAAAAGAGACAGAGAGACAAAAGGAAGGAGAGAGAGAGAGAGAGAGAAAAAACACATGGCCGGCAAGCCACTCCCACAAAGGAGGCCACACCCACAGAGTAGGTTCCAAAAGTTTTTGAAAGCCACCACTGATTGGAATAGTCCCAAAGATGTTAATTTGCTTGAGGATGTCAAGTCTAGGCCTAGATGTAAGGAGAAACATTCTGACAATGGGAGCAATTAATGGAATAGATTGCCTTCTGGGGTTATGAATGCTCCATCACTGCGGGGTTTGTGTTGAATTTATATTTACTGACAAAGAAATGAAGGGAGACTAGTATGGATCTATTTGAAGCTATTTAGCTTTTTTCAGCTTGAAATCTGGGATTCGAACCTGGGCTACTTACAGAAGCACTATGCTCCGTCCCATATTTGGGTAGACCAGGCTGCCTTGATTGACTGGTCTCACCAGAAAAAACACTCCATCGCTGGAGGTTTTCAAAAAGAGAAGGGATAACCATTTGGCTGGGATGGTATAAGTCTCCTGCCTTGAGCAGGGGGTTGGACTAGAAGACCTCTGAGGGTCTCTTCCAGCCCTATGATTCTAGGACTCTAGCGTCATGGAGAGCTTTTCAGAAAGGTGTCCTTTGGTCTCTCCTCCTTACAGTCTCTCCCCCTTCCCCTGCATTCAAAGTGTTAATTCATAGTTTCCAGCCGTAAGTTTTCTGCAGAGGGCTGACATCTCTTTCCCACCTTCTCTTAACTGCTTTCTAAGCTTGGCCAATTTGCTCATAAAATACAGGTAGTCCTCAACTTACAACAGTCCACTTCGTGACTGTTCAACATTACAATAGCAATGAAAAAAAGGGACCATTTTCCACTCTTGGGACCATTGCATCATCCCCAGGATTACAGGATTTACATTTGGATGCTTGGGGGCTGGTTCCTCTTTATGACCGTCGTAGTGTCCCGAGGTCAATGCGATCCCCTTTTGCAACCTTCCGAGAACCCTAATTTGTGTAAATTTTAAATCTACGATTCTTCTCTGACAATAACAACTGGCCAGCCATAAAGTCTTAAAGTAAGGGGCTAACATGGGGAAAATTTTAGCTTCTTGGAGGGCCACCAAAATCAGTAGTGCCAGAGCCATTGAATTCTACATCCTAAGTTATACATTAACTTTCCTGTTTGCTGAAGCTTCAGAGGGACAAGCATCCAAGGGATGAGATTTTTCCATTTTTAAAAAAACATTTTATGCTCTCCGACCCCAATTCTCTCTCGCGCTCTCTGTATTTATTTTTGCCAGAACATTTTTATCTTTTTTTATTCTCTTATATACCATTTTAAGTATACATTCACATAATTATTTTTCTTCTTTATGTTTATCATTCTTATACATTTGTTATTCCATTTTATAGGTTATAATAGAGGTATACAGTTTGGGTTGCTTTGTTTACCATCCCTTCCTCCTGTTGTAACACCACCTTGTTTTCCCTTTCTTTTCTCCCTCCATCCCTGCTCTGCTTTCCTCCTTCCTCCTCTCCTTTCCCTTCCTTCTTCCCTTTCTACTCCTACTCTTCCTTTTCCTACCATCTCTCCTTCTCTTCCTCTCCCTACCGTCCTCCTCTCCTTATCTCTTTCTTCTTTCCTCCATCTTCCTTTCATTCTCTCTTCCTTTCTCTCTTCCTTTTCTATTATTATAGATGTCTCTTTCGGGTCTCAGTTTATGTTTCCTTGGGATGGTATTTCGGCAAACCCAAATATAATTGGTATCTTTTCTTGTTCCCTTACCTTCGCTAATCTATCCTAATTATATTTCCCCTCCTCTTTGTATCTCTCTATTATATATATACTTATGTATTTAATCTTTTCTTTTCTGTTTTCCCCTTCTTCCTGCCCCCTTTTCTCTAAGAGTGCATTGCCTGGGTTCTGTATCTCCTTCCTACTTTCTCTTCTAGTTTGCTTTCTCTAGCCCATCATGTATTTCTCTGTATTTATTTTTGATGGGAGTCATCTGCAGAGAAACAGAATGAGATTTTCTTTTTTTAAAAAAAAAATATTTTTATTCTTTTTTAAACAAAACAACACATACAAAAAGAAGCAAGAGCAGAACAAAAAGCAATTTTCCTCCATTTCATCAAGCATGTCATTTGGTTACAGGTTTTTGTGCATCAATTCTTAAGCTCAGGGTTAACATCACTGGTTTACATTAAACATAACTGAGTATTTTGCTGTCATTGGGCATTATGTATTCAAATTACCATTAATATTCTTTCATTTGTAACAATCCTTATTTCCTTAAATTCATAATTATCTATCAAATAACAGTGAGTCTTTAAAGTATTATAGTGTCACCTATCTCTAAGGGGGGAAAAGTGAAGAATAGAACAAAGGATTCCCATTAATTTATAACATACATTCATATTTTCAATTGACCAATAATGTCACTGATCATCCCGTTGTTAATTATTAATCCATATAGTGGTTAAGTATTTCAATTCATGTATATATCAATTGTTCCTTACATCATCATTGATCTGTGTAATATACAAAGATCTTTCTAATCTTTCTAACATGGTCACTACATACAATTATACCAAGGTGTTCAAATCATCCCATTCTTATACATTAAAATCATTATTGTACTTTATATATCATGTGAATAGTACTCTCTATCATAGCAAGAAAAGAAAAAACAAAAAACTATTACAACATAAGTAAACAATTTCATTCCCAAGTTTTTTTTATCTAGCCATTGGTAAAACAAGCCCCATACTTTATAATATTGATTTTCAATGCCCCCCTCTCCTTCTCCCCCTATTTACTTTTATTTATTTATTTACTTACTTACTTAGTTGTCAAACATGTACATAATAGTAGGTATAAGTATAAACATGGACATGGACAAAGGAAATGAATACAAATACTTGGGGACAGTAGGATAGGGACATTAGGCACCAGAGGTGGGTTCTACCGGTTCGGATGAATAGGTAATAACTTGGCGGCCTGCATTGCTGGAACCAGCAGTGACCCATGCCTGCCACGCCCCCAAACCAATTCTCTTGGTGGTGCCATGGGTGCTGCTATCTTGTTTTTCGCTTCCGAAGCATATTTTTAGTACTGGGGGGGGGGGGGGGGGCACATCTCTGAGCGAACCGGCAGTAGCAGCAGCCGGAACCCACCGGTAGGCACACTGGTGTGCTTATTCCCACCCTCTTTACGGACCTCTTAGGAATGGGGGGAGATCCACGGTAGACAGTTTAAGGTGGAAGCTGTGAGGGTTTGAGGATGTGATAACGAGCTATAATATAATCAAGATTACTTTGGTAGGCCAGAATAGCAGCTGAGAAACTTCTGCTTCGCGTGTGTATTTTATCTTTCTCTTGTAGCCCAGACACAGGATTGGAGTAGCCATTGGTGATCAGGTGCTGGACCTCAGTTCTGTTAAACATCTGTTTGATGGACCTGTCCTTTCCAAGCAACACCATGTCTTTGAGCAGGTATTGAGGTTTTTTCTTTTTAAGGAGAACTGTCTTACAGAATGTCATCTTCAGTCAGATTTAAACTAATGGTGGGTTTCTTAGATTTTTACAAGCTCGCTGGCATATTGCTTCTTCTGAAAACCATAGTAGTTGAAACACAGGGTTAGCTATTAAACAAGTTAAATTTTGGTACCAGGGTTAATTTTGAAGATCAATGGAAGAGTCCACCTGCAAAGGTTGTGGGCTGTTCACCTTCTAGAGGTTTTAAGAAAGAGGCCGGGGAACTCTTAAGTATGGATTGATGGGTCTTCCTTCGTATTGCAGAAGGTCAGACAAGATGCTTGCCATTCCTTTTAATTCTATAATCCTTTGATTCCGTGAGTAAGTTCAACATTTATGCTAGGCCTTCAGGTCAAGGTGTTGTTCAGGAATCTGGAAGATAATGTTCATAATCTGAAGGATGATTGCATTGGAGAGAGTTAAGTAGAACCTTAGTAGGCATATATATTTGGATTCTCGATTTAGCAATCTTAGGTGACACCCTGTAAGAAACACAGTACTTATGAGTTAGGTCAGTGAAATAGCTGGTCACCAGGTCCATGTTTGACTCCAAGGAAGACGGGAGAAACGATGATTGGGATAATTTCAGTTTTTTCTCAACAATAAAATAGGATAGGATAGGGTAGGATAGGATAGAAATAGAATAGAGTAGGGTGGGTGGGGTGGGGTAGGGTGGAGTGGAGTAGAATGGAATAGAATAGAATAGAATAGAAATATTTATTGGCCAAGTGTGATTGGACACACAAGGAATTTCTCCTTGGTGCCTATGGTCTCAGTGTACATAAGGAGAATTCATCAAAAATAAAAAAGATACAACACTTTGTGATAGTCAAGGTTACTAATAAGCTATCAAACTGTACTAGGAAACAAATAAAACAATATAAGTTGAAAGATACAAGCAACGTGGTTATAGTCATAAGTGGGGAGAGATAGAAACTAGGAAGGAAGAGAAGACTGATATTAATACAGTCTTAGTAAATTATTGACAGAAGAGAACAAGGTAGAATGGAGGGCTGTATTCTAAGAAACAACAAGCTTCAACCCATGGGTTCATTGTAGAAAAGCTAGCAAAGACTTTACAAAAGAATTCCAGTGACTGCTCTTTATAGTGGAACCAAATGTTAGATTTTGGTATCCTTTTCTCCTGCCCCTGCAGGTAAAGAGCTCCGAGTCCCTCTCTTTTGAGTGGGGGAGACAGCTGGCATCTATCTTTTGTTCTAAAGACTGTTTGATGTAGTATCAAGCTCTTGAGAAAACTGACTGAGATGGAGACTCAGGGCCCACTGAATGTGTGCCTTCCACAAAAAGTCCTTAAGCTACATTCTGCATGCATGGCTAGCAAAGTGACCCATCATGGTTTCCCATTAGTGTTGGGGTGGACAAATGGCTTCCAGGTTGCACACCAGGTGGGACCTGGGACCCTCTTAGTGGCTTGCTGTCCATATCCTGTATCAGAGCCCTGGAAAGACATGATTTCTCTCCTTTTACCTTCGTTGCAGTCGACTCTCAATGCTTTCATGGCATTGGGCTGGGAAGCTTGGACGGAGGCCAGATCATGGCTGCAAAAGATTCTCTCTGACAAAGAGCCAACACTCAGAGATAACGCAGAGTTACGCAAAAGGTACTTCAATACAGAACTAGAGTGTCCCTTTGGTGAATGTATGAGTGATGTGCAATTTAGTGGGAGTGCAGTGACAATTGTTTCCAAAATAGAGTAGAATAGAATAGAATTTTATTATTTGTATGCCGCCCTTCTCTGGGAGGACTCAGGGCAGCGAACAATTCAAGAGGGAAAAGGGGAACATAAAAAAACAAAATACAAATAATAAAAGTAAACAACAGTCACACAACCATACATGTCGAGAGGGGAGGGAACTCATCACCCCCAGGCCTGCCGGCAAAGCCAGGTTTTGACGGCTTTTCGGAAGGCCTGGAGAGAGGTGAGGGTCCGAATCCCTGCGGGGAGTTCATTCCAGAGGGCCGGAGCTGCCACAGAGAAGGTCCTCCCCGGGTAATAGCCAGATGGCATTGGCTGGTAGATGGCACCCGGAGGAGGCCAACCCTGTGAGATCTAATGGGTCTGTGGGAGGTAATTGGCAGCAGGCGGTCTCTCAAGTACAAATGTTAGAATCAAAGAGATAGCTTGTAAGTTAGCCCTTAAACAGCAATTCACTGGACAAGGTAGCAATCTGATCCACTGTTCAATTGACTTATTGACTATCGACTTTTGCCATTAATCAACCCACTTGATTTCTGACTGTGTGTAAAGAATAAGTAAGATTACCTTGATGGAGATATGCAGCTTCTATTACTTAGGCACAACATTAGCAGATTTGCAATGATGATGTCAGCCCTGCTAAGTAGACCAGATATCAACTCCACAGGAGGGCTTAAACTGCTTTTATTGAGATTGATCATTATAAGAGAATCTTGCAAATTTGATTTTATTGTGCCTTCCCCTTTCTTATACTCCACTGAATTAGGGAAGCATCTGCCTAAGTCACTTCTTGGTGTTATCTCATAGTTCTTCTGGACTGTGGTATAAAAAGCAAAAAAATGTAAAAGCAAAAAGATCTGATAAGGTCAGGAAAAAAACACAATAGACTATACATGTATTAAGTATTATTAATCACTATATAATTAATGGCAAATAGGTGGGGAAGAAATGGAGGTAGTGACAGATTTTATTTTCCTGGGCTCCAAGATCACCGCAGATGGGGACTGCAGCCAAGAAATTAAAGACGTTTGATCCTGGGAAGGAAAGCGATGGCAAATCTAGACAGCATACCAAAAAGCAGAGACATCATCCTGCTAACAAAAGCATATAGTCAAGGCTATGGTTTTCCCAGTTGCAATGTATGGCTGAGAAAGTTGGACCATAAGGAAGGCTGAGTATCAAGGAATGGAGGCCTTTGAACTCTGGTGCTGGAGAAGACGCCTTCTGAGTCCCTTGGACTGCAAGGCGATCAAACCAGTCAGTCCTAGAGGAGATCAACCCTGACTGCTCTAAAAGGCCAGATCCTGAAGATGAAACTCAAATCCTTTGGCCACCTAATGAGAAGAAAGGACTCACTGGAGGAGAGCCTAATGCTGGGAAAGATTGAGGGCAAAATAAGAAGGGGACGGCAGAGAAGGAGGTGGCTGGATGGAGTCACCGAAGCAGTAGGTGTGAGCTTAAATGGACTCCGGAGGATGGTAGAGGACAGGAAGGCCTGAAGTCCATGGGACCGTGATGGCTCGGACATGACTTCGCAACTAAGAACAAGAGCAATATAATTTAAGCAACAAATGAGAGATTTGGAAATGTGAACATTAACTATTGATCTGTGGAGTCCTCGGTGCCCTCTGAGCTTAATTGTTTTTTTGCAGATGTTTTCTTACCCAACTCGGTAACATTATCAATGCTAGAGGGAGTGAGGTTTGCCTTCTAGCATTAGTGCTGTTACTTAGTTGGGTAACATCTGCAAGAAAACCACCAAGCTCAGAGGGCACCCAGGACTCCACAATTCAACCCTGAGCTACAAATATTGTCTTCTCTTGGAAGAAGATATTTATGCTTTAAAGACAAGGAAACTTTGAGGACATTCAGCCTGATAGTTCCAAATCAGGGCTGTCAAACTCACGCGACATATCAAGACTTTTCCCCCCTTCGCTAAACTGGGCGGGGACGGGGCCAGCAGGTGAGACATTGTCAGAATATTCATGAACTGTAATAGGACGTAGCAACAGGTCAGCCAATGGGAACTATTTGGTGACTGAGAGCCATGCCAGACAGCTCAGAGCCTGGGTGTGGCTTACCTATGTAGCTCTAAGTCTGTGCAAGAGAACTAATTCAGTCTGTTCTCTGAATTGAAACTGAAAACTGATCTATCTTTTCTACCACGTTGGAATAACCTGCTGTTGGTATTGTACATTTATTTGTGTGTTATTATGTACATAAAGAAGTTAATGAATCCTGCTGAATCAGTTAGCTGTGTGTGCTTTCTGGATCTGATTTTTGCAACAAACTCTGATACACGTCCATTTGACACCCCTGGCCTAAATTCTTGCATTGGTGGTAGAGAGTGAAGGACATTTCAGAAGAGTTGTTTCTTGAGAATAAAATATTTGTCCTGCTTCCTTTCCTTTCTTCCCCAGAGCATTTATATCTCAAGCGTCTGCAATCATGCATCTCCCAGCTGAAATTGGTAAGTTCTTGGAAGGTAGAGCCTCTCTATAGTTCGTAATGATATAGGAACGAGGTGATCAGATTCTGAAATCTGCCATTCAAACTCCTTTATTGTTTGTTTGTTTTGTTTTATTAGTTTTGTATGCCGCCCACTCCCGAAGGACTCCGGGCGGCTTACAATAAAACAGGGAAAGGGGAATAAATAAGACGATACAAAAAAATTAAAAATGCACAACATTCACAATTGAAGCGGGGCTGGATATTTCAACAGCCCCCAGTCTGTCGGAACAGCCAGGACTTAGTAGCTTTACGGAAGGCCGGGAGGGTAGTAAGGGTCCAGACCTCCACAGAGAGCTCGTTCCAGAGGGCCGGAGCAGCAAGAGAGAAGGCTCTCCCCCGGGGGATCGCCAGCCGACACTGGCTGGCAGATGGAACCCAGAGAAGGCCAAGCCTTTAATAATAGAATGGGTAAAAACCACTTCCCTGGGCATAAATGAAGACTTGAATCTTGTCTTATTCTTGTAGGGCTAACGTTTGGCTTGCAGGAAAACTACTGGAGTGTTGTGTCCAGTAATGGAGGGCTGTTTCTCAGATCTGAATTAATAAGACCAGATTTGAAGGTGGCAAAAATGGTGCGCCTTCCTGCATAGCTTTTAAAGTCAGTAATATCAATCCAAAAAGGGATGCGGTAGCTCAGTGGCTAAGATGCTGAGCTTGCCAATCAGAAAGGTTGGCAGTTCGGCGGTTCGAATCCCTAGCGCCGCGTAACGGAGTGAGCTCCCGTGACTTGTCCCAGCTTCTGCCAACCTAGCAGTTCGAAAGCACATTAAAAATGCAAGTAGAAAAATAGGGACGACCTTTGCTAGGAAGGTAACAGCGTGCCCCTTTGGCATTTAGTCATGCCGGCCACATGACCACAGAGACGTCTTCGGACAGTGCTGGCTCTTTGGCTTTGAATTGGAGATGAGCACCGCCCCCTAGATTTGGGAATGACTAGCACATATGTACAAGGGGAACCTTTACCTTTAATATCAATCAAACAGCAGAGAATTGGGCTGGGCGGGGAGTGGAAGTGGGGCTGGACATAGATGCAAACATAAACACAAATATAAAAATAAGCAAGAGGTTCCACTGAAGAACAGCAGAGGGCAGTAGAAGAATTGTCTTTATCAAAAGTTCCTTTAAAAGCAAACAAAGGTAATCCTCAATTTATCCAAAATTTCTATTAAGTGAGACATCTGTTCCGGGAGTTTTGCCCCAATTTTATAACTTTTCTTGCCGCCTTTGTTAAGTGAATCACTGAGATTGATAAGTAAGTAACCAGGTTGTTAAGTGAATCTGGGTCCCCCATGGACTTTGCTTGTCAGAAGGTCTCCCGAGGGGAATCACGTGACCTTGGGACACAACAACGGTCATAAGTATGAACCTCTTGCCAAGCATCTGAATTTTGATCACGTGACCCTGGGGAGGCTGTAAAGGTTGTAACTGAAAAACAGCCGTAAGTCACTATTTTCGGTGCTCTTGTAACTTTGAACAGTCACTAAACTGTTGCAAATCAAGGACTACCAATACATGTCGGTCATTGGAGAAGGGGGGGGGAATTCAAATTTATTTTAAGACATTGATTGATTGATTGATTGATTGATTGATTGGCCAAAACCTCCCTGCTGTCTGTCTGTATCTGGAAGTCCCATAGGATCCTAGCTTTCTTATTTTCCACAAACTTTTGCAGGATCTATCATCTGCCTGCCTGCCTATCTCTATCATCGATGTATGAATGTATGTATGTATGTATGTATGTATGTATGTATGTATGTATGTATGTATGTATGTATGTATCTGCCTGCCTGCCTGCCTGTCTACCTACCTATCTCTATCTATCTATCTATCTATCTATCTATCTATCTATCTATCTATCTATCTATCTATCTATCTATCTATCTCTATCATCTATTTATCTATCTGTCTGCTTATCTCCCTACCCATCCCATGTATTTATCTCTGTCTGCCTATCTACCTACCTACCTACCTCTACTATCTATCTGTCTGTCTGCCTGCCTGCCTGCCTACCTACCTCTCATGTATCTGCCTACCTGCCTACCTACCTATCTCTACCATCTGTCTGTCTGTCTGTCTGTCTGTCTGTCTGTCTGTCTGCCTGTCTGCCTGCCTGCCTACCAACCTACCTACCATGTTTCCCGAAAATAAGACAGGGTCTTATTTTCTTTTGACTCCCCAAAATAAGCGCTTGGCATAATTTTCGGGTGGTCTTATTATTTTTGAGATGCAGGAGGAAGTGAGCATAGTCACCTCATGGCTTCTGCTCTGTTGCAATATTTTCAGGGAGGGCTTATTTTAGCGCATGTACTCAAAAGCTCTATTGGGCTTATTATCCGGGGAGATCTTATTTTCAGGGAAACAGGGTATCTATCTATCTTCATTCATTCATTCATTCATTCATTCACTCACTCACTCACTCACTCATTTATTATTTCTTTCCCTTCTAGGAGATTACACAGATTTCTACTCTTCTCGCCAACATGCAACCAACGTCGGGGTGATGTTTAGAGGGAAGGAGAATGCGCTAATGCCCAACTGGTCAGTAACTCTCCTTCTTTCTCTGAACAAGAAGATACAGCGGACCTAATTTATTGGCTTGATTGGGGTGAATATTTGCAGTGATTTATTGTCTGCCTTTGAGGTGCTGCAATTTTTGAGGGGGTTGGTCTTTGGTTGGAGCCAGAACAAAAATTGGAACGAGTTTGGTGCAATTATGTAATTCAGACTTAATTGAATGGAGGCTGCATTATTGTTCTGAAAATGTCAGCTGGGTGGCAATTTGCTGTTCAATTTGTGGATCACAAAAATAAATCCAAGAATGAATAAATAAATAAATTTTAGGGTTTTGTGGCCCGCAAATTGGGTAGCTTGAACTAGTTATCTATTGCAGGACCCAATAGTTATCCATCAGTTTGCCTCCTAATGGTTATGGAGTGACCCGCAGCAAAATCCTTTAACAAGCACCCCAGAAAACATTGAAAGCAACAGAGCGTATAAAAACTTCAGTGCCGTTCCATAAGCAGGGGGGTTGGACTAGAAGACCTCCAAGGTCCCTTCCAATTCTGTTATTCCATCCTATAATTTGGATATTTCCTTTAAACTGCAGTCCCTCCCCATTGAATTTGGAAGGGCAACAAAGAGAAGTCCATTATCATCCGGGCAAGAGATTGTTCTACAACAAAGGCAAGAATTGGTTTTGTGTACAACCTTTCTTGCCACAGTTGTTAAGCAAATCACTGCCGTTATTAAGTTAGTAACAAAGTTGTTAAGTGAATCTGGCTTCGCCCATTGACTTTCCTTGTCTGAACATCGTAAAAGTGGATTTCATGATCCTGCCTGTCATAAATGTGAGTCAATTGCCAAATTTTGACCACGGGGATGCTGGAAGGGTCGTAAGTGTGAAAAGTGGCCCTAAGTCATTTTTTCCAGGGCCGATGTAACTTCGGACAGTCACTAAATCAAGTGTTGTAACTGGAGGACTGACTGTATCCCTCCGGAGATTAGAAGCGAGATGTGCTTTTAACACATGAGTAACACATGTGTCTTCCAAGGTTGCACCTGCCAGTTGGATACCACGGACGGGCTTCTTCTGTCGTCATCTCTGGGACCCCAATCAAAAGACCGGTGGGCCAAATGTGTCCTAATGAAAGTGAGTCTTTTAGGTCTCTACTTGCAAATTTCAACACTTACCATAGGAGTATAAGACGCACCTTTCTCCCCCCCTAAAAGACAGTGAAGATTTGGGTGCATCTTATACACTGAATATAGCCCCACCCACCCACTGACCCCAACCTTTTGGCCTCTGCCTCCCAGTAATCCACCTCCTTGCCGCAAACGGGGCTTGCGGAGGCTGCAATAGGCTATAGCAATCCCTGCAGCCTGAAACAGCTGATGATCAGGAGAAACTGAAAGTGAAACTTGCTCCAGGAGGCAAATTGCTGGGAGGCAGAGGCAGATTTTTTTTTCTTGTGCTAATCAGGCTGTTGGCTGCAGGAGGTAAGTCAACAACTATAAATGCCTATAGAATGTTCATATCTTTAGACTTATTTTTTAAAGATATTATTATTCTAGACAACTTAACAAAATGAAGAAGCTTTTTAAAATAAATGCTTGATCTGAAGAGGCCCAGTGCTATTGTTTTAAAAAGTGCTCTTCTTTTAAATAGCAGAGAATAACTATACTCCCAGAAAGCACATCAATTTTAACAGCATCTGTACAAGTATAGTCTGAAATATAACACTACAAACATAGTATATTGTCTGTACTGTTTGCTGTTTCTTGCAAGGAGGCAAATTGCTGGGAGGCAGAGGTAGATATTTCCCGCTTGTTTTTCTTCCCCAAAGCTAGGTGCGTCTTATACTTCAGAGCGTCTTATACTCCGAAAAATGCAGTAATTGTTCTTGGTTTAATGAAAAAAACAGTCCCACATTTATGAATTCTGTTTAAATCGCAGGTAAGAGCCCGCTTGTCGCTGCTTCTAAACGTTTGGACATTGAATTAGAAATGGTGAGGTATTTTCTTACAGGTTCTTCATTCTTCTTTCGTTGCCACTATCTACATCCCCTTTTGCATTTAGAAGTGAAAAAAGAAATACGTTTCTATCGTACCTTTCGGTTAATACACACACAGCAGAGGTGGGTTGCTCCTGGTTTGGGCCATTTCGGCTGAACCGGTAGTGGAATTCAGGCCTGGGTCGCAGAACCAGCAGCAACCCAGGCCTGCCCCCCCCCCAAACCAGTTCCCTTGCTGCCGCTGGACCACCGCCATTTTGGTTTTTAGAGACTGCACGTGTGCAGTTCCCTGTAAATTGTTCTGTGCATGTGCAAAGAGCAATCTACATTGAACAGCACGCACATGTGCAGCGTATAAATATAAATCCAGTAAACAAATAAACAAACAAACAAGCATTGTGCGCGGGTTGCGAACTGGGAGTAAAACCGGCAGCAATCCGCCCCTGATGCACAGATAGACATAGACACAAGTGCACACATGGCTACAACTTGATCTAAATTAATCAAAGCAAGAAGAGCATTGTGTAAACACGGCAATTTAAAGCAGCGGGAGAACAAAAGACATTCACTCAGGCGCAAAATAAAATTATATAGTCATTTTCTGGATCCTCCTTTGTATAATTTGCAATGGAGTGGAGAGGTGTGTGGAACAGAAAAAGGGATTCCAGAAATGCCAAGACCTGGATAATTGATTTAGGGCTGTTTCTGGAGCAGGGATTAAAAGAAGAGAATCATAATACACATAATATATCTTCATTATTCCATTCTTGCCTGTGGAGGTTTCTGATCAAGAATTCTCAAGAGCCTGAAGAGATTCTCAGTCATCCAGGTAGTCCCAAAAGTGCTTTTTCAAAACTTTCTGGTTTTTTCTTTGAAGATGTTTTGCTTCTCATCCAAGAAGCTTCTATAATGGGGAATGGAAAGATTTATATTCCTTGCAGAGAGCTGGACATTTGCATCCATTTAGAGGATCATTGAACCACTTGGAGGTTTATCTGTATCAGGATTTCCAGAGGAAAAATTGCGGACTACAGGAACCATTAGCACCACTCAGGTGACTCTTGAGGACACAGACATACCTCCAAGTGGCCTCAATGACTCTCTAAAAGGATGCAAATGTCCAGCTCTCTGCAAGGAATATAAATCCTTCCATCCGTCACTATCCTGTCAGAGCTGAAGAAGCTTCTTGGATGAGAAGTGAAACACCTTCAAAGAAAAAGAGTGCAGAGAAGAGCAACAAAGATGATGAGGGGACTGGAGACTAAAACATATGAAGAACAGTTGCAGGAATTGAGTATGTCTAGTCTTATGAAAAGAAGGACTAGGGGAGACATGATAGCAGTCTTCCAATATCTCAGGGGCTGCCCCAAAGAAGAGGGAGACAAGCTATTCTCCAAAGCACCCGAGGGCAGGACAAAAATAAATGGGTGGAAACTAATCAAGGAAAGAAGCAGCCTAGAACTAAGGAGAAATTTCCTGACAATTAGAACAATTAATCAATGGATCAACTTGCCTCCAGAAGTTGTGGATGCTCCAACACTGAAAGGTTTTAAGATGTGGATAACCTTATGTCTGAAGTGGTGTAGGGTTTCCTGCCTAAGGA
Source organism: Thamnophis elegans (assembly GCF_009769535.1). Taxonomy (NCBI): domain Eukaryota; kingdom Metazoa; phylum Chordata; class Lepidosauria; order Squamata; family Natricidae; genus Thamnophis; species Thamnophis elegans. The sequence continues at coordinate 12,639,508 of NC_045556.1, read as the reverse complement.
GGGGGTTGGATTAGAAGACCTCCAAGGACCCTTCCGACTCTGTTATTCTACTCTAAAAATCAAGAAAGTCCAGTTGCCTCCTGAAAAAGCACCTTTGGGACAATTCTCAAAAGCCCTTCTGTTTTATTTCCAGGTCAGTTGTCTGAACATATGCTTTTGATACGCTTTTCTGATATGCCTGACAAAGTTTCCTTCTACCTTTTCCAGGCATTTTTTGTAGGACCTGGAAACACGCTGGGAGTGCCCATCCCCATTGGTGAAGCTCACAAACACATCTTTGGAATGGTACTCATGAACGACTGGAGCGGTAATGCACCATTAATCGTATTCCTTTGATGGTAGACTATAGGCCAGTGGTTCCCAAACTTGGCAACTTTAAGACTTGTGGACTTCAACTCCCAGAATTCTCTAGCCAGCAGAGCTCTGCTGGCTAGAGAATTCTGGGAGTTGAAGTCCACAAGTCTTAAAGTTGCCAAGTTTGGGAACCACTGCTATAGGCCAACATAAGTTCCATCTGCTGGTCAATGCCGACTGGCAACTACGCGGAGGAGAGCCTTCTCGGTGGCAGCTCCGACCCTATGGAACGATCTCCCCGTGGAGATTCGTACCCTCACCACCCTCCAGACCTTCCGCACAGCCCTCAGAATCTGGCTATCCCGTCAGGCCTGGGGCTAAGACTGTAACCCGCCCGAATGGTATGAATGTTGTGTTTTTAATTATGTATTGTCTTATATGTTAAAAGTTTGTTTCCCCCTCCCCCTTGGGTTGTGAGCCACCCTGAGTCCCCCCCAGGGAAAAGGGCGGCATATAAATAAACTTCTACAAAATAAACTTCTACAATAAGGCAGACCTCGCAAAATTTGCTCCAGATTTGACTGATGTCAAATCAGTCAATTATTTGGTTATCCAGATCTGGCTGGAAGGTGTGCGGCAACATCAATGTTTAAATAAACCACAGATCAAAGTGAAGCAAAAGACCCAACTTTTATAACTGCCAGATGGAGGTAGAAGTTACTGTAGACACTAATTCCTTTGACATCTTCTCTTTTTTTTAAAAAATACAATATTTTATTTAAAAAAAAAATCTTCTGGAACAGAGAATGGGGTAGGTACCAGGAAATATCACTAGAGACACAATTCTTTTATCTGTGTGAAGAGTTCAGTTTCAGTTTCAGTTTCACTTTATTTGTATGCCGCCCTTTTCCCTGGGGGGACTCAGGGTGGCTCACAGTTCAAAGGGGGGGGGGAAGGACAAACAATTTACAACATGAAGATACTACATCATTTAAGAACACACAACAGTCATACAATTCGAGTGGGGTTAGAGTCTTTAACCCCAGGCCAGCCGGGACAGCCAGATTTTAAGGGCGGCGCGGAAGGTCTGGAGGGTGGTGAGGGTCCGAATCTCCACGGGGAGTTCGTTCCAGAGGGTCGGAGCAGCCACTGAGAAGGCTCTCCTCCGGGTAGTTGCCAGTCTACACTGGCTGGCTGATGGAATTCGGAGGAGGCCTAATCTATGCGATCTTATCGGTCTAGTGGAGGTAATTGGCAGTAGGCGGTCTCTCAAGTAATGAATAATTAATGAATTAATTAATTAATGAGTTAATGAATAATTGCCCAGGAAATTTCAGTAACATTTTAATAGCATAGGATACTGAGACATTTAATTTGGGTGTTATAGAATTTCTGCATATAATTGCCATTCACTGTGTTCAGTTCAATACCAAGCTATTATTTTGACTTAAGATTTTTAGGTAACGCTTGGCTTTTTAAATGAGGGGCTATCTAGCAATCATGTAGATAGATAGGACTTAGTATCTTCTAAAAACTAACAGAATAGCAAGAGTTGGAAGGGACCTTGGAGGACTTCTAATCCAACCCCCTGCTCAGGCAGGAGACCCTATATCATATCAGAAAAATGGTTACCCAATCTCTTCTTAAGAACCTCCAGGACTGGCATACCCACAACTTCTGGTGGCAAGTCGTTCCACTGATTAACTGAATCTATGCCATCAGAAGCAAGCATTTGTGAGATTCCCGTGGGTCGACCATGAGGCCAATGTTGAGAAAAGACAGGAGACAAACTTTCTCGAGATGGAGCGACCCAGATTGGGGGTCTGAGAGCCCCTTTTATTGAGATAGGACAAAGGCAGGAGGAGCAATAGCATGTGAGTAAAAACAGCCTGTAAAAGTACAATTTCTAATCTACTGCTCAGTCTATATATGGTCAAATCCTGGACGTCAATGGTAGGGCACATCTCAGAATGTTATGTTATGCACTATCAGGATGTTATGGCGTTTTAGGAGTTTGTTTTCTCCTGTGTGATTCAGCGTGACTCTGCAGGCCCTAGTATGAACTAGGCCATGGAGGACACACACCTGCACAACGAACATTCCCAGATTAAGTGGAACCACTTCCTAGGGATCTATGCAGAGAGTTGGAAATCTTCAAACATTGTAATGTTATGTACTGCTCTCCGTGTGAATCCATGTTCGTTTTCTTTTTCTGGTGTGATGGATTTATGGAGCTCAAAACTCAGTTGCTCACCAAAAAAAAATCAGAGTTTTTAGATGCAATTGTGATGTGGAGATGATTTCATCCAGAAGGTTTCTCTGCTTTTTTTCCCCCTTCCTTTAGCTCGTGACATTCAGAAGTGGGAATATGTCCCCCTGGGTCCATTCCTGGGCAAGAGTTTTGGCACCACTATCTCTCCATGGGTTGTCACTATGGAAGCTCTGATGCCCTTTGCATTGCCAAATCCTATCCAGGTTGGTACAAAGCAATGGTGGGTTTTGGGGCGGTATGCCCCGGTATGGGCATACCGGTGGCAGCTGCTCCTAGCTGCCACCGTACCGGAACGCTGTTTCCGTTGGGCCCACCGACCTGCCCTCGTTTCTTACCTCTTTGTAAGCTAGCGGGCCATTTGTGCATGTGCCTGCAGCATACGGCGCATGCACGATGCTCCGCTGAGCAGCTGGAGTGTCGCAGAGTGGTGAGTGCTCAGCATACTGGTTGCGACAGGATTCATAGCACATCACTGGTACAAAGTGTAAACACAGGACACGCCACTGTGAACTTAAAGTAGTCAAGATACCACGTGGCCCGCACTTGTCAAAATAGCGGCGACAAAACCGCGTCGCTAAAACTGCGATGTTATCACCGCGACGTCATCACCACGGCGACAACAGCGCGGCAACAGAAGGGCGCTTTAAAACAGCGCGGCGACAGAAAGCCAATTTAAATTAAGGTAAGGGTTAGGATTAGGTTTAGGGGTTTGGTTTAGGGTTAGGTTTAGGGTTAGGTTTAGGGTTAGGCTAGGGTTAGGTTTAGGGTTAGGGTTAGGGTGCTGAGCGCTTCGGAAGGCGCGGATTTGCCCTCCGCGCTTATGTCGGCGCGGATAAGGGCTTCGCGGTTTTGTCGGTGAACCAAGATACCAGACCCTACCACTTTGGGAGGGATGCTCTCTCCCCATAATTCAGTTTAGCTTCATACAGATAGTAATCCAAAATGTGTTCATACATAATACATGCACACGATACAGTGGAGGTTTCAATATTCCATAATCATTAAGATTAAAACTATTAACATGTAAGTAATAGTGTGATATGGGGACGCAGTGGCTCAATGGCTAAGATGCTGAACTTGTTGATCAGAAGGTCGGCAGTTCAGCAGTTTGAATCCCTAGTGCCATCTAACAGAGTAAGCTCCCGTTACTTGTCCCAGCTTCTGGCAACCTAGCAGTTCGAAAGCATATTTAAAATGTAAGTAGAAAAATAGGAACCACCTTTGGTGGGAAGGTAACAGCGCTCCATGTGCCTTTGACATTTAGTCATGCTGGCTACATGACCACGGAGACGTCTTCGAACAGCACTGGCTCTTCAGCTTTGAAACGGAGATGAGCACCGCCCCCTAGAGTCGGGAACGACTAGCACATATGTGCGAGGGGAATCTTTACCTTTACCTTAATAGTGTAGAAAATTAAATAATTCTCTGCTTGAAATATTAACATCCTAAATTATAATTATTACTGACAAACCTTTAATGTAGTGCTGTGTTTTCAGTATCTTAAGCTTGTTAAACAATAGAAGGCTAATTATTTATAATAGTTTTATTGTCAGACAAAGAATCAGGACCACCTTTGTTTTAGTTAAGCTGATTTATTGCTCATGTTAAGAATCTAGTTAATGGGTCAGCACTCAATTGGCACTCGATAAGGGCAACTGGAATTCAAGAGGGTGTGGAGTTGGATCGCTTGTGGGAATGTAATGATTCCAGGCTGATTCCTCTCTTGACTCCACCTCAGACTCTGTCTGTCCTTCTTTTATATTTATATCACTTTATAACACACAGTATATCAAATATGAAGCAATAGTTATATCACTTCACTTCACTGAAACAACCTGACGTATCAAGAGTTACAACAACAATATAATTAAAGGGAAAAGAGGTGTTGGGTTGGATTCTGCTTCTGAGTGTTGCATGAACCATTAGAAGTCCAACTCCTAAAGTTGACATAGTAGGGAAAGGGGGGAGCGCATTCCACGCATACTTTGGGCTAGACGGATCTCAGATTACCGCAGCAGACTTGGGAGGGGTGCACCTCATTGGGGAATGTGATTTATCACTCAGACTGAGTGGAGGGAAGGAACGGGGGTAAAGTTCAGCTATATTTCAAATAAGCTAAGATCTGACTGTACAAAACAGGCATTGCCCAAATGCTCCTAATCAATGACCGGTTTCTCTTTTGAAATTTGATTCGAGGCTCATGAATCAATTAGGGCATTTAATGGAAACCTAACATCCAGTTTACTATTAGAGAGAGTGATGTTTCTTTTATTATTTCAAGGATCCCAAGCCCCTGCCTTACCTATTTGATGACCAGCCGTATACTTTTGACATAAATCTCTTCGTTGCTATAAAAGGTATGTACGCTGTGGTTTCAAGTCGATGTACAACTTGGGGAGCTCCAAAGGAGCAAATTCATGAAACCAAGATAATGACATGTGACTTGACAATGTCTTTAGTCTATGTAGTTTCTTGTTGAAAATGGGGGAGGGGGGAAATGTCCTCTATCCAAGCTGTTGATTTGACCTTGGAGATTAGGATTCTTGCTTGGAGCTATCTCCACCCTGTTACTACTTAGATCAGTGGCTCTGGAGCCGCATGTGGCTCTGTCATCCCTCTGCTGCGGCTCCCTGATGCTGGTCGGCTCCACAATGGATATGACTTTCAGTTAGGACAGGTAGAGGAAAAAAGGGACACTGCGCTAGGAGGAGACTCGACAGTGGGGGAACCGGACTTCTGGTCGGCTCCAGAATTGAATGGGGGGGGTTCCGTTTTTGACCTTTGTGTCTATTTGAGTGTTTACATTTGCTGACCTCTGACCTAGATGTATGCCAGCCCTTTGATGTAATTCAGACAAGTAGCACAAACCATTATCATCACTAACACTGCTTTTATTGTAGGGTTACAATAATAGAATCTTGCGAGCCTGAAAATGTTTCTCCCCCCCCCCTTTCCTTTTAATTCCTAGACAACTAGCGAGTGTCTTTTCTGGGGTGCTTCCCATGCCCCTATTCCTTCTCTGGGCTGGGATTCCTTTTGCATGACGATGAAGGAGTCTCAGTGAAGGAGAATATTATAGCGCAGGGTTGAAATGAGGGGTCCTTGGTGCTTTCCGAGCTTGGTTGTTTTCTGTCAGACATTTCATTACCCAACTAGGTAGCATCATCAGTACCAGCTGGTTGACTGTGGCGCTTCCTCTTGTCTCCCAAGTTAATCCCCACACACCAATACACTATTTTAGGCAGTACGTGAATTTCAGATGAAAGTCATCAGAAGGGAGTGCCCTGTACTTATGAAGGGAAAAACACCCTGAAGATAGAATTCATTTGTGCTTATGCAGATTAAAGTTCCCTGGTTTGTGTGTTTGATCATTTTCAAAATGTGGGGAAGGCACAGATTTCCTTTACTTTCCTTAATAATATTTGCTTGCTTTTAGGAGATGGTATGAGCAAGCCGACAAATATTTGTAGGTCAAACTTTAAGGTAAGAGAAAAAGTTGTTATAATCTAATTTCTCACATCACCTATGGAAAACTGATGTACAGTATGTTCATATGTCTCTATGGCTATCATTCTCTTTCTTGATACATAGCATATGTATTGGACCATGAAGCAACAGCTAACTCACCATACCGTTAACGGTTGCAACCTCAAACCTGGAGATCTTTTGGCCTCTGGAACTATTAGTGGGCCAGTAAGTATTGAACTGATCATATGGTTATCCAAATATTTGCATTAAAATTTTAAACCTGCCGTGAGGAATCTAACCGCCATAGCAATAAAGCCAACCAGGTTTTAAAGCTAGTTCAAAATGCATTTCAATAGATCCTTTCTAATCTCCAGATTGGGGCATAGCAGAACTTGGGAATCACAGCATTAAGAATTGGATTTTCTTCTGCTCCATTCAAGTATAGTAGAGAAAGAGAGAAAGTGCCAGCAGAATTGCCTCCCTTGTTATGACTATAGTTGTACATCAAGGCCTTAGACAGTGGTATATCAAGGAAAGATGGCACCATGGGACATGTAGTCCTCCATTTCCAATATCCCCAGTTGCAGTATATATGTAGCAACAGCCATTGCTGTAGATCCTGCTATACATTTTATCAAGATTGGATTCTTGCTAATTCTCCACTTCCTGCTTTGAGAAAATAACATAAAGGATGGAAGATAGAAAAAAAAACTGATAGGCTACCAGGAGAAGTAGAATTTAGATATAGCTTAATTCGAATTCTTCTTGGCAGCTTTTATTCTATCACGATTCTGAGATTTTATATGCTTTAGCTAAAAATAACAACACCAAAAGTTCTCTTGGCTCTCTCTCATCTTCCAGAGAATAAAATATTAAATTATGGTGAAGGATTGACAGCAGTTTTCTTCTTCAAATCTCAGAGCAGCCTTAATTTCTGCAAAACAGAGACCAGGGCAATAGTTACAGAGTCCATTGATGCTCCGTTTTCTTGTTCCGATTTCTGCTTTTGAAGGAACCTGAGAATTTTGGGTCCATGTTGGAACTGTCCTGGAATGGGACAAAAAGTATCGATCTCGGGCAAGGTCAGTCCCGAACATTTCTGCAGGATGGAGATGAGGTCATTATGACAGGTAAGCAGATGTGAATGTAGGCCGTGAAAACAGCTGTGCACCTGTAGCCTGGGCTGCTTTGGAGACTGGATTACTGTAATGCGCTCTACATGGGGCTGCCCCTGAAGAGTGTTCGAAGACTTCAGTTAGTCCAGAACGCAGCCGCGCGAGCGATAGTGGGTGTACCTAGGTACACCCACGTTACACCTATCCTCCGTGAGCTTTTAATGTTGTTTTTTATTTTTTGTATGTCCCCCCCTTCCTTTTTTACTTGTAAGCCGCCCTGAGTCTCTTGAGAGTGGGCGGCATACAAACTAATTAAATAAATAAATAAATAAATAAGGCCTAGAAGAGAAGAAACATCTGGATGGGAAGTCACAAGCTGATGTGAAATCTTAGGAGTTGTTTATTCATTAATATGGATGTTAATTAATGGGAACTCTGGAGGGTGTCCTTGAGATATTTGGGGAAATGAGATTTTAACAGGGGCCTCAACCTGGATATGGATTGGATCTGTTTTCATGTTGCAAGATCGAATCTGGGTTCTTTCTTTCTTTTCTTTCAGGGTATTGTCAGGGAAAAGGTCACAGGATTGGTTTTGGTGAATGTTCTGGAAAAATCCTTCCTGCCAGAACGATCTAAGAGGGTGTCTTTGACATATCATACAAAATGGAGACGTTTGGAGATATTTCTACCATTGTTTGACATAAAGAAACATACATCAGTTACAGTTTTCGCTCTCTCACGCTCTCTCTCTTTAGTCAATTTTTTTCTTGGCACTTTCTGATTTCCAGATATTTTCTTGGCAAATATATTTTAGGAATACAACAGTCACTGTGTTCCAAAGGTATTTTTTTCAAAAGGCAACTGGACTTCCTTAGTTTTTTTTTCCGTGAAGGCGTTTCGCTTCTCATCCAACTCTTGGATGAGCAGCGAAACATCTTCAAGGGAGAACAAAGAAAATCTGGTTTGAAAAAAAGCACTTTTGGGGCAACCATGATCTGGATGACTGAGAATCTCCATAAACCACAGCAATTGTGCATCAATTAGGTCTGGTTTCGTTACTTTCTTTCTAAAAAATTCTATCAAGACACTGTACACGGACAGATGTGAATTCATCTTTAGCCATGTAAGCTAGCTAAAAAAAAAAAAGTAGGTATTGAATAGTTCTATAAAGCATTGCATTATTTTTCTATTCTTGTCCCAGATGTATTGCTGTCCAGATATAAACCAGTCAGTTAGGGTTAATCAAGCATCAGGTGAACATTTTACTCATCCTGATTTATATTCTGATAAATCTTTTAAGTGTCGTAGAATTGCTTTCGTTTGCTGGGTTCTGTCACACACAAATTGTGTATCGTTGCAATCACAAAATGGCTGCCATGGTGGGCGTGGCCAATGGCGAAATACCCATTTCCCAAAATGGAATCCATGCCCACAGGATGCTGTTTATCATCTGAATGAGATTTTTGCTGTCTCTCAAAGACTTTCCTGCCCATACATTTGAAACTGAAGGGTAGTTTGCGTCTTTTGTCTTTCTGTTCTTCAATGAGAGGCATCCCATCATTTCTAGGGCTTCTGCAAATCTCTGTTCAGGGATTCCCACCTTTTAACCATGAAATAAATAAAGGAGATCCATTCTTTTGGATGTAATGCAAAGGGCCACGACTTCAATTCAGAGTGTTCTAGAATTACCTCCAGACATTTACAAACCAAGTATCTTTGCATCCCTTGATAGGGCCTTCTTTTTAAAAAAAAAAACAATAAACAAAGAGCACCAAAGATCTCTACAAGTGGCCTGCAGAGCTGGCAGCAGATTCGGACAGTGAGGAGGTTGGAGAGGAACATGGGCCAGTCCTGGAATCTGGGGAAGGCTCTGATGAGGGCTCTGTGTCGGAGGCAGGGAGGGGGCTAGAGCTGTATCCCAGTTACCAGCTACCTTCAGAGTCAGACATCAGTGAGGCAGACGAACAGCTGGAGCCTGTTCCCTGTGTGCGCATGTGCAAAGTTTGCCAGACGAAGGGAGCAGCTAAAGAATGGGTTGACTTGGGAGTAAGGGCACAGGTGGATGATGAATGGCCCCTCCCAGAGGAAATAAAAGGGGAGTGGAGTTTGCAGGAGACAATTAGTTCGTTTAATTGGTTCGTGACTCTCCGAGACTCCTTGCCAAGTTTTGCAGATATCAGCCTGGCAGCTCTCCAAGCCAGATAAGGTCTCTGACTGTAAATCCTCCCTTGAATGCTGTATATGTGAGTAGAATTCACAGTAAATTAATCAAAGGGTTTTTTGTCAGGATAAGGAGTTTGCTTCATGCTCTTGGGAAGCCTCGGTCAGAGCAAGTTCTCTGAATCTAGAAGCCACTTTTCTGCACGAATTGAACAATGATGTGTGTGTGTGTCAGTGGACTGTGGGCTGCATACCCCTCCTTTCTTTTTGCACAATTGTGCTAAGGTGTAAAAATGGGCTAATCCAACAAATCAAACTAAGGGCATCGTCCAACTGTCCTCATGAGATCAAAAGTCAGAATTTGGACCTGATCCTTGAATCAGAGTGTCAAACTCTCTTTTTATTGCAGAGGCGATAAAACAAGACTAATAGGCAGGATGGAAGGCCGAGCTGCAATTTTTGAGAGTGCAAATTTCTGCCTGGCTCTTTGATTGATTTTTCTAAATTATGCCAAAGAAATAAAACAAATCTTCCTATCCGGGGCCATTTGTTTGGATAATTCCCTGGCCCTCCTGCAATAATGAACAGAACTGCATATGGATGGGACAGACCTGAAGTTCAATTCATAAAAAGCATGAAAGCTCTTCTCAGCACAGCTGAGCAATAGCACTTAGCAATAGCACTTAAGACTTCTTTACCACTTCACAGTGCTTTAAGCAGTCCCTCTCTAAGCAGTTTACAGAGGCAGCCTATTGTCCCCAACAATCTGGGTCCTCATTTTACCCACCTTGGAAGGATGAAGGCTGAGTCAACCTTAAGCATGGTGGGATTTGAACTGCTGGCAGTGGACAGAGGGAAGGAAGGGAAGGGAAAGGAAGGGAAGGGAGGAAGGAAGGAAGGAAGGAAGGAAGGAAAGACAACAGCAATAGCACTTAGACTTATATACCGTTTCACAGTGCTTTCACAGCTGTCTCTAAGCAGTTTACAGAGTCAGCCTCTTTCCCCCAACAATCTGGGTCCTCATTTTACCCACCTCGGAAGGATGAAGGCTGAGTCAACCTTAAGCCTGGTGGGATTCGAACTGCTGGCAGTGGGCAGAGGGAAGTAAGAAAATGAAGGAAAGGGAAGGAAGGAAGGACAACAGCAATAGCACTTAGACTTATACACCGCTTCACAGTGCTTTTACAGTCCTCTCTAAGCAGTTTACAGAGTCAGCCTCTTGCCCCCAACAATCTGGGTCCTCATTTTACCCACCTCGGGAGGATGGAAGGCTGAGTCAACCTTGAGCCTGGTGAGATTCGATCTGCCAAACTGCTGACAGCTGGTAATCAGCAGAAGTAACCTGCAATACTGCACTCTAACCACTGGGGCGCTGTGACAAAATAATATCAGTATCAAAAGTGAAATATACTATATGTTTAAACTGGCAAGGCCTGTTTTATACACAGAAGGGGCCCGTAGGGTACATTTAATTGTGCAAACCAGAGGTTCTGACCAGTTCTGGAGAACCGGTAGTGGAAATTTTGAGTAGTTGGGAGAACCGGTAAATACCACCTCTGACTGGCCACGCCCCCTTCTATTCTCTGCCTCCCGGGTCCCAGCTGATCGGGAGGAAATGGGGATTTTGCAGTAACCTTCCCCTGAAGTGGGGAGGGAATGGAGATTCTACAGCATCCTTCCCCTGCCACGCCCACCAAGCCACGCCCACAGAACCAGTAGTAAAAAAAGATTGAATCCCACCACCGGTGCAAAAATTGCAGCATAAGTTCCTTCGAGAGCAAGGGAAGCAAATCTGCTATGATGTTGGAAATTTCACTTGAAATAACAACATAAATCATTATGGTTTCGCTTGAAATAACAACTGAAATCTTTATGATCTCACTTGAAATAATGTCTCAAATCGTAGGCACATAACCTGAACCTGTAAATCTTTGAAAGTGGCCCAAAGAGAAGCTTTCCATCATTGTCACCAGTCTTTAATTCTATGGAAGATACACAGAGAGTAAGCATCCTAGCTGGGTCTAATTAATATAATCCCATGAATACTAAATTGACAGGAACCCACAAATGTTTTTTTTTCATGGACCCCTTACACTTTTTGCCCCTACTTGGGGGAAGCATGATGTCCCCCCCCCAGGCCCTACTCAAATGCTAAGCAATCTGGATAAAGCTGTACACATTGGATTTAAATGCAGCCAACGTTGCTAAGGACAGATTACTCTAGAGAAAGCTTGAAGGAGAGTTCTAGTATCTAAAGAGCATTTTGTGCTACTTGATGTAATAGAACCGTCATAGCTCCCCTCTCGTGAAAACCTGGAAGAGAGAGAGAAAGAGAGAGAGCGTAGCAATAGATCAAAAGGACAAAGTGAAGAATTCAAGTAGATCTGCAGACAAAGCTGTAATCGATGTGCTCTCAAAACTTCTCCGTTGCCGTAAGCATCTTGATGTGAAGAGGAGTCATATTTAGTGCTTTCATCCTGATAAGGTGGCCGCTTAATCTGTGCTTTCTTGTGTCAAGTCCATGGGTCAGTCCAAGGTGCAGAGGGCTTGGGAGGGGGGCATTCCCCCCCCCCAAGCCCTTGGGTTGGTCAGTCATCCAGGTGTTGTTCCTCCCACGTGGAGGTTGGGATGGCACTGTAAGGGTCCATGATGACTTTGGCACAGCGGATAATCATGACGATGAGGAAAAGGCAGAGGAAGACAAAGCACGCCAAGGTTAGTCCTTTATCCACATCGACAAAGGGAGGTTCAGGAGTTGGTCCTTCCATTGTTTGTGTCTCTCCACATCAGGGTTAATTCCTGCTGCTACCATGATTTTTTTACCTGCAGGAAGTGACAGTATTGAATAAACAACCCATGCCCCATCTTTAGCATTCTTAGCATTCTTTTTCTTTTTAGCATGCAAGTTTAAGGGGTTCTGCATTGATATATATATATATATTATCTCTCCCAGTATTAATAGCAACAGCAATAGCACTTAGACTTATATACCCCTTCACAGTGCTTTACAGCCTTCCTCCCTTCCTTCCCACTTGGCAATAGCACTTAGACTTTACAGTGCTTTACAGCCTTCCTTCCCTCCTTCCTCCATTCCTTCTTTCCTCCCTTCCTTCCCACTTAGCAATAGCACTTAACTTATATACCCCTTCACAGTGCTTTACATCCTTCCTCCCTTCCTTCCCACTTAGCAACAGCACTTAGACTTATATACTGCTTCACAGTGCTTTACAACCTTCTTTCCTTCCTTCCTTCCTTCCATCTTTCCTTCCTTCCTTCCCACTTGGCAATAGCACTTAGACTTATATACCACTTCACAGTGCTTTACAGTCTTCCTTCCTTCTTTCCTTCCTTCCTTCCCACTTAGCAATAGCACTTCGGCTTATATACCGCTTCATAGTGTTTACAGCATTCTCAAAGTGGTTTACAATGTCAACCTCTTGCCCCCAACAATCTGGGTCCTCATTTTACCAACCTCGGAAGGATGGAAGGATGAGTCAACCTTGAGCCATTCAAAATTAAACTGCTGGTAGTTGGCAGAATTATCCTGCAATATTGCCTTGTAACCACTGTGCCACCAGGGCCCTTCCTTCCTTCTTCCTTCCTTCTTCCCACTTAGCAATAGCACTTAGACTTATATACCACTTCATAGTGCTTTGCAGCATTCTCTAAGCGTTTTAAAGAGTCAGCATATTGCCCCCAATAATCTGGGGGCCTGGAAGCCAGGCAGGCAACAAAGAGAAGATTGCATAGCAAAAGTAAGGACAGCTGTAGACTCCAGGATCCCTCTGTCGCGAAGTGAATGCAAGAACCTTCTACCCCATTCATGAGATTTGAATCAGAAATTCTCTTCTCCTTTGAAAGAAATTTCAAAAGTACTTTTCCTTTCATGTAATTTTGAAGAGTACAGATAGATCAAAAGGCAAGAACATCTTTCTGGAGGGGATGAGGTTTTTTTTATATCAGGTCACTGCTGTCAAATTAATTATTTTCTCAGACCATCCCTGGGCTTCTGATTATGCTCACACAGAGAGATGGCTCTGCAGAGAATTCCAGTTCGATTCCTGCGAATCTATGGTTAATGGGGCTGTGGGGAAAAATTCCAACCCCAAAATCTTAGAAGTTTCCTGGAAATCAGTATGATTTAAAGCAGAATTAGCTGGTCTGAAAAAGTGGACCATTGTAAGTCAGGTTGGAGGGATACTTAGTGCTCCATAAGCTGGGTTGTTTTCTTGCAGATATTTCATTATCCAAACTAGGTAACATCATCTGTGCTACATTCACATACATACATACATACATACATACATACATACATACATACATACATACATGTCTCTCTCTGTGTGTGTGTCTGTGTGTGTGTCTGTGGGAGTGTGTGTATATTCCAGCATAACTCTGGAATGCCTGGGCTGCTGAAAAATTTCAACCATACTTGGTACACAGATGGCTTACTCTCTGGAAACAAATACTGTGGGAGTAAGACACCCCTAACACCCCTCAATGTGTGTGTGTGTGTGTTCCAGCATAACTCTGGAATGCCTGGGCTGCTGAAATGAAAAGGAATGAATTATATCTACACAGTCAAATCACAGTACTTTTGACAGTGATAGTGTGCATTTTGGATTCATGTTTGTGTCTGTGGGTGTGTGTGGGTGTTCCAGCATAACTCTGGAATGCCTGGGCTGCTGAAAAATTTCAACCATACTTGGTACACAGATGACTTACTCTCTGGAAACAAATACTGTGGGAGTAAGACGCCTCTAACACCCCTCGGTGTGTTTGTGTCTGTGTGTTCCAGCATAACTCTGGAATGCCTGGGCTGCTGAAATGAAAAGGAATGAATTATATCTACACTGTCAAATCACAGTGATAGTGTGCATTTTGGATTCATGTGTGTGTGTGTGTGTGTGTGTGTGTGTGTGTTTCAGCATTATTTCGACTTGACACTATAGATATAATTCATTCCTTTTCCTGTCTAATATAGGATTAGCATAAATAAATACCCGGGTTATCAGCTATTCTGGTTAATAAAACATCTGCAAGAAGAACCCAGCTCAAAGAGCGCACCAAGGACCTCTCGTTTCAATCTTGAGCTACAAATATTTCCCCGATAAGTCAGCTTCCCATGGTTGTTAATATTTAAAAGATGCTAACAATATGCAAAATAATATACAAAACAATTATCATTGGAAACATTCTAGCTTTGAGGTAGCATCTACAGAGAATATTAGAAATAACGACTATTGAAGCAGGGCTTAAATTCCAATGGAGCAGTCATGATCCAAAATAGAAAAGGTGGAGAATTCCCCCCCACCAGCTGAATAATATGAAAAGGCATCTTGATTACATTGCAAGTATAGTTGAGGAAAACAGGTTTGGAAAGTCTGTTATGGATCGAGTCAAATTTTACAGAACCTGTTGTGATCAGAGCTTTTCTTACGAGACTTACCCTGGATTTGGTTTTTCTTGCTCAGTTCCTGGAGGAGGGCAGCTTCACCGAGATTTAGGAAAACCGATTCTTAGTAATAGGCGTAGCATCCCTGTTAGGCTGGAAGTTGCTTTCCTTGTCTTTCCTTTCAAATGTATGTTCCTGCAATGACACCATGTTATGTCAAATATTTTGCAAAGATAACGGAATGGAACGGAATAGAATAGATTGGAATGGAATGGAATAGAATAGAATATAAAAGAATAGAATGGAATGGAAGGGAATGGAATGGAATAGGGAATGGAATGGAATGGAATAGAATAGAATATAAAAGAATAGAATGGAATGGAAGGGAATGGAATGGAATAGGGAATGGAATGGAATAGGGAATGGAATGGAATAGGGAATGGAATGGAATGGAATAGAATAGAATATAAAAGAATAGAATGGAATGGAATGGAATAGGGAATGGAATGGGATAGAATATAAAAGAATAGAATGGGATGGAATGGAATGGAATAGAATAGAATAGAATAGAATAGAAAAGAGTAGAATGGAATGGAAGGGAATGGAGTGGAATAGGGAATGGAATGGAATAGGGAATGGAATGGAATAGGGAATGGAATGGAATGGAATAGGGAATGGAATGGAATAGGGAATGGAATGGAATAGAATAGAATAGAATATAACAGAATGGAATGGAATGGAATAGAATAGAATTCTTTATTGTCTAAATGTGATTGGACACACAAGGAATTTGTCTTTGGTGCATATACTCTCAGTGTACATAAAAAGAAAAGATACATTTGTCAAGAATCATAAGGTGCAACACTTAAGGATAGTCCGAGGGTACAAATAAGCAATCAAAATCATACTAGGAAACAATCAATATAAGTTGTAAGGATACAAGTAACAATGTTATACAGTCCTACAGTCATAAGTGGGAGGAGATGGGTGATAGGAACAATGAGAAGATTAATAGTAATAATAATAGTCATGCAGACTTAGTAAATAGTTTGACAGTATTGAGGGAATTATTTGCTAAGCAGAGTGATGGCATTTGAGAAAAAGCTGTCCTTGTGTCTAGTTGTTCTGGTGTGCAGTGCAGTGCCCTATACTGTCATGTTGAGGGTAAAAGTTGAAACAATTTATGTCCACGATGCGAGGGGTCTGTAAACATTTTCACAGCCCTCTTTTTGACTCATGCAGTATACAGGTCTTCAGTGGAAGGCAGGCTGGAAGTTGGTTCACACACACAGATGCTAAGCCCCGGGGTTGTTAACCATAGTTTGTTTTAAAAAAACCAAATTTAATGCGTTGCTTTTCCCAGTTCCTGCTATGCCACATTTCTCTTGCAAAGAAATGGAGGTTTGGATTCAGATCTTTAAGAACCCATCCTGCTGCATTTCCAACAGTGCTCACCTCTCCAAAGCGGAGAGGCTATTTCCCTCTTCATTGCAGGCAATTTCTTCGTGGCATTGTGCATTTCCACATCCCATCCAAGTTTTAATGTCTCCCGAGTTTTATAAGGGTTGCTTAACTACCAACCACCCTTTCAATTTTAGACCCGTGAAGCAGCTTCTAATTTCCGTTTCAGGTCCATTAAAGCATCCCGACTGCTATTTAATCATCTTGCAGTAGCTGTGAATACCCAACTTTTTTTTTAAAAAAAAAAACCCCACCGCATCTCTTGTTTCTCTGATTATGAAGTGATAGAAAAAGCAGCCAAATGACTTCAAATACCCAGAGAACGATATATGCGGGAATTACAACTTCACCCCTTAAAAACGAATTGCCCTTTTTTTTCAGAAAAGAAATGGGCTTCTTTATTAAGCAGTAGGGAATCCTTTTCATTTGGCTGCAGCTCCTTTTGTGTATATATTTTTTTTCTTTTTGTAGAGTTCTCTGAGTCAGTTCCTTTGGTTAATTATGTAATTAACCAATTTGGAAAGCCACATCAATTTTTATATACCTCATTTAATTCATGGCAGTTCTCTTGCTGCAAGATATCAAGCTTCCCCAAATGGAGGTTTTCGGGTTGTTTATTTTATTTTTTAAAAAAACTGGAGTAAAAAGAGTATTTATAGAACAGTTTCCAAGTGGCCTTTTTTTTCAAATCAAGGCCTTCAAAAGATAAGCCTTTTGTGATTATCTGGAAATATGTAATAAGATTTGATGACAGGGGACAAAATTATCAAATCTGGAGGATTTTCTTTTGTCCAAAAATATATTAATTGTACCCTCTGTTTTTCTCCTTTCCTTTCTATCTAACAAACATGCATTTTTAAACATAACTATATCTTTATGCATTTTTGTTTTTAAAACATTCACTGCAAAGTTGGCATATAATTGCTCTCTGTCTATCTTCTCCTCTCTCAGTGTGGTAAAATGCAAAATGCATTCCATCCAATTGGAATTATCTCTGTGGCATAGGATGCAGGGATGTGCAGTCAGGGGAGGCAGGGGAGGCGGGGCCTCACCAGTGTCATGAGGAAAAGAAAAGAATTTTTAAAATAATTAAAAAGGCTAAGGTAGTTGCTACCAGACTCCAGAGTCACGATGACTCTGAGTCTGCTTAGTGCTAACTGTAGGGGGAGGCGAGAGAACTATGGGCCTCCTTTACATAAGGAATTTTTTGCCTTTTAATGCTTGCTCAGAGTTAAGCAAGGGTTAAAAGACGAAAAATTCCTTATGCAAAGGAGGCACGTGATTCTCCCGCCTCCTGATCTGGGAGCAGCAAATCATGCCTTGGCAGCCTTGCCTAAGTAAGTTGCTTTTTTATTTAATTTTTTACATTTTCATCATGGCGGGCGGACAAGAGGAGAGTTGAAATCCACAGCTGGAAAAGGTATGTGGATCGGACGGAGGGAGGAGGGGGGATTCAAAATGATAATTTAATTTGTAATTTTTTGTGAGGTATTTGTTTGTGTGTGTGTGCGCGTGTGTTTCTTTTGGGGGGGCGAGATGGCAGAGCGCAGCAGCGGCAGGGAGATCTTGTCGCTGAGTCCAACAGGCCAGGCATCTCATGTTTATGTCCGCCATAAACGCGAGATGCCTGGCCTGTTGGACACAGCGGTGGCAGGGGGAGGAATGGGCTGGGTGGGCTGGCTGGCTAGGGAGGGGGGAATCATGGCCGCTCAGGCCCCGGCGGCAGGGCTTTAAAGTGCAGGCAGGCATCGGCGGCAGGACTTTAAAGTCCCGGTGCCGTGTCCGCCATAGAGCGGGTCCCGGTCCTGCTCTATAGCGGATGTGGCGCCGGGTCTTCGGTGGGGCTTTCGTGCTTGCCTCACCGGCCATGAAGCTCACCTCACGTCACTGATAGGATGCAGGATTACGCTGCTTCTTTCCAAAGCATCTTTCCTACCGCATAAAAATAACCCCTTAGATATTTGTACTTCAGGCCACACTGAGAATGTATAGAGTAAAGTTGAAGTTGCAGCTATCAAACTGATCAACTGATAATAGCTGACCGAACGGTTTGATATCTGATATTATGAAGATTTATTTATTTTATTTATCAAATATAAGACAGCCCAACTCTCTCACGGAAGAACTCTGCATTGGGCCTATTTTGCACAAGCTCTACAGGAATGGAGAAATTGCATCAGAGGTTTATACCATAGCTCCCTCCAGTCCCCTCATCTCCTCTCTCCTTCCCTCCCTTTTTCCTTTTTCTCCCCTCTCCTCTCCTTTCTCCTTTCCACGTCTCCTTTCCTTTCCCTTCCCTTCTCCTTTCCCCTGACCTTCCCTTTCCCCTTACTTTCCCACTTGTCTCCATCCTTTGCAAATTCTTTTTTTGCAACTAACATGCTGCATCATGTTGAGGTTGACAGTTAATGAGATTAAACGTAGCTAATGTCTGTTCATTAGGTTTCAATTAATAGAGTGAATGCTTTTAAAACAAGCTTGAAGTCGTACAGTTCCATCTTGATGAGTCGGTACTTCTCAATGGGGTCAGAAATAAACCTTGGACTCCAGATTTGAAACGTGGACATTTTTGACAGTTCTGTGGCTAAGCATTCTCAAAACTCGTCTTAAAAATTCTCCTTTGGCCAGAGCTGGTACATGGGGTTGTCCCTCTGTGGCCTATCAGAATGATTCATTTCAATTATACATTCTTGACCATATATCATGGTCAATCCAATGCTTGAATTTCAATAACCCTGGAGATAATTCATAATATATTTCCCACTCGCTACGATTTTAAAAACCATTCAAGCATCAAGCTGGGCAACCCAAAGCTTAAATCCAGAGCACAACCTCCGTCACCAAGAAAAAGTCCCTTGTTTTGAGTACTGTTGAAGCTTTGGCTAGTTTATATTACTATGAAAAAGCTCAAAGTTGTGATTTGATGTTAATGACAGACCCAAAAGGGGATCACGTGAGCCCAGTGTCAGGGTTCCTACTGATGCCCAAATAAAATCATGAGCCTCAAGCCAAGCTTCAAAAGAAATACAGTTGTTTATTAGGAGCTTCATGTCAACACAGACCAAGTGAAGCCAACTCTGACCTCACTTAATTCGCACCTTGGCTCTGACCCCGTTTTCCCTTCGCAGTCACATTCCCCAATGAAGCTGTTTTGCAGGTTGTAGAAGTCACTCCCTCTGTTCACTGTGAGTCACCCTGGAGATGACCTTAACGTTGCCAGCAGGAATGTGCTTTGTTTTGACTGAAGTGCAAGTTCCTCATGGTGGCTGCAAGGCTCGATTCCCCATCCTGCTGCCTATGGCAACTTGAGAACAAGACAGGAATGCTTCACAAGTTGACACCTGGGAACACTACAACCCAGGGGTGGGATTCAGCCGGTTTGCACTGATTTGGGCGAACCAGATATAAATTTTGCATCTGATTTACTGAACCGGTTGTTGCAAGGACCAGATTTCCCCGCCCACCCTGCCCCTCCCCTCCCAGGAGTCTCCATGTGGCCTGTTCATCATGCCAGGTAAGTGCAGGGCCTTCATGGAAGCTCCGGGAGGGCAAAAAACGGGCATCCCGAAAGTCCAGAAATGGACCCTCTGGAGCCTGGGCAGGGCGAAAAACGGACCTACAGGAAGTACTGGAAGTCCGACAATGGGCCTGTTTCCAGCCTCCGGAGGCCGTTTTTGTTCTGGAGGCTTGAGGAAATCCTCCGGAGCCTGGGGAGGGCATGGTGCAGGAGGTCGACTAGGCCACGCCCTCCATGGCCACACCCACCCAGCAACCGGGAAGAGAACCGGTTGCTAACATTTTTCAATCCCACCCCTGCTGCCACCATCATAAATAGGAGTCCATTGCCAAGCATCCAAATTGTGACGATGGGAATGCTGCAATGGTCATAAATGTGAAAAACGGCAATGAGTCATGTTTTCCCCAGGGCTGCTTTAACTTCGAACAATGAACTGTTGTTAATTTGAGGACGACCCGTGTGTTCATTGGCAGCATCTGGGTTTAATGGAGTGGAAGCCCAGGTGGGAAACTCTAGCTGACAACTGAGGTTTCGGCTCCAAAGCAATTTCTGGGGAACCGGCCAACATCCCAAGCCATTCTAAGACAGAAGCCATTTTGAATGAATCGCTGGAAACTCCCCTGGAATTCTTCCCAAGTGATAAATCAGGTTGATGGCCTTTATGATGCTTTTAATGTCAACTGGTGGTTAAAGAACAAGCCCTGATTTCCCTTCCCAACAAGTGCAGTGGGAATGGTGCCATCCGTAGCCTGAATTAAAGTTCCATTCAGAAGTTCCTGTGTGAGAATTTGAATGCATATAATACAGAGGAAAGGGATGCGGTGGCTCAGTGGCTAAGACACTGAGCTTGTCGATCGGAAAGTTTGGCAGTTCGGCAGTTCAAATCCCTAGCGCCGCATAACAGAGTGAGCTCCCATCACTTGTCTCAGCTTCTGCCCCCATAGCAGTTTGAAAGCACGTAAAAAATGCAAGTAGAAAAATAGGAACCACCTTTGGTGGGAAGGTAACAGCGTTCTGTGCACCTTCAGCATTGAGTCATGCCGGCCACATGACCACGGAGATGTCTTCGGACAGCGCTGGCTCTTCGGCTTTGAAACGGAGATGAGCACTGTCAGGAACGACTAGCACATATGTGCAAGGGGAACCTTTACCTTTAATACAGAGGGGAAAATATGAGTAGAGAGAGTGAAGTTCTGACCACTCGTATGTGATTTTTTACTTGCGTCATTGAGGGATTTGGGACAGAGCTCAAATTTCCAAGAAATCTATCAAGGTCGAGCAGCCTCCAATATTTCTAGATTGCCTGAATTCTTGCCTGTACTAGAACAGTTCCCAGAGGTACAATAGTGGTTGTGTTAGACAGATGTTAGAAAAGTTGAGCATCAGAACTGGAGAGATATACAGTAGTACCTCAGTACTCAATATTATCGTGTGGCCCGCCAGCAGCCAGCAAAGCTGGCAGCAGATTCGGACAGTGAGGAGGTTGGGGAGGAACATGGGCCAGTCCTGGAGACTGGGGAAGGCTCTGATGAGGGCTCTGTGTCGGAGGCAGAGAGGGGGCCAGGGCTGTGTGCCAGTTATCAGCTGCCTTCAGAGTCAGACATCAGTGAGGCAGACAAACAGCTGGAGCCTGTTTCCTGTGTGCGCATGTGCAGAGTTGCCAGACGAAGGGAAAAGCTAAAGAACAGGGGTCGACTTGGGAATAAGGCCACAGGTGGACGATGAATGGCCCCTCCCAAAGGAAATAAAAGAGGAGCGGAAGGGGAGTGGAGTTTGCAGGAGACAATCAGTTCAGTTAATTGGTTTGTGACTCTCCGAGACTCCTTACCAAGTTTTGCAGATATCGACCTGTCAGCTCTCCAAGCCAGATAAGGTCTGTGACTGTAAATCCTCCCTTGGAAGACTTTGCTGGATGTGAATGAGCAGAATTCACAGCAAATTAATAAAAGGGTTTTTTTGTCAGGACAAAGAGTTTGCTTCATGCTCTTGGGAATCCATTAATTGGATTCCAGGAAGTATGGGGAGTACCAAAAATGATGACTACCAAACAATTTTTTTCCCATAAAGAATAATGTAGTGTCAGAAGGCAGCCGACACCGACAAGTTCTAGATTGTGCGTTGTGTACCAAAACAAACGATGAGTACAGAGACAAAATTGTTTTGTCAACAAAATGTGTTGAGTACCACATTTGATGCATTTCAAAGTGGTTGAGTATCAAGGTACCACTATAGTAGCTAGATCAGTGTTTCTCAACCTTGGCAACTTGAAGATGTCCGGACTTCAACTCCCAGAATTCCCCAGCCAGCATTCTGGGAGTTGAAGTCCAGACATCTTCAAGTTGCCAAGATTGAGAAACACTGAGCTAGATATTCCTTATTGGAGAAAACCAGACTGGCAGATGTGAAATATCCAATTAATTTGCAATTGCTGTGAATCCAACATCAGGGAATCACAGGTCAAGTTTTTTTCATCTTCATATCTTGAAATAGAATAAATGCTGTGCACATAGATTAGGATCCTGCCCAAGTTATCATCTGGAAACAGTGAGAAAAGGAGGCATGATATTTTGGGCAGATTTTTCTGCTGATGCAGTCCTATAATGTTGCTCCTTCTTTATGCAGTCTAGGAAGCTTACTGAGGCTTATATGCATGGTGATCTATACTAGAGAATGGTAAAGTGGGCACAGGCTGTGGCATTTATTAGGAAGCCATGGTTTGGCATTTACACTATAAAGAGCAATAACAGAGTATCTTTTGAACTTGAACATAAAAGAGAAACAGACGAGTTTGGAACGACTGAAAGGAAAATGGAAACAAAGTCAAAGCATTGGACGCAAATGAACCATACCTGGGCTGCAAATCTTGCCATGAGCACTAGATGTCAGAAAAGAGCTACAAAACTGCCTGATTTTTTTGCTGACATCTGTGGTCAAGGGGAGTTTTTCTACAGATAGAAGCAAATATTAAGAGCTATTTGCAGGATTGAAATGAAGGGGTCTTTGGTAGCCTCTGAGCTTGGTTGTTTTCTTGCAGATGTTTCATTACTCAGCTAGGTAACTTCATCAGTGGTAGAAGGAATGGGGTTTGATCTCATTTTATAAAGTAAAGATAAAAGTTCCCCTTGCACATATGTGCTAGTCGCTCCCGACTCTAGGAGGTGGTGCTCATCTCCGTTTCAAAGCTGAAAAGCCAGCGCTGTCCAAAGACATCTCCATGGTCATGTGGCTGGCATGACTCAATGCCAAAGGTGCACAGAATGCTTTTAAGGTTTAAGGTTTTATTTAATTTGTATGCTGCCCTATTCCCGAAAGACTCAGGGCGGCTAACAATCTGAAGGGGAGGGGGGGTACAAAATTAAAATAAAAAGACAAACAATTTAAAATACAGCAACAGTCGTAACCTCGGATGGGGCTGGAAAATTCAACAGCCCCAGGCCTGCCAGAACAGCCAGGTCTTAGTTGCTTTGCGGAAGCCCGGAAGGGTGGTAAGGGTCCGGATCTCAACGGGGAGATCATTCCAGAGGGCTGGAGCAGGCCCGGGGAGATGCCAGCCGACATTGGCCAGCAGATGGAATCCGGAGGAGGCCTAGTCTGTGGGATCTAATAGGTCTTTGGGAGGTAATTGGCAGGAGGCGGTCTCTCAAGTAACCAGGTCCGATACCATGTAGGGCTTTACCTTCCCACCAAAGGTGGTTCCTATTTTTCTACTTGCATTTTTACATGCTTTCGAACTGCTAGGCTGGCAGAAGCTGGGACAAGTCACGGGAGCTCATTCCGTTACATGGCGCTAAGGATTCGAACCACCTAACTGTCGACCTTCTGATCGACAAGCTCAGTGTCTTACCCACTGAGCTACCGTGTCCCTCTATTTTATGAAGTAGACACAGTATATAAGTATACCTTTTATATCCTAGTGGAAGCAACAGTCCTGGCAAACAGTTCTGGTTGCCATTTTTTATTTATACAAATACATATCTACACACACACACACACACACACACACACTTATGAATATATATATATATATATATATATATATATATATATATATATATATATATATATATATATATATATATATATATATTTCATATTTCTCAACTGCCCATCTCCCTCAAAAAGATTAGCTATGGGACTAACTTCAAGGTTCTCCTTTCGACAGATGGACCTTTAAATCTTGGGACCAGAACATCAGATCAAAATTACCAAAAGGAAACCTATAATCTATCCTGTTTAATCATCAAAACGCTAAATCTTTAAATTTATTTTTTGCTTCGTTTTACACTACACAGAGATGAATTAAGATGTTCAAGTAAAAAGAACTTCACTGAGATTTACCTATTTGGGGAGATAGCAACGTCATTTTTTAATTAGTACCTTGGTGCCGATGAATTGTTTCTAGGAATAAGCTCTGCAGACGGGCTGAGCCAAGGTTAATGAGTTTTTAATGCCAAAACACCTCTGGTAATCCAGCCAGCCACTCTATCAGCCTGAGTGGTTTCTAACAGTGCTGCTTGTCTCAAGGTGAAATGTGATGCCCCTTTCTTTAAAAAAGCCAAATTTACCGGGCACTGTGGCATCCAAATAAGCTTACACGAGTGTTTGCAAGCTAGGCTAAAAAGTTGGTTTCCTTTGCATTTTGCTGTATATGTGAATACTTCTATTAAATATGACATTAAACAAGTTGAAAAGGAGAGGGGGAGAATTTTGAGGTCCAAAAGGGTTAGGTGACGCTATGGGAAAGGAAATGCTAGGCATAAGTTATGAACATAGAAAGTCTCATAAAAGTGTGTATGTTGGTTCTGAGCTACTATCACTAGCTGATAATCCAGCATTGCCTGGGTATTTATTTATAGGGGGGGAAACATCAGGACCAAAGGTAATGTCTAATGTTGGATTTTCCCCAGTGGTGGGTTTCAAAAATTTTTCGAAACTACTCTGTTGGTGTGGCCTCCTTTGTGGGAGTGGCTTGCAGGCCATGTGACCTGGTGGGAGTGGCTTGCCAGCCATGTGTCTTCTCTCTCTCTCTCTCTCTCTCTCTCTCTCTCCCCTTCCTTTTGTCTCTCTGTCCCTTTTTCCTTTTTTTCTTTCATCTCTCTCTCACTTTTTCTTTCTTTCTTTCTTCCTTTCTTTCTTCCTTTCTTTCTCTTTCTCTTTCTCTTTCTCTCTCTCTCTTTCTGTGTGTGTGTGTGTGTGTGTGTGTGTGTGTGTGTGCGTGTGTGTGTGTGAATGATGGGTTTCAAAAATCTTTGGAACCTCTTCTGTAGGTGTGGCCTGCTTTCTGGTGGAACCTCTCCTAACCAGTTCGGTAGATTTGACGAACTGGTGCGAACTGGTAGGAACCCACCTCTGATTTTCCCCCTTATCAGAGGGAGCCCCCTTGTGGAGTACTGTGAAGCCATTACCATGGCAACTCCACTACGCTGTACAGTAGAAGCCATTTTAAGGCACAACAGGCTGCATCTTAACAGAACACACACCCTGAGGGGTGTTAGGGCAGTGGTGGGATTCAAAATATTTTACTACCGGTTCTGTGGTAGAGGACAGGAAGGCCTGGAGGAACATTATCCATGGGTCATGATGGGTTGGACATGACTCTGCAACTAATAAGAACAACAATCACCTTGCTTTGGAGAGAACAAATTAAAGAGAAAAATTAAAACTTTGAGACTGTAAGTAGATGCAATGCAATGTTTTGCAAGCTGCAAATAACTGCATTAAGTTTGAAAGGTGCAGATTACTAAGAATTGTTCTGGCCTCATTCACTGAGCTTCTCCATATCCCAGTCACACATCCTATATGTGCACACAGATATACGCATGAAATACTTATGGATGCATGCATGTATGCATGGGTGCATTTTAAAATTAGGATGAAAAGAACTTGATTTTTTTCCCCTGGGTTTTTTTTAAAGGGAAGAACTATTTATAAGCTCCCAAGTGCGTTTCATAAACTTGAGGGAATCGGGTTTTTTTATATAAAAAAAGGAAAGCAATTAAACTGAAACCTGACCTTTTTCTTCTCTGTCAAGGTTATTGGCACATGCAATGAAAAGCCAAGTGGGGACTGTTCTGGGTTCTGTGTGCCTTCGGGCATCTTTCCCGAGCCAATGTTTTTGCTCTGTAGTTTGTCAGAAGAGATATCAACGCCATCTGTCTTTCACTCCGGGCGAAAGGGTTCTGGTTGGTTTTACAAGCATAGGTGTGTCGGTAAGCTAGTCACACCCAGAGGTGAAAAGCGAGGTGTGCCTGTTTGTGCAATGGCACTTCGGGTTATTTACTTTGTACTCCACTACAAGAGTTAAAGAGTTTGGGTCAGGATTTAGACTGTACTTCGAATAAGGGCTCAAAAGGTTTGATAAAGTCTTTGTTGTGGGGGAAAAAAGAAAAATTGAAGAGAGATCAAATCCTATCACTGATTCGATGCTTGAATTAAGGATCAAGATTGTTAGAAGTAAAAGGAAGGAATGTAGAGTTGGTTTGTTTGACCAGGGTTAAAATAAGACATGTTGCTATAAAGCTCTGGTAAACCTTTATGGATTTTTTTTGCTGACATCAGGAGTGGAAAGTTGATGTTTTGCATATAGATATACATAAGGGATGAGTTTAGGGAAAAAGAGATATTTGTAACCATTCGGGGGTAAAGAAACATGAAGTTTGTCTATATTTGTTTTGACAAAGATTGGAATTAGCTTCATTATGTATTTCTTTTCTTTCTATGTTTTTTCTTTCCACTTTTTATTCTTTATCTCACCATAGAGTCTCCTCCTAGTGCGGCGTCCTTTTTTCTCTACCCGTCATAACCGAAAGCCCTATCAATTGTGGAGCCGACTGGAAAATCTGTCCCTTGCATTTGAGTCTTCTCCTGGTGCACTGTGCTTCTCCACCCCCAACCAGAAGGGCCACTCAAAATTGTGGTGTCGATCGGTGACAGGGAGCCGCAGCAGAGGGATGAAAGAGCCACATGCAGCTCCAAAGCCATGGGTTCCTGACCCCTGCCCTACACCATTTCCAACAAATGTGTGCAGATAGATAGATAGATAGATAGATAGATAGATAGATAGATAGATAGATAGATAGATAGATAGATAGATAGATAGATAGATAGATACAATAGATAGATAGATAGATAGATAGATAGATAGATAGATAGATATATACAGTAGATAGATAGATACGATAGATAGATAGATAGATAGATAGATAGATAGATAGATAGATAGATAGATAGATACAGTAGATAGATAGATAGATAAATACAGTAGATAGATAGATACAGTAGATAGATGATAGATAGATATAGATAGATAGATAAATACAGTAGATAGATAGATAGATAGATAGATAGATAGATAGATAGATAGATACAGTAGATAGATAGATAGATAGATAGATGATAGATAGATAGATAGAGATAGATAGATAGATAGATAGATAGATAGATAGATACAGTAGATAGATAGATAGATAGATAGATAGATAAATACAGTAGATAGATAGATACAGTAGATAGATGATAGATAGATGATAGATAGATAGATAGATAGATAGATAGATAGATAGATAGATAGATAGATAGATAGATACAGTAGATAGATAGATAGATAGAGATAGATAGATAGATAGATAGATAGATAGATAGATAGATAGATAGATAGATACAGTAGATAGATAGATAGATAGAGATGGATAGATAGATACAGTAGATAGATAGATAGAGAGATAGAGATAGATAGATAGATAGATAGATACAGTAGATAGATAGATACAGTAGATAGATAGATAGATAGATAGATAGATAGATAGATAGATAGATAGAGAGAGAGAGAGAGATAGATAGATAGATAGATAGATAGATAGATAGATAGATAGATAGATAGATAGATAGATAGTGTCTATCTCTGCAGCAGATTCCCTTGTGAGTATTCCTTGCCAATTGATCTGCTATGATCAGCTGCCTGGTGTTTACATGCTACAAGTTCAAGATGTTCTCCCATTTTCCCCTGGAATCCATGTGCTGGGCTTTTTGACTTGTGCTCCAAACGGATTCCCAGGTTTATCCAGCTGTCAAATCTAATTCAGTCTTTCACTTTTAATTGGGTTCCAAGGTTAGCTGTCTAGGAAGCAGCCGTCAAATTAATATATGCTGTGACCTACTCTTGGAGAAGTGGGCTGAATGTATTCAATTTCCTGGAAGAGGTGCAAGTTTGAGATAAAAGGCTGGCGGGGGCATATCTATCCATTCTTCCTCCTTCGCACTGGGTTAGAGTGAACTCTTGGTGCCTATTGCTATGAACATGTAGCACTCTTCCCTTGCTTAAATGGAAGAGCATTCTGGAGCTTTTCCTAATCATTCTAATCCTGTCTAGTTTGATGAAAAGAAGGACTAGGGGAGACATGATAGCAGTCTTCCAATATCTCAGGGGCTGCCACAAAGAAGAGGGAGTCAAGCTATTCTCCAAAGCACCTGAGGGCAGGACAAGAAGCAATGGGTGGAAATTAATCAAGGAGAGAAGCAACTTAGAACTGAGGAGAAATTTCCTGACAGTTAGAACAATTAATCAGTGGAACAGCTTGTCTCCAGAAGTTGTGAATGCTCCAACAATGGACATTTTAAAGAAGATGTTGGATAACTATTTATTTGAAGTGGTGTAGGGTCACAGAATAGCCCATATTCTGTGCACATATTCCAGTAGAAAGAAGATGGGCTCCAGTATGAATTCAAAAGCTCTGAAGATTGAACCTCTGGTCACAGTGACTGAGACAGATTCGATCTTAGACATATATTTTTTTTTAGACATTTTATTAAGATTTATAGGCCGCCCTTTTCCCTGAGGGGACTCAGGGCGGCTTACAATCGTAGGGAAGGGGGTGCAATACAAAAACAAACAATATGTGAACAAAATAAAATGATAAGACACAACTTGCATTCAACAGTCAACACTCGGGCGGGTAAATTGGGAACCTATCCCCAGGCCTGATGGGATAGCCAGGTCTTAAGGGCTATGCGGAAGGTCTGGACGGTGGTGAGGGTGCGAATCTCGACGGGGAGGTCGTTCCACAGGGTCGGAGCTGCAACAGAAAAGGCTCTCCTCTGTAGTCGCCAGTCGGCATTGACTGGCAGATGGGATTCGGAGGAGGCCCAGTCTGTGCGATCTAATCGGTCGGCGGAGGGAGGTAATCGGCAGAAGGCGGTCTCTCAAGTACCCAGATCCACTACCATGGAGTGCTTTGAAGGTGGTCATCAATACCCTGAAGCGCACCCGGAGATCAACAGGTAGCCAGTGCAGCTCGCGGAGGATGGGTGTTATGTGGGCGAACCGCGGTGCGCCCACTATCACTCGCGCGGCTGCATTCTGAACTAACTGCAGTCGCCGGATGCACTTCAAGGGCAACCCCATGTAGAGCACAACTTATTTCCCTTTTTGACGATGTTGAGCCGCTGCTTCATTCCATTGAGCTGTGTTGGACTGTCTCTTTAAGGTGCCATTTTTGGACCAGCTGAGCCAATTACTAGAGAAGGGTTCCAAAGCTATTTGGAGGCAAGAGAAATGACTCACAAGGACATAAATGCATCTTCTCTGATGTTATCAATTAATGGGGGAAGATTAAGTCATATATCACCTGGAAAGGGGAATTGAAAATAAGCTCTAGTTATTAATAGTCTCCCACTGTGCCCTTTGAATAGCTCCTCTGATATGGAAGTTCTTGCTATGTGGATGCAGCGTGTTGCATATTTTCACTGGCAAGAGAGCTGGTAAGAAAATTGGCTGGTGATTTAGAATCAGAAGATGCTGCTTTTTATCATGCCCAATGACTTCTGTCTAGCTCAGTGTTTTTCAAACTTGGCATTTTAAAGTTAAATAGACCAGGGGTCTCCAACCTTCGCAACTTTTAAGACTTGGGGATGCTCAACTCCCAGGATTCCTCAGCCAGCATGCTGGCTGGGGAATTCTGGGAGGTGAAGTCCAGATGTCTTAAGAGTGCCATGGTTGAGAGACACTGTCCAGGCCAATCTAACTGGACTGGCAGCAACACTTCAGTCAATAAAGCAGTGGTGTAATTCAAATTCTTTTACTACCGGTTCCAGAGGTGGGTTCCTACCAGTTCGCACCTATTTTGTAGAACCGGTTCGTCAAATCTAACGAACCAGTTAGAAGAGGTTCCACCAGTGGACCCGGAAAGCAGGCCACACCTACAGAAGAGGTTCCAAAATTTTTGAAACCCACCACTGGTCCTTGGATATGATTATTCTACACTATCATGCTCCTATTTATAAAACTCAGTGCCTCTGTGAAAGGTAAGGATGACTACTGCGTTTGTAGTGCAATCAGAACTTTGCATGTGTTGAAGTTGTTTTAATGCAAACCAAAGATGCCTTTTAAAAAACAAGTTTACATCATATTCTTATGCATGCCAGTGCTGTGCGTGAGGTAATTTAAGGTGGTTCTGACAAGTGTCGTCGGCATCTTCATATCCGGTCACATGGGTGGCAAGCCACTCCCATCCGGTCACATGGGTGGCAAGCCACTCCCACAAAGGAGGCCACACCCACAGAGTAGGTTCGAACAATTTTTGAAACCCACCACTGACCGGTTCTGTGGGTGTGACTTGGTGGGGATGGCAGGGGAAGGATATTGCAAAATCTCCATTCCCACCCCACTCTGGGGCCAGCCAGAGGTGGTATTTGTCGGTTCTCCGAACTACTCAAAATTTTTTGCGACCGGTTTTCCAGAACCTGCTGAATTTCACCCGTGCAATAAAGTAGGCTTCTGTTTTTTTTGTGGGAAGACCAAGCATAGTAATGAGGAACCATGAACTAAGTGCCTTGGCTAGCAAATTGACAAGGATAAACTTCCGGACTCCCAAGAAGGGAATCAAAACATAAGACAGCCAGTTTGGTTTAGGGGGTTAAGGCACTGGGTTAGAAAGCGGAGATTATGAGTTCTAGTCCCATTTTAGGCACGAAAGCCAGCTGGGTGACTTTGGGCCGATCACCAGGAGACTGTGTCTTCTAGTCCCACCTTAGTTTTAGAAGCCAGCTGGGCTTTCTTGAGCCAGAAACTCTCTCTCTCATCCCAACCAACCTCACAAGAATAGAATGGAATAGAATAGAATAACAGAGTTGGAATGGACTTTGGAGGTCTTCTAGTCCAACCCCCTGCTCAGGCAGGAAACCCTACACCACTTCGGGAAAATGGTTATCCAACATCTTCTTCAAAACGTCCAGTGTTGGAGCATTCACAAGTTGTTGCACTGATTAATTGTTCTCACTGTCAGGAAATTTTTCCTTAGTTCTAAGTTTCTTCTCTTCTTGATTAGTTTCAACACATTGTTTCTTCTCCTGTCTTCAGGGGCTTTGGAGAATAATTTGACTCTCTCTTCTTTGTGGCAGCCCCTGAGATATTGGAAGACTGCAATCATGTCTCCCCTGGTCCTTCTTTTCATTAAACTAGACATCCCCAGTTCCTGCAACCGTTCTTCATATGTTTTAGCCTCCAGTCCTCTAATCACCATAATGTTCCTTGCTCCAGGTAACACAAGGCAGTTGTTGTAGGGAAAAGAGAAAGGAGGAAGGAGGAAGGTGTGTTGGATAGGTTCACTGCCTTGAGTTATTTGTAAAAAATAATAAAGGCAAGACACAAATACATAAAATAAATACTAAAGCTAGAGAGGAACTTTGGCCCTACAGATTTCTTTCTCCCATGGATCCTTTTTCGTTAAATGAGAGTTGATTTTCTGTACCCCGTTTAATGAGATGATGTCAGCCAGACCTTCTCTGCTAGCAGCAACCGGCAATCAGATTCTGCTGACACTGTTCTCAACTGCCAAAAGATGCTGCTGAACAAATAAAGAATGGCTGTAAAATTTTGGCTGCATCTGGAAAAACCAGCTTAAAAACCCAAATTTATCTTCCTACACTGAGGGCACATTAATAGCACTAACAGTATTTAACTTTTCGCTCTGCAAGTCCCAGAGTTAAAGTGTGAGGGTGGGAAAGCAGGATGCTTCTGTGATAGATAGATGTATGGAGATAGAGGGGGGAGGGACAGGGAGGGAGGGAGGGAGGGAGAGAGAGAGAGAGAGAGAGAGAGAGAGAGAGAGAGAGAGAGAGAGAGAGAGAGAGATGGTTAGGAGGGTAGATAGATTGGATAGATGGATGGATGGATGGATGGATGGATGGTTGAGTAGGTAGGTAGGTAGGTAGGTAGGTAGGTAGATGATAGATAGATAGATAGATAGATAGATAGATAGATAGATAGATAGATAGATGATAGATAGATGATAGATAGATGATAGATAGATGATAGATAGATGATAGATAGATAGACAGACAGACACGGATAAGATAAGGGGGAGAGAGATGGGTAGGTAGATAGATTAGATGGATGAATGAATGGGTGGGTAGGTAAGGTAGGTAGGTAGGTTAAGTAGGTAGGGTAAGTAGGTAGGTAAGGTAGGTAGGTAGGTAGGTAGATAGATAGATAGATAGATAGATAGATGATAGATAGATAAGGTAAGGGGAGAGAGATGGGTAGGTAGATTGGATGGATGGACGGATGGATGGATGGATGGGTGGGTGGGTGGATGGGCGGGTAGGTAAGGTAGGTGGGTAGGTTAAGTAGGTAGGGTAGGTAGGTAGGTGGGTGGGTGGATGGATGGATGGATGGATCAGTGGGTGGGTAGGTAAGGTAGGTAGGTAGGTAGGTAGGTAGGTAGGTAGGTAGGTAGGTAGGTAGGTAGGTAGATAGATAGATAGATAGATAGATAGATAGATAGATAGATAGATAGATAGATAGATAGATAGATAGATAGATAGATAAGGTAAGGGGAGAGAGATGGGTAGGTAGATAGATTAGATGGATGGATGGGTGGATGGATGGATGGATGGATGGGTGGGTGGGTGGGTGGGTGGATGGATGGATGGATGGATCGATGGATCGATAGATCAGTGGGTTGATAGGAAAGGTAGTTAGTTAGTTAGTTAGTTAGTTTAGGTAGGTAGGTAGGTAGGTAGGTAGGTAGATAGATAGATAGATAGATAGATAGATAGATAGATAGATAGATAGATAGATAGATAGATAGATAGATAGATAGGGTAAGGTAAGGTAAGGTAAGGTAAGGTGAGAGAGATGGGTAGGTAGGTAGGTATGTAGAAAGAAAGAAAGAAAGAAAGAAAGAAAGAAAGAAAGAAAGAAAGAAAAAGAAAATGTGAAATGAAGCTAAAAATCAACTTAGTTCCTTTGCCTTCCACAACTGTGTGTTGTTTCTGGTTGTTTTTATTCGCCTGACTTCACAAATATGGACAAAATCCCTGTGGAAACTTGGTGGACTGAAACATGCATGGAGAACACATTTTTAATTTAAAATTCTGCCCTCTTCTTGGAGGAGGAGAAGGCATCGATGGCACGGGACCAAGTCATAAATGCTTCCCTGTTTCATTTTGCAAGGTTATCTTTTTGAAAAAGTCAATATAAAAAAGTCAACGATAAATCTACCTCTTGATTGGAATCAATCTAAAACAGCTGTAAAGAGCAAGGAAAGCTTTGGAGTTTTCCAAAACTCTTAATTTTTTTTAAAAAAAGATTTTCTATTACATACATTTCTTAGTGCTTAATAAACATCGTGTTGTCTGGATATTTAATACAAACAATACAAATTTACATTCTTAACCTCCATCCCTTTTTTCTAACCATTGGTAAAACAAAATCCATGTTTGATAATATACTAGATCTTTCTGTTTAATTTTCAATTTCAATCTATCCATCCATTTCTGCACCATCTACTATCTTCCTGACTCTCTTCAACTCGCGGTCTATCTTCATTTTTCCAGTATTGTGCGAAAATAATCCTCACTGCTGCTACAACATGTAACATTAAGTACATACTTTTCTTATCAATTTTTTTCTGATATTTTCCTTAATAAAAACAATTCAGGTTTAAAATCTACATGTTTCCCTATCATCTTTTTTAGCCACCTGTGTAACATTGCCCAATTTTATTTTATTTTTTTGCTCTTGCGCAAGAAGAACTCTTAATTATCAGTGTAAAAAAGCAAGGGATTGAGACAAAGCATATAAATGGACAGAGAAGCCCTGCATTTAAAAATCTACTTTTAATTAGAGATTATAATCAGAAGGAATTGGTCAGTGGGGTGAGTGATTAAGGTTATACTTAGCATTCAAGGACAAAAACGAAAAAACCTTTTTCCAGCTGGAAAAACACAAAAGTACTGTAGCAAATCTCATTTCTGCCCACACTAAACCGTATCAGGTTTTTTTATCTTGCAGAGAACAGAAATAAATACTACAGGCTCTGTGGCAGCCAAGCTGCAGAGTAACTGTAAGTGGTGCATTAGATAACGGTCATTGAAAATGACCGGGATAGAATTACCTAGTGGTTACAAGGATTTAAGCCCAAGATATCAATTGCATTAAGTTGTAAATGCCTTTTCCGGGTTTTGTCCCTATATGCCATTTTTCCTCCTATGGATGGATGTGTCCTTCTATCATGACTATGGATGTGTCAATGAAGATTCTCAATCATCCAGGTAAAGTTGTCTGAAGGTTGAGTCATGGCAACTGGATAGATGAGATGAGATTAGATTAGATTAGAGTTGGAAGGGACCTTGTAGGTCATCTAGTCTAACCCCCTGCCCAAGCAGGAGACCCTACACCATTTTGGATAAATGGCAGTCCAATCTCTATTTGAAAGCCTCCAGTGATGAAGCTCCCACAACTTCTGAAGGCAACTTCTGTTCCATAGGTTGATTGTTCTCACTGTCAGAAATTTCCTCCTTATTTCCAGATTGAATCTTTCCTTGGTCAGTTTCCATCCATTATTCTTGTATTTGTACTTTTCCAAAGTACTTCGAGTACTTTGGAAAATAGCTTGATTCCCCTCCTTTCTGTGGCAGCCCCTCAAATATTGGAAGGCTGCTATCATGTCTCCTGTGGTCCTTCTCTTCATTAGACTACCCATGTCCAGTTCTTGCAACCGTTCATTGTATGTTTTAGCCTCCGGTCCCCTAATCATCCTGGTTGCTTTTCTCTGCACTCTTTAGTCTCAACATCTTTTTTATACTGTGGTGACCAAAACTGGATGTAGTATTCTAGGTGTGGTCTTACTAAGGCTTTACGGAGAAGTATAAGTACCTCACTTGATCTTGACTGTATCCCTCTGTTAATGCAATTTAGGATTAAAGGTAAATGTTCCCCTCGCACATATGTGCTAGTTGTTCCCGACTCTAGGGGGGGTGCTCACCTTAGTTTCAAAGCTGAAGAGCCAGCGCTGTCAAAAAACATCTCCATGGTCATGTGGCCGGCATGAAGGTGCACAGAACGCTGTTACCTTCCCACCAAGGTGGTTCCTATTTTTCTACTTGCATTTTTACGTGCTTTTGAACTTCTAGGTTGGCAGAAGCGGGGACAAGTAACGGGAGCTCACTCCATTACACGGCGCTGGGGATTCGAACCGCTGAACTGCCATACTTCTGATCAACAAGCTCAGCATCTTAGTCACTGAGCCACCGCGTCCCTTAACTTAGGATCACGTTGGCTTTTTTGGCTGCTGCCACATTGCTGGCTCATATTTAGCTGGTTGTCCACTAAGACTCTAAGATCCCCTCTCTCAATTACTGCTATTAAGCCTGGTTTCACCCAGTCTATATACATATGTACTTTTGTTTTTCCTGGCCTAAATGTCACACTTTTCTTTTCTCTACATTGAATTTCATTTTGTTAGATGGGGCTTATGACCCAACCAGAGGTGGGTTCCTACCAGTTCGCACCTATTCGGTAGAACCGGTTCATCAAATCTACTGAACCAGTTAGAAGAGGTTCCACCAGTGGACCCGGAAATAGCAATAGCAATAGCAGTTCGACTTATATACCACTTCATAGGTCTTTCAGCCCTCTCTAAGTGGTTTACAGAGTCAGCATATTGCCCCCACAGACTGGGTCCTCATTTCACCCACCTTGGAAGGATGGAAGGCTGAGTCAACCTTGAGCCGGTGAGATTAGAACCACTAAACTGCAGATAGCAGTCAGCTGAAGTGGCCTGCAGTACTGCACCCTAACAACTGTGCCACCTCGGAAAGCAGGCCACACCTACAGAAGAGGTTCCAAAATTTTTTGAAACCCACCATGGACCCAACCTTCAAACTACAGAAGTGGGTTGCCACTGCCTATGTCCAGGGGAGAGGTGAGGATGTTTGGCTTGACAATTTAACAGCTCTAGATTCCTGGTACTCTCCTATCCAAGTATTAATGAGGGTCAGTCGTGCTTAGCTTTTCCAGATGGGTCACAGTTGGTTAAGTGCTGCCTCTTCGCGCAGCATTTTCATTGTCTGTGAACGCTTTAAAATTGGGCTGGGTAGAATGGAGCTTATTATTTGGTCCTTGCAGTTACACTAAACTGTGTGTTTTGCACGCTGTAGGACTGGTCCTGACCAGAGGTGGTTCCTACCAGTTTGCACCTATTCGGTAGAACCGGTTTGTCAAATCTACCGAACCGGTTCGAAGAGGTTCCACCAGTGGACCTGGAAAGCAGGCCACACCTACAGAAGAGGTTCCAAAAATTTTTGAAACCCACCACTGGTCCTTGGATATGATTATTCTACACTATCATGCTCCTATTTATAAAACTCAGTGCCTCTGTGAAAGGTAAGGATGACTACTGCGTTTGTGGTGCAATCAGAACATTGCGTGTGTTGAAGTTGTTTTAACGCAAACCAAAGATGCCTTTTAAAAAACAAGTTTACATCATATTCTTATGCATGCCAGTGCTGTGTGTGAGGTAATTTAAGGTGGTTCTGACAAGTGTTGTTGGCACATTCATATCCGGTCACATGGGCGGCAAGCCACTCCCATCCAGTCACATGGGTGGCAAGTCGCTCCCACAAAGGAGGCCACACCCACAGAGTCAGTTCGAACAATTTTTGAAACCCACCACTGGTCCTGACAAAGTTTCCCTCCCACCCCCCCGACCAGTCACTTCAGACTGATTAAGGAATCCGAAGGGACCTATATACGTAACTCCCTGTTCTACTCTGATTATTCTTCATACTACATTTCCTTTGGCTTTTTTTTTCTTGATACTTCAATGTTTGTTCTGAAATCTCATTTGCATGCTAATTCGTAATATAAGCTACTTTGCAAATTAGGGAGAAAAGGGAAAGAAAGAATCTACCTCACTGGGATTATTATTTGCAATAGAAGAGAATGTATGCAGCTCAGGGTTAAACTGTAGAGTCCTTGGTGGGTTTTTTTTCTTTTAAACTTTCATTGTTTCATTGCAGATATCACATCACCAGACTAGGAAACAATATCAGTTCTAGAGAGGTTTTGGGGTTGCTCCCTTTAGCTTGCCCTGTCAGTGTTGTAAAAATTATTGTTTTCTCCTTGGTATTTCCTTGATTAGGGTATTGCTTTCTGCTTGACAGTTTGTCATCACTAGCACTGATGAGGTTACCTGGTTGGGTAATGAAATGTCTGCAAGCAAAAGTCTAAAGTGATTCTCAGTCATCCAGGTCATGGTTGTCCCAAAGATGCTTTTTCAAGCCATTTTTAAAAGGAGCCATGGTGGTGCAGTGATTAGAATGCAGGACTGTAGGAAAACTCTGCCGACTGCCAGGAGTTTGATCCCGACCAGTTCACAGTTGTCTCAGCCTTCCATCCTTTCCAGGTTGGTAAAATGAAGATCCAGATTGTTGGAGGCAAAATGCTGACAGTGTAAACTGCTTAGAGATGGCTATAAAGCACTGCAAAGTGGTATATAAATCTAAGTGCTATTGCTATTGCAAGCTAACTCTGTGTACCACCAGCAGTTCGATCCTGACCAACTCAAGGTTGATTCAGCTTTCCATCCTTCCCAGGTTGGTAAAATGAAGATCCAAATTGTTGGGGGCAAAATGCTGAGAGCGTAAACTGCTTAGAGAGGGCTGTAAAGCACTGCAAAGTGGTATATAAGTCTAAGTGCTATTGCTATTGCAAGCTAACTCTGTGTACCACCAGCAGTTTGATCCTGACCAGCTCAAGGTTGACTCAGCCTTCCATCCTTCCCAGCTTGGTAAAATGAAGATCCAGATTGTTGGGGGCAAAATGCTGAGAGCGTAAACTGCTTAGAGATGGCTGTAAAGCACTGGAAAGTGGTATATAAGTCTAAGTGCTATTGCTATTGCAAGCTAACTCTGTGTACCACCAGCAGTTCGATCCTGACCAGCTCAAAGTTGACTCAGCTTTCCATCCTTCCCAGGTTGGTAAAATGAAGATCCAGATTGTTGGGGGCAAAATGCTGAGAGTGTAAACTGCTTAGAGATGGCTG
Source organism: Thamnophis elegans (assembly GCF_009769535.1). Taxonomy (NCBI): domain Eukaryota; kingdom Metazoa; phylum Chordata; class Lepidosauria; order Squamata; family Natricidae; genus Thamnophis; species Thamnophis elegans. Next base: position 12,601,503 of record NC_045556.1, on the reverse strand, counting down.
TAAAGCACTGGAAAGTGGTATATAAGTCTAAGTGCTATTGCTATGCAAAGCACTATGAAGCAATATATAAGTGTAAGTGCTATTGCTATGTAAAGCACTATGAAGTGGTATATAAGGCTAAGTGCTATTGCTATTTGAAAAAGCACTTTTGGATCTGCAAGCAAATCACCAAGCTCAGAGATCCCCAAGGACTCCATAATTACTATTTAAAATAAAAAATCTCAACTTTCTTACCAATGATCTTTCATTAAAAAAAAAAAACACCTGTACTTTTGTCTTGCCACCTTATTAAGTTGTGCAAAGAAACTATGGGGCTCTGCTGGTAGCATTTCTCAGGCTGTCCGGCAAATGCGGTTACAACTTCTTTTCTTGAGAAAAAAATAATGAGTTCCGGAGTTCTATTCCTTCATTATTTTCCCCCTCTCCTTTCCACGGACCACTGAACACGTGCAACATTTCAGCTCGAGAGAATTAGATTTAGGAAATCCAAGCCATCTCTGGAGATCTCTGAAGGTCACAATTAGCGATCACATCTCTACTCTCTCCTTAATTCCTTTTCTTACGGTGGGGATTAATAATTGATCATCATGAACGATCCCTCTGAGCAAAGCTACAGTTTTGATTTCGAAAATGGAAAGGGCATCGGGTTTGGTTATTTTATTTATTAATCACATTTATGGGGCCATCCCTCTCACACATACAGTGTCTTTTTGAGCTCTTCTTTAGGGGAAACACTTCCATCAGCTCCACTGGGGAAGGGTTCGTTTGCAGCCCTTGATGCTTCTCCGATGCTTGATGGATGTTAGGAAAATAGACTAATGAATATAATACAATTGAAAAAGGGACACGGTGATAACTATGTTTCCTCTGTGTCTTAATAAGCAGTTGAAGGATAGCTACAACACCTCTAAGGCTACAAAGAAGCTCCAGAGGTTTATAAAATCAGCAAAAAAGCCTGAATATTTAGTACCAAAACAGGAGAGACGTAGGAGGAAAAGATGTACAGTTGCCGTATCTCACACAGGGATACAAACATACTAAGTCAAAACCAAACTGCAAGATTTCAAGAAGAGATGAGATAACCATTTGTCTGAAATGCTGCAGGGTTTCCTGCCTAAGCAGGGGGTTGGACTAGAAGACCTCCAAGGTCCCTTCCAACTCTTCTTTTCTTTTCTCTTCTATTCATTTTCTTCTTCATTCTATTCTATTCAATTCTGTTCTGTTCTATTCTATTTATTTTCTTCTCTATTCTATTCTATTCATTTTCTTCTTTATTCTATTCTGTTCTATTTTATTAATTTCCTATTCTATTCTATTCTATTCCATCCCATTCCATCCCATCCTATTCTAAACACATCATGTTGTATATTTGGGGATAATTTAATTTAATTTAATTAATTAGATTTATAGGCCGCCCAATCCTGGAGAAATGCTATAGGGTTTCCTGCCTAAGCAGGGGGTTGGACTAGAAGACCTCCAAGGTCCCTTCCAGCTCTTCTTTTCTCTTCTCTTCATTTTCTTCTTTATCCTATTCTATTCAGTTCTATTCTGTTCTATTCCATTCATTTTCTTCTCTATTCTATTCTATTCATTTTCTTCTTTATTCTATTCTGTTCTATTTTATTAACTTTCTATTCTATTCTATTCTATTCCATCCCATTCCATCCCATCCTATTCTAAATACATCAAATTGCTTAACTAATAGGTCGCAATCATAACTTAACTAACAGGTTATAAGCTTACTGCAATTTACCTGAAGAAGCGCTTACCTTGGCCTTCTTTGTAACTTTGCCTGTTAGTAACATGCATGGGAAGTCTTCACCTGCAGTCAGCAGAAACTTTTCTAATTTTTTTTCAGCCTAGAGAAAAATCTTGCCTCCATAAAAAAAATACCTCAGCATATATAATTCTTTCCAAGTCACCTTCAATTGATCCACGCTTGCTATTTGGAGCAAGCACTGCTTAATCCAATAATATATCTATCCATTATTTAAAAAAAAGACTCAAAGCTGACCCACACAGCTCTAAACAAGTTTTAAAGAATTCTCTCTTTCCAAAAATAAACGGAGAGATCCGGGGAGCAGGAGAGGGGGAGAAATAGCACATAACTTGCAGTCTTTCGTATACGAACCATAATTACCCCTAAAATTATGTTCTCTAAAGAGAAAATGTCATGTTTCCTGCAGTTGCGACAAATACAGATCATTCATCATGTTGGGAGATCAAAGGCAGTCATGATTCCCCCCCCTCATTAAATTAGAGGTGGCACCCTGAAGTCTAAACCATTTTTAAAAAATGTAAACTTGAAAATGGTGGAGCTTGACTGAATCTAAACCTCAGAGCTTTGGCAGATTAAAGATTTCCATCAGGGCCATCAACAAAGTTCGTTATGATTTGGCAAAACAGATTTAAAAAGCAAAACTGTTCTGTATCTGTGAAAATCCACCGTGCACTAAGGAACATGGCTCAATCCAAAGCAAAAAAAAATACTACTCAGTGAGTTATTTCTCAATCAGACTTCGTCAATTGTTCCTCTGCCAAGCTTGTATTTGATATGCAAATATCCCTCTCCTCTTTGATGCTAAAAGAACTCATCCTTTGCTCCTGTTGCAAACTTCAAATCGCACCCATTCATCCCTCAAACAAAACCTTGCCCAGCCACTTCGGAACATTTGCTTCTGCCTACTTGTGCGCACGCCCACCCCCCCACAACACACACACAATTTGTGGAACAAGAGAGAGAGAGTCTATCCTTAAGCACACACCCCCAAACACAAACACAATTTGTGGAACAAGGGAGAGAGAGTCTATCCTTAAGTATTCCCCCCAAACACACACACAATTTGTGGAACAAGAGAGAGAGAGTCTATCCTTAAGCACACACACCCAAACACACACACAATTTGTGGAACAAGAGAGAGTCTATCCTTAAGCACACACCCCCAAACACACACACAATTTGTGGAACAAGGGAGAGAGAGAGCCTATCCTTAAGCATCCCCTCCCAACACACACACAATTTGTGGAACAAGGAAGAGAGTGTGTGCCCTCAAGCAGAATTCTCCTGCAAGCCAGCCCCTCAAGCAGAACACAGGGGATCTGGATTCCTCAGTCAGTCCTTCCATAAAACAGGGCATTTCAGTCCCCACCATCTCACCAGGGGTTCCTGCTGGTTGGACGGCCCTCCCCCTCCTCCCCAAAGTCGAAAAGTCTGTGTGAGCAGCCCAAGTCCCTGCCACACAGTTTTGCAGCGGACGGGTTTGCCCGCCTGCCTAAAAACCCGCCACGCGCAGGTGAGCGGTCCTTGGCAGGGAAGGAAGCAGCCTTCCCTTAAGGAACCATTGGAGGGGGTGAGGGGGGGGGGGAGAGAAAAACATAAAGAGTTACCAACCTGTCACAACTTGTTCACTCCAGCAGTGCCACAACAGCCACCCTCCCCTGCGATGCGTCGGCGTGAGGTACAGGTCTCCTGGAGCATCCTGGCTTAGCGTTTCTGAAATGCCTCCGGCTGCTTCCTAAACCCCGGGAGGACCAATGAGAGATTCCTCTCTCTCTGCTCTGAACACCAGTCTGGGGGCCTCTTGACTTCCATCGAGCAGCTGAGCTTCCCCCCCCCCTCCCCAGTTCCTAAATCATCGCAGGGCAGTGCTTCTGCTGCAAAATTGGGATGACTTGCTGCATTGGTTTTTCACCCTTCCTGTGCTTGAGAGCTACACCTGCTTGTTCCAGCCAGAAGGCTCCCCTCCTCCTTCCCTTCTCCTCTACAGCACAATTGGAGCATCTGCGGCACCCCCAGAATCACCGGGCTGCCATTGTCCCTGGAATCTCTTCTGTCTGCAGTCCCTTGTTTGCCCTAAATGCTGACTGTGAGGTTTGCAAAGCCAGCCACCCACCAGCAGTGGCTTGAAGAGATTCCCAGCCCTGCGAAAGAGAGTGGATGAGTCTCTTTTTCCCTTGATTTGGCACCTCTCCCACCGACATGGTTCCTGAACCCACTAGAAAAACCCCTGAGCTTGACTCAATATTGCATATTGCTTCCTCCTCCTCCTCGCCTTCCTGTAATCTGCAGCCAGCCACGGGGAGCCCAATTGGTTTTCATAACGGAAAATCCCTCTGTGGTAGGAGAAAGGAAGAGAGGCAATCAGGGGGGCTTCTTATCAGCCTGATGGGATGGGGGGGGAGAATGATTTATCATCCCAGTGTAGGAAGTTATCACCCAGCCCTCTCCCAGAAAAATGAAATATCCTAGGAAATATTGAAAAGGCAGAATATTTCTCTGGATGTGAAAAGAAAGAAACAAGTTTTAAAAGACAGAATAGCTCCCTGTAGCTTCCTGCCCATCCCCACGTTGTCAATGGGCCATTAAGAAGGCCAAGCTAGTCCCTTTACATAATACAGAGTTCTCCCCTTCAGCTCCAGGGGGATGGGATTAAGGCATGATAATATTGGCACTTTACCCAACTCACCACATGGCATCTGAGAACTCAACCAAACCTGGATTCAAAACGCAGCCTAGAGAGTTGCCCCTGCATGGCCCCATGGGAGTCTGACAACCAATCAGAATACAAGCTCAAGATCAAAGGCCAGAGAGGGCATAAAACCAGGGACTCAGCATCTCAGTCCCCCCTTCTCTTCTTCTCCACCAACATTGAAGCATGTGATCACCTTTTCTGTTCAGGACTCAAGCCATGTGGTCCTGTCCACCATTAAAACCATCTTTCCAAGCAGCCTCCATGTCTCCAGTGTCTTTTTCTCCACTTGGAGCCGAACCCAGAAGGACATTTCTTTCAACACCAGCATTGAGAAAGGGTCTCAAAAAATAATAATGAAAAGGACAATCCCTACCAGTGGCTCCTATGAGAGAGTGGATGGGGGGCTTGTTTAAAATAATGGACTGGGACATATCGCTCATATTTTCAAATAGCTGAAACATTTCTTGAAGAGTGAATGCATGTAGATTCATGCTACAAATCAGTGGAGTCCATTCATATTTAAATTACACTGTGGTTGATATGATTAATTATTAACTTAGAAATCTATTAGATGGGACAATGCTGGATAAGCATATTTTAAATCATATAGTTGGGAGTGGGGTTACAATCATTGATCCGCAGATCACTTTCAGATCTGCAATTAACATATGTACAAAAATGCTCACCCTTTATAGCAATAGCACTTAGACTTATATACTGCTTCACAGTGCTTGACAGCTCTCTCTAAGCCATTTGCAGAGTACCACTATGAAGCGGTATATAAGTCTATTGCTATTGCTATCCCAGTATTTGAGGAGCTGCCGCAAAGAAGACATAGTCAACTTATTTTCCAAAGCACCAGAAGGCAGGGCAAGAAACAATGGATGGAAACTAATCAAGGAGAGAAGCAACCTGGAATTAAAGAGAAATGTCCTAACAGTGAGGACGATTAACCAGTGGAACAGCTTGCCACCAGAAATCGTGGGCCTCCATCATTGGAGGTTTTTAAGAAGGGACCGAATAGTCACTTGTCTGAAATAGTATAACTGGGCTGGACTAGAAGACCTCCAAGGTCCCTTCCAGCTCCTATTCTGCGCTGTGCTGTGTTGTTCTATCCTATCCTATCCTATCCTATCCTATACTATACTATACTATACTATACTATACTATTCTATTCCTATTCTCTTGTGCCACAATGTGCTCTAACTTGCCTTTCCTTCTTAACATCTGAATTGCAACGCAACTTTAATTGGCAATAATGATCCCTTCCCTAAGGTAACCATTAATCACCATCTGGGATTGAATCAGTAGGCTTAGCAATGGAAGAAGCACTCTTCTCCTCTGGCCAAACTGGGGAAAAAAACCCTAAAAAAATGAAATAATGAAGGAGAGATAACTGTTGCCAAATGTTTTGATGGTTTGGCTTCTTAGTCCAAATAGCAACAGCACTTAGACTTATATACTGCTTCACTGAGCTTTACAGCCCTCTCTAAGCAGTTTACAGAGTCAGCCTCTTGTCCCCAACAATCTGGTTCCTCATTTTACCCACCTCGGAAGGATGGAGGACTGAATCAACCTTGAGCCAGGTGAGATTCGAACTGCTGGCAGTCAGAAGAAATAGCCTGCAGTACCGCATTCTAACCACTGCGCCCCCGCAGTTCATTGGTCCAGTTCTGGATTCTGAGAGATGCACTCTTGAATAGGGAAAAGCTGGTTTGCTGTCTCATCTCTTTCTCACTCTTTCCATCTTTCTCTACGAGATGTCTTCCGCATAGCCTCAGCGATGCCTCTTCTGTTGGTTGAGTATTGCTTAAGAAACACTGCCCAGCAATGATAGTAGTTCCAGGGTTGTGTTTGTGTGTTGCATCAGCATGACACAAGATTGTCTCAAGAGTTGGAAAATATCTCTTCTAGAGCCAAGAGAGATAGTATGACTGAGGTGATGAATGAGGATCTTGAGAACTTGGTGATGGGAGGTACATACTAACCAGAGGTGGGTTCCTAGCAGGTCACACCTATTCGGTAGAACTGGTTCGTCAAATCTACCAAACTGGTTAGAAGAGGTTCCACCAGTGGACCCGGAAAGCAGGCCACACCTACAGAAGAGGTTCCAAATTTTTTTGAAACCCACCACTGGTCCTTGGATATGATTATTCTACACTATCATGCTCCTATTTATAAAACTCAGTGCCTCTGTGAAAGGTAAGGATGACTACTGTGTTTGTGGTGCAATCAGAACATTGCGTGTGTTGAAGTTGTTTTAACGCAAACCAAAGATGCCTTTTAAAAAACAAGTTACATCATATTCTTATGCATGCCAGTGCTGTGTGTGAGGTAATTTAAGGTGGTTCTGACAAGTGTCGTTGGCATCATCATATCCGGTCACATGGGCGGCAAGCCACTCCCATCCGGTCACATGGGGCGGCAAGCCACTCCCACAAAGGAGGCCACACCCACAGAGTAGGTTCGAACAATTTTTGAAACCCACCACTGATACTAACCTTCTCCCATGATCTTGGTGGGGGAAGGCATAGTTTGTAGCTTCTACAGTTCTCCATATTTACAAATATTACACAGAAGTTGTTGAGTGTTTTGTAATATGAGGGGGGTCCTGTGTGTGCTTGGCTGTTTTCTTGCAGATGTTTCACTACCAAAACTAGGTAACATCATTAATGTTGGCATGCAGAGCAAATCCTAGAATTGATGATGTTACCTAGTTGGGTAATGAAATGTCTGCAAGAAAACAACCAAGCACATGGAACACCAAGGACCTCTCATTTCCACCTTGAGCTACAAATACAGGTAGTCCTTGACATACGGCCACAATTGTGACCCAGATTTATGTTGCTAAGTGAGACGTTTGTAAAGTGACTGTTGCCCCATTTTATGACTTTTCTTGCCCAAGCTGTTAAGCAAACTGCTGCAGTGGATAAGTTAGTAACACGGTTGTTAAGTGAATCTGGCTTTCCCCATTGAGTTTACTTGTCAGAAGGTCGCAAAAGGGGATCCTTATGACCTCCCATGGTCATAAGTATGAATCAGTTGCCAAGTGTCTGAATTTTGATCACATGAGCTACGGCAACCGTAAGTGTGAAAAATGGTCATAAGTCACTTTTTTCAGTGCCATTGTAACTCTGAACGGTCACAAAATGAACTGCAAGTTGTAAGTTGAGGACTATCTGTGTTCTCCTTTATTGCCTTTGCAGAATTTCTCAACTGCAGAATTCTGTTCTGACCGAGGCTTCCCGAGAGCCTGAAGCAAACTCCTTGTCCCGACAAAAAAACCCCTTTGATTAATTAACTGTGAATTCGGCTCATTCACATCCAGCAAAGTCTTTCAAGGGAGGATTTACAGTCACAGACCTTATCTGGCTTGGAGAGCTGCCAGGCCGATCTCTGCAAAACTTGGCAAGGAGTCTCAGAGAGTCACGAACCAATGAAGCAAACTAATTATTGCCTCTGCAATAAAAAGAGAGTTTGACACTCTGATTCAAGGATCAGGTCCAAATTCTGACGTTTGATCTCATGAGGACAGTTGGATGATGCCCTTAGTTTGATCTGCTGGATTAGCCCATTTTTACACCTTAGCACAATTGTGCAAAATAAAGGAGGGGTATGCAGCCCACAGTCCACTGACACACATACACACACATCATTGTTCAAGCCATGCAGCAAAGTGGCTTCTAGATTCAGAGAACTTGCTCTCTGATTGCGGCTTCCCAAGAGCATGAAGCAAACTCCTTGTTCTGACAAAAAACCCTTTGATTAATTTACTGTGAATTCTACTCACATATACAGCGAAGTCTTTCAAGGGAGGATTTACAGTCACAGACCTTATCTGGCTTGGAGAGCTGCCAGGCCGATATCTGCAAAACGTGGCAAGGAGTCTCAGAGAGTCACGAACCAATTAAGCGAGCTAATTGTCTCCTGCAGACTCCACTCCCCTTTTGCTCCTCTTTTATTTTCTCTGGGAGGGGCCATTCACCATCCACCTGTGGCTTTACTCCCATGTCGACCCCTGTTCTTTAGCTGTTCCTTCGTCTGGCAACTCTGTGCATGCGCACACTGGGAACAGGCTCCAGCTGTTCATCTGCCTCACTGATGCCTGACTCTGAAGGCAGCTGATAACTGGCATATGGCTCTGGCCCCCTCTCTGCCTCTGACACAGAGCCCTCATCAGAGCCTTCCCCAGACTCCAGGACTGGCCCATGTTCCTCCCCAACCTCCTCACTGTCCGAATCTGCTGCCAGCTCTGCTGGCCACTGGAAGGCCACAACAAATTCTCAGTTTGAGGACACAGAACAGTCAGTACGATGCTGGACTGTGCCGGCTGCATTATCAGCATGTGGCTTAAAAGGAAATAATCTCTGGCAAAAATGTTAACGTCGCTGTTACTTCAAGGTTATCTACATTGAGCTGTGAACCATTCTCCACCTTCCTTACAAAGGAGCTTTTTTTGGCTGTGAGCTGTAGAGATTTTTATTAGCCGTTGAGTCAATTTGTAGAGAAACAAAGGAAACACTGTATATTGTCAGCAGTATTGTTTCTAAAACTTGCACCAATACTTTGCGGGCAAGTCAGTTTTATAGCATGTTTATTGTTTAACGAAGCAGATAGAAAGTAGCAGAAAGCGAAGTGCATCTAACAAGGCTTTCTCACCCTTATTTAATCATGGTGAGACGGAGGGGAAAGCCATCATTTCTTTATATTTCTAAATTAGCACACGGGGAGAGCTTGCATGATTTCCCCACTGGGGAATTGTGGGAATTGAAAACAACACAAGAATCAATCAAATACCTTGCTGAATTTCAATTTCTTACCATTTTATACAGAATAATAGAGCTGGAAGGGACCTTGGAGGTCTTCTAGTCCAACCCCCTGCTCAAGCAGGAGACCCTATAGTCTTTTCTTAAAAAACCTCCAGTGATGGAAGGTGCTTTTTCAAGAGGCAGCTGGACTTTCTGGGGTTGTTTTTGTGAAGACGTTTCACTTCTCATCCAAGAAGTTTCTTTAGCATTTCAGCTCTGCAGAAGAAGCTTCTTGGAGGAGAAGTGAAATGTCTTCAAAGAAAAACCAGAAACCCCAGAAAAACCAGAAAGCCCAGTTGCCTCTTGAAATAAAGCACCTTTTGGGACAACCATGACCTGGATGACTGAGAATCTCCAGAGACATTTCCAGGGATGAAGCACCTACAACCTCTGAACCCAAGTACCCACAACTTCTGGAGGCAAGCCATTCCCCTGGTTAATTGTTCTCACTGCTAGGAAATTTCTCCTCAGCTCTAGGTTGCTTCTCTCCTTGATTAGTTTCCATCCATTGTTTCTTCTCTTGTCTTCAGGTGCTTTGGAAAATAAGTTGACCAACACACCCCCCCCCCTCTTCTTTGTAGCAGAGGCTTCCCAACTTAAATCCCAACTCAAAAGCCAAGACCGTTGAGAAATGGGAAGGTAGATTTAAGTACAGCTTTAGCACTTAACCCAGTACAATTTCAATTTCAATTTCAATTTACTTTATTTGTATGCCGCCCTTTTCCCTGAAGGGACTCAGGGCGGCTCACAGTTCAAGGGAGGGGAAAAACAGACAAAATTACAAAACATAAGGACCATACACAGTTAAAACACACAGCAATCATACCATTCGAGTGGGGCAGCAAGTCTTTAGCCCCAGGCCTGTCGGAACAGCCAGGTTTTAAGGGCTTTGCGGAAGGCCTGGAGGGTGGTGAGGGTACGAATCTCCACGGGGAGTTCGTTCCAGAGGGTCGGAGCAGCCACAGAGAAGGCCCTCCTCCGGGTAGTCGCCAGTCGACACTGGCCGGCTGATGGAATTCGGAGGAGGCCTAATCTGTGGGATCTTATTGGTCTAGTGGAGGTAATTGGCAGTAGGCGGTCTCTCAAGTACCCAGATCCAATACCATGAAGGGCTTTGTAGGTGACAACTAGCACCTTGAAGCACACCCGGAGATCAACAGGTAGCCAGTGCAGCTCGCGGAGGATAGGTGTTACGTGGGTGAATCGAGGAACACCCACGATCGCTCGCGCGGCTGCATTCTGGACAAGCTGAAGTCGCCGAATACTCTTCAAGGGCAGCCCCATGTAGAGCACGTTGCAGTACTCCAGCCTAGAGGTCACAAGGGCACAAGTGACTGTTGTGAGAGCCTCCCGGTTCAGGTAGGCGAACCTGGGCAAATGCCCCCCTGGTCACAGCTGACAAATGGTGTTCGAAAGTCAGCTGTGGGTCCAGTACTATGACAGAGAGAACAATTCTCTTTCGGCGGATCATTTTTCCATAGCGGAAAAACTTTGATTCGACCTGAAGTCTAAACATGGACATGGACAAGGAAAATGAATACAAATAAATGGGGACAGTAGGACAGGGGACGGTAGGCACTCTGGGGTGCTTATGCATGCCCCATTTACGGACCCCTTAGGAATGGGGTGAGGTCCACGGTAGACAGTTTAAGGTTGAAGTTATGGGGGGGGGGGTTGAGGATGTAACAACGGAGTCAGGTAGAGCATTCCAGGCGTTGACCACTCTGTTGCTGAAGTCGTATTTTCTGCAATCGAGTTTGGAGCAATTAACCTTGAGTTTGTATTGATTGTTTACCTGTGTACAATTGTGGTTGAAATTGAAGTAGTCGTTGATAGGTAGGACGTTGTAGCACACAATTTTGTGTACTATGCTTAGGGTTAGGTCAGACCATAGGATATTATTAGATATTAAATTATTATTTATTAGATAAACCCGCCATCCTGGGCCCAAGAGCCGAGGTGGCGCAGTGGTTAAATGCAGCACTGCAGGCTACCTCAGCTGATTGCAGTTCTGCAGTTCGGCTGTTCAAATCTCACCGGCTCAGGGTTGACTCAGCCTTCCATCCTTCCGAGGTGGGTAAAATGAGGACCCGGATTGTTGTTGGGGGCAATATGCTGACTCTGTAAACCGCTTAGAGAGGGCTGAAAGCCCTATGAAGCGGTATATAAGTCTAACTGCTATTGCTAACTGCTATAAGCCAGGCTCTGCCTGTCACAAGCCAGGACAAAGGGTGAGTGAGGGAGGAGTAACACCTCCTTAAAAAACCTTGGTCCAGCTGGCCCGGCTGGTAACACCTCGTAAGGGCCCCTTTCCAGGGTTACAGGAGAAGACGGTCAAAGGTTTAGAAGGCGGAAGAGGGCTCTACGCCCCAACGGCAGATAAAGCAGCAGAAACATCTTCTAGGAGAAGGGAAACTCTGATTACAAACCTCCACTGCCTTGTGGCTCTATCCACTACTGGAAAAGGCTTCGGGAGTCAACCTCGAGGCAAATCCGGAGTCCCGGAAGCAGTTCGTGACTGTGTACAACCACGTTCTGGTAACTCCTGCGACGCAGCTGGAACCAATCATATCGGCTCTGCTGTTCCATTGGACTATTTCAGCAATGTGGAGAGCAGGGATCTACTGCTTGGGTCACAATCTATCCTCCATGTTAATCTACCCAGGCCTCGTGCTCTGGAGAGGACACTCCAGCTTTGCATACAGCATTGAAAGACCGTGGCACGACAAAAGCGCGAACGTCAAAAGCGCGCTGACAAAACCGCAGCGCTAAAACCACGATGTCAAAAGCGTGCCGACAACAGTGCGCTGACAGAAGCGCGATTTAAGTTAAGGTAAGGTTTAGGGTTAGGTTTAGGGTTATGTTTAGGGTTAGGTTTAGGGTTAGGTTTAGGGTTAGGTTTAGGGTTAGGTTTAGGGTTATGTTACAGCGCGCTTCTGTTGGCGCGCTGTTGTCGGCGCGTTTCAGCGCTCATTCATCGGCGCGATTTTGTCACCGCGGTTTAGTCAGACGCGCTTTTGTCGTTTGCGCATTTGTGGTGGAACCTTGAAAGACACTCTTTCACACTCCTCAGTGTGGAAGAGATTGCCACTCTCAAATTGGCCTTTTTAGCTACACCAGATGTTGTTTTTGGATCTCTTTCAAGAGCACGATACCACAGTCTTTTGACACTGAAGGATGCCATGAATTGTTTAGATATAGTAGAATATCATTAGATATTGTCAAGGTCTTTTTCCTTTTGTACATCTGTTCTAACAGAAAGCTTCAGGTGAATGAGAAGTTTATTTTTTTAATTATTATTAAATAATTAAAATCTTCATAAAATCACATAAAATCTTCCTTTTTTACATACTGTAGAAAGGGTTCCACCACAAATCCGCGAAGCCCTTCTGCGCGGAGACATAAGCGCGAAGACTAATTCGTGCCGTTCTAAGCGCTAGGGAAAAACGTGACCCTACCGCGATGACATAATCGCGGAGGGCAAAATCGCGCATTCCCAAGCACTCACTACCCTAAACCTAACCCTAAACCTAACCCTAAACCTAATCCTAAACCTAACCCTAAAGCTAAACCTAACCTTAAACCTAACCCTAACCCTAACCCTAAACCTAACCCTAAACCTAACCCTAAACCTAACCCTAAACCTAACCCTAAACCTAACCTTAAACCTAACCCTAACCCTAACCCTAAACCTAACCCTAAAACAAACCCCTAAACCTAATCCTAACGTTTACCTTAATTGAAGTCGGCTTTCTGCCGCGGTGCCGTTTTAAAGTGCCCTTCTGTTGCCGCGCTGTTGTCGCGGCGGTGATGACACACGGTGATGACGTCGTGGCTTTATCGCCGCGATTTTATCGCCGCGCTTTTGACCAGCGCGGTTTTGTCGTGCCATGGTAGGAAGTGTATCAGTTGGTTACAAAAGACTTTCGTGCATCTCTTCCACAGTCATCAAGCATAATTCATATTAACTCAAGTATTTTAACTCAGATATTTATACATGTTACCGTCATCATACCTCCATTTTCATTTGACTATAGTTGTTTAAACCTCCTTCATCACCTTTATGGAGAAGTTTATTTTTGAGGTCTCCACTCAAGAAGAAGCCAGCAATATATCCGAGACCTGTTTATGGATGAGTGAGATGAAGGGCAGAAATTTGCTCCCTCCAAGTCCACATCTGTTTATTGAAAGGGCAACCATGAGCATCACTTTTTAAAACATCACTGCTTTTTTGTTTTTTTAAATGCACTGGCGAGTCCCTCGTACACGCTACGGAATCTAGACTAGAGGGAATCCCTGAGTGGTCAGAGAGCGGGAGAGAGCGAGCCATATTTGGGGATTCCGCTTCTCTCCTCCCGTTACCTGCGCCTCCATCCGCGGCGGTCCAAGGGATGGAGAGCGCAGTCCGGCAGTCAGGGCAAAGTGAGGGCAGCCGGCTTCACTCGCCCACTGCCCATGTGCAGCCCTTTGGCACATGCTCACTTCGCTGAGGGGGGGGGGCACACGCTGAGCATGAGCAGAAGCGAAATTTGAAAGAAGAAGGGGAGAAAAGGGGGGGCTTCATCAGATCAGACATCTTGAGCCGCGGCGCGTTAAGAGCGCGCACTAGCGTGGCGAGCCAGGCGCCCCCTTTGTGTGGGTGCAGGTGGGAAAGGCATTTCTCCGCGGGCTTCGTGGCCTGCCTGTTCTTCCCGGGCTGCTCGGAGCATCAGTCCCCCCCTCTCCACCGCCCCATCCATCGTTTCTCCCCCTTCCCAGCTTGCATTCCTCTTAATTCTTCCCGAGACAAGATGGCAACGCCGGCGACTGTTAATCCACCCGGTGAGTAGCTGTTTGCTAGTTGGCGAGTCCGCGGCGTCTTGCAAACTGGAAAGTCCGGGGGAAATCGGCCAGGGCGCACTACGCACTCGCACCCTCCCTCCCTCCCTCCTCCACGCCCGCCCCAAGCAGGCAAGCCTGTCTTTGGGGTTGGGGGGAATCTCTCTGGCCCCGTCAGCAACTGGACTCGTCCCTCTTGGCTTGCTTTGCAAGCTTCCTATGGGGAATAAGCAGATCTCAAGGTAGATTCAGTGGCTGTTATTGCACCAGGCGCGTCCCCGTGGTTAAATGGACCAAAGAGCCCAGCGTCTCGAGTCAGCACGTCACGATAAGCTCATTGGCATTGCCCTGATAAAATAGGATGCCCGGACTCCTATATTCATCCCTAAGAAGCACCTCTGTGCCCAGCCACAAGAACCAGATGGAGACCTAGCAAGCCAACTGTTCCCCAAAAGCTTGGTTCCCCTTCCCTTCTCCTTTGCAATTGACTTTACCTTTTGCAGGGGGTTGACAGCTGTTCTGGCAATGGCTAGCCCTTGTGTCAGAGGCCAAGTTTGAGGATTTCCCCTTCCTTAGCAGGAAAAAGACAAATCTGGTTTTTCATCCAAACAGACCAGCAAGACAGAATGTTGGTGGTTTTTTTTAAAAAAAAAACTTTTAACCTTTGCAATCTTGAAAGATGGAAGCATTAGGGATACCCCAAATGTTACAGGGGACCCGGTGGCTCAGAGGCTAAGATGCTGAGCTTGTTGATCAGAAAGGTCTGCAGTTCGGCGGTTCGAATCCCTAGCGCCGCGTGCCAGAGTGAGCTCCTGTTACTTGCCCCAGCTTCTGCCAACATAGCAGTTTGAAAGCATGTAAAAAATGCAAGTACAAAAATAGGGACCACCTTTGGTGGGAAGGTAACAGTGTTCCGGACGATTTGGCATTTAGTCATGCCGGCTACATGACCACGGAGATGTCTTCGGACAGCGCTGGTTCTTCAGCTTTGAAACAGAGATGAGCAGTGTCGTGACCCGTCAAAACTGCGGTAGACAAAAGCGCGCTCGACGAAAGCGCGTACCTGACGTCATCAGCAGCGCGACGAAAAAAATTAAAAATAAATTAAATTGAAATTAAAATTAAATTAAAGCAAGCCGATTCACATAAAGGTAAGGGTTAGGGTTAGGGTTAGGTTAAGGGTTAGGGTTAGGTTTAGGGTTACGTTAAGCGTTAGGGTTAGGTTTAGCGTTAGGTTAAGGGTTAGCGTTAGGTTTAGCGTTAGGTTAAGGGTTAGGTTTAGGGTTAGGTTAAGGGTTAGGTTTAGGGTTAGGTTTAGGGTTAGGTTTAGGGTTAGGTTTGGGGGGGTTAGGGTAAGGTTTTCGCTTTAATTTTAAATTTACCGCTCACAGCGCGATGTTTTCGTCGCGCTGTGATGACGTCACGTACGCGCTTTCATCGAGCGCGCTTTTGTCTACCGCGGTTTTGTGGTGGAACCGAGCAGTGTCCCCTAGAGTCGGGAGCGGCTAGCACATATGTGCGAGGGAAATCTTTACCTTTAATGGCAAAAGATGGAAGGATTAGGGCTATCCCAAATGTTATAGAAAGCACCAAATGTATCAGCAAGATTGGCATTATGTATAAAACATTTGTGACTGGCTGGCAGTGGTCCTTCTGCAGCTTTAGGGATACTTGCAAATAGTTGGACATGGCATTTTAACATTGGTAAGCCTTGGGAAAAACTGGCCTTTGGGGGTTGCATTTTGGAGTGCTCCCCAAAATTTGCCACTGTCTTTTAATGGGAAAAAAGTTACAGCTTTCCCTTGTCTCTTAGGGAACCAGAGTTAATTCTGCTAGGACTTAACTTTAAATTGATCAAATATTTGGAGTGCTGCCCAATCAGCTCTACGTAGCATCACCAAATGACAAGGAATTGGATAACTAAGTTGTAATTTAAAACAGCTCAAAAGATGCCAACTTGCCGGGTGCAGCTTTAAACTGTTGGTTCTTGTTCATAGTTCTTAACTTGGATTTTCAGATTGGGAAAATCCAAGGAGGTTGGTTGAGAAAAAAATTTGCAACTTTATTTTCACTGTTTTGTTTTATTTAAATATATTTGTCTGAGATTTCACTCAGAGGCCCCAAAATGTTAAGATCCTCTGCATTGTGTTCCCCCTCTAAGGGAAATTTCTGTTTAATTCTAAATTGGCTTGTGTTTTAACAAGTTGGGCTTAAAGGAATCGGGCTAGTTTGTAATTTAGAAACTAAGTTTTTGCTCCTTATGTTGTGCAAAACCAGCCCATGTGGCTGTTTCATTGTTTGTTCTGTTGCATAGATTTAGAAGGTTGGATTGATTCAGATAATCCCAGTTAAAGGTTAATCCTGGTTAATTACACTGTTATCACAATCTTTTTTATAAAGAGGCTTGGAAAAGCTTTCTTTTAAAAGAAAGCTTGGACCCACAGCTGACTCTTGACCATCATTTGTCGGCTGTGACCAGGGGGGCGTTTGCCCAGGTTCGCCTGGTGCGCCAGTTGCGACCCTACCTGAACCGGGAGGCCCTCACAACAGTCACTCGTGCCCTTGTGACCTCTAGGCTGGAATACTGCAATGTGCTCTACATGGGGCTGCCCTTGAAGAGCATCCGGCGACTTCAGCTAGTCCAGAATGCGGCCGCGCGAGTGATTGTGGGCGCACCGCGGTTCGCCCACATAACACCTATCCTCTGTGAGCTGCGCTGGCTACCTGTTGATCTCCGGGTGCGCTTCAAGGTGCTACTTACCATCCATAAATCTCTCCATGGTAGTGGATCTGAGTACTTGAGAGACCGCCTCCTGCCGATTACCTCCCTTCGACTGATTAGATCGCACAGATTAGGCCTCCTCCGAGTTCCATCCGCCAGTCAGTGCCGACTGGCGACTACGCGGAGGAGAGCCTTCTCAGTAGCAGCTCCGACCCTTTGGAACGATCTCCCCGTGGAGATTCGCACCCTCACCACCGTCCAGACCTTCCGCACAGCCCTTAAGAACTGGCTATCCCGTCAGGCCTGGGGATAAGATTTTAATCCGCCCCACCCGAATGCTGAATGAAAGTTGTGTTTTATTGTTTTATTTTTTATTTACGCACTGTCTTATGTTTTATCTTGCACCCCCCTTCCCATGAACTGTACGCCGCCCTGAGTCCCCTCAGGGAAAAGGGCAGCCTATAAATAACAAATAAATCCTAAATCCTAAATCCTAAATTCTTTTTGAAATCCTTGCATGATGAGGATTGTATTTTAAATGAAGTTGAAATTTTAGTCTGCAGTATATCACAAAATATCGTTGTGCATTAAATCACAGCATCTACAGTTTAGCTGCACACTGTGTAAACAACCTATTTGCAGTTTTGTTAAACAAATTATAGTTCGGAACAATGTAAAGGGCTCAATCTCTGCACATAGAACAAAGAGAAATAGAATTGGAAGGGACCTGAAAGGTAAAAGTTCCCCTTGCACATAGATGCTAGTCGTTCCCGACTCTAGGGGGCAGTGCTCATCTCCGTTTCTAAACTGAAGAGCCAGCGCTGTCCGAAGACATCTCCTTGGTCATGTGGTCGGCATGACTAAATGCCGAAGGCGCACAGAACGCTGTTACCTTCCCACCAAAGGTGGTTCCTATTTTTCTACTTGCATTTTTATAGCCGTGCTTTCGAACGGCTAGGTTGGCAGAAGCTGGGACAAGTAAAGGGAGCTCATTCCGTTAGGCGGCGCTAGGGGTTCGAACTGCCAAACTGCCAACCTTTCTGATCAACAAGCTCAGTGTCTTAGCCACTGACCCACCGTGTCCCCAGAAGGGACCTCAGAAGTCTTCTATCCATCTCCCTGCTAGAGTAGGAGATCCTACACCATTTTAAACAAATGCTATCCAGTCTCTTTTTGAAAACCTCCAGTGATGGAGTACCCAAAACCAATGGCAAACCATTCCCCTGATTGATTGCTCTCACTGTTAGGACATTTCTCCTTAATTCTAGGTTGCGTCTCTCCTTGATTAATTTCCATGCATTGTTTCTTGGCTTGTCTTCAGGTGCTTTGGAAAATAAGTTGAACCCCCCCCCCGCCCCTCTTCTTTGTGGCAGCCGCTCAGATATTGGAACAGTGCTATCATGTCTCCCCTGGTCCTTCTTTTCACTAGACTAGACATACCCAAACGGTGCAGGAACCTGCTCATTGCACAGACCAAAGCTACAGAGCCATGGTGATTGAATGTGCAGCTGGAGAAGAACCGGGGACAGGAGGAAGGTCAGCAATGGCAGGGTGGCTTCCTTTGGGGGTGGGGAAGACAGCAGATTTCACAGAGGGGTCCAAAGAGATGGTGGGGAGAGGAAAAGATTCAGGATAGTACACCCTAGACTCCCCCAGGATGCACCTATAACAGTGTTTCTCAACGTTGGCAACTTGAAGATGTCCGGACTTCAACTCCCAGAATTCCCCAGCCAGCATTTGCTGGCTGGGGAATTCTAGGAGTTGAAGTCCAGACATCTTCAAGTTGCCAACGTTGAGAAACACTGACCTATAAGATTAGAAGATGATAAACTTTAGCTGGTGAGATTCTGTCCATTTAGTGCAAGCGAATAAAGCATTGGACTCAATTGGATTTCACTGTGTCTTATACTTGACAGCCATAGACTGCTGATTTTTTAATGTATTGATTGTATATAAATCTTTGCACTTCCGACATGCTGAGCATGAGCAAACTTTAACTGTGCTTTTGCTGAACAGGGACCTATTCAACTGTGGTTGTAGATTATCATCCTGATTTTTATCTTTCTTCAGAGTAGTTACTGTAACTATCTATCTATCTATCTATCTATCTATCTATCTATCTATCTATCTATCTATCTATCTATCTATCTATCTATCTAGGTCTCTAGTTATTCGGCTTTTCTCCCACGTAAAATTGGAGATTTTGAAGTCTCATTCGTCATCTTCAGGCTTCTTCAGGCTTGGTGCTTCCAGGAGCAATGTGAGATCTCGGCTGTTTCTTCCTTTTAACTGCCAGTGGGGGTTTGAAAACCCGAATAACTAGAGACCTACATACTAACACCCGCGAAAACCTCAGAAAACAACTATCTATCTATCTATCTATCTATCTATCTATCTATCTATCTATCTATCTATCTATCTATCTATCTATCTATCTATTGCTGTGTGTGTGTGTGTGTGTGTGTGTGTGTTTTCAAGCATAATTCTGGAATGCCTCAAGCAATTTCAACCAAACTTGGTACATAGGTGACTTACTCTCTGGAGAAAAAATACTGTGGGGGAGTAAGACACCCCTAACACCCCTCGGGGGGGGGTGTTGTTCTGTTAAAATACAGCCTGTTGTGCCTTAAAATGGCTTCTACTGTACTGTTGTAAAATGGCTTCTACTGTACTGCTGTAAAATGGCTTCTACTGTACAGCACAGTGGAGTTGCCATGGTAATGGCTTCACAGTATTCCACAAGGTGGCTCCCTCTGATAAGGGGGAAAATCCAACATTACAAATTACGTTTGGTCTGGATATTTTCCCCCTATAAATAAATACCCAGGCAACGCCAAGTTATCGGCTAGTTTGTTATAAGTTACAAAGCAGCACCTTGCTGGTCCAAATCTATTCACTAGGGCTCCAGGGTTAGTTGTGATTATCCGGGAAGGAACACCGGGGAAATGAACAAGGTTTTCATGCTGCAGTGGCTCAAGACGGAAAGCAGGTTGAGATTTTTAACTGGCGATAAAAAGCCAATGACGGTGCTTTGCTTTTAAGGAGAACAGTCGTGCATAGAAAACTCTTGGAAAGCGAGAGCAGGAAGCAGGATCTCTGTCAAAGGAAAGAAATATATTGAGATTCCATTTGGCTGTTTGCTGGCAGGAAACACACTTTGATCTGAGGATGGATCGTTCCTTTTCTTTGGCTGAAGTCCCAGCAGAGGCATTGTCCAGCTTCCGGAGAAGGTCTAGGAGTGTTTTTGAAGGAGGTCATCCCCAAAAAGTTGATTCTGCTCTCCCTTCATCTATTTCCGGTCAGGATTTGAGAGTGTTCCCATGGATTCCTGGATACCAGCGGTCAGGCCCTATAGAATGGGATGAAATCAAGGAACAAGAATTGTAGCAAGGTGTCCTACAGAAGAACAGAGTTGGTAGGGATCGTAAAGGTCTTCTAGACCAACCTCTTGCTTGAACAGGAGACTATGCCATTCCAAACCAATGGTGGTCCAGCCACTTCTTAAAAACCTCCAGTGATGGAGCACCCACAATTTCTGAAGGCAACCCATTACACTGATTAATTGTTCTTGGGTGGAGAGTAGACCTACAAGATCCCTTCCAACTCTGTTAATCTAATCTGAACCTGTTGTGGCCCACCAGTGGCCAACGGAGCTCTTTTGTGAGAGTCCTCAAATATTGGAAGACTGCTATCATGTCACCCCTAGTTTTTCCCCTCATTAGACTAGACATACCCAGTTCCCAGAACCGTTGATGCTAGTATTGATTAGAATGCTGGTATTAGGGTAGAGCCAAAATCTTAGAAACTTGAAGAGGAGTTTCCAACCTTCATTTATTAAAGAATTCACATTTCTCAGAATATTTGAAATAGTGTCCTCCCAATTGCTTATCCCCTCTGCTAAATTGCCATTGGTGAGATAAACTATCATTGGACACAATTCCTATATCTTGGTTTGTTTATGTTAAGTGTCCCTTCCATTCACCATTTCTCATCATCTCTCCAATCAGATTTGTTCATCCCTAGTGTTTCCCACCCCCCCTTTGGGGAGTTGTGAAAGCATCAGTGCAAGTTGTTGTGAAATGGTGGTTTCCTATCTAACAGATGAACCTTCATGCACTATCTGGAAGAGACCATATCTGAAGCACCCTGATAAGAGCTAGTGAAAAGTTTCCATTCCTTGTTCTATGGGGATTAGTCCTGAAATGCAGTAGAGCTCAAAAGTACAGATTGGAGATAATATTTGAAGTTCAGGGTTGAACTGTGGTGTCCTTGGTGCTCTCTGAGCTTAGTGTTTTTCTTGCAGATGTTTCATTCATCATCAATGCTGAAGATTTTGCCTAGTTTGATAATGAAACTACTGCAAGAAAACAGCCAAGCTCAGAGGGCCTCAAGGGCCCCATAATTTCAAAAGTTTGTTATCTTAGGGAAGTAAGGAGATCTGCTTAATAATCTTATGATTCTAGCTGAGGGGTGACATCGCTGTATTCTGAGAAGGAGAAAGAAGGAAGGAGGAGGAGGAGGAGAAGAAAGAGGAGGAGGAGAAGAAAGGAGGAGGAGAAGGAGGAGGAGGAGAAGAAGAAGGAGGAGAGGAGAAAGGGAAGGAGGAGGAGAAGAAGAGAAGAAGAAGAAAGAGAAGGAAGAGAAGAAGAAAAAAGAGAAGAAGAAGAAGAGAGAGAAGGAGGAGGAGAAGAAGAGGAGAAGGAGGAGGAGGAGAAGGCAGAGGAGGAGAAGGAGGAGAAGGAGAAGGAAAAGGAGGAGATGAAGAAGAAGAGGAGGAGGAGGAGGAAGAAATGGACCTCTGCTACTTCCATCTCCCCTTCCACTGGTTAACTACAGAGATCTCTACATCATCCTTGATGTTCAAAGCAGATGCTCCCCTGGGCAATAGCATTGCACCATGGTGTTTGTGTCAAGCATTTCCTAAGCCTAAGCTAGAAAGGAGGAGGTTATTGATGAAGAAATACATTTTCTTCCTGGATGTTTTTCTCCATTGTATCTATGAACCCTCCATCCAGTTCTGGCTCTAAAGAGTTTGTGCGTAGGTTGCTTCCAAGTCAAGCAGTGATATAGCTTTTAATTTTAAAACTGTCACCAAAACCATAACTTGTGATGGAGGGTCACTGTTTCTCTTGACAGTTTTGATTTACAGAGGAAGATACAAGAGAGGGGGCTGGGAGTTATCATTTTTTAAAAAAAAAATGATTGCAAGGGAAGCATACATTCAAAGGACTCATTCAGTCACTTTTAAAAAGAGGCACTGTGGAACAATGGAATGGAATGGAGAGAGGGGAGGAGAGGGGAGGACGTGGGATGGGGAGGGGAAAGGAGAGGAGAGGAAAGGAGGTGGGTGGGGAGGGGAAGGAGGTGGGGTGGGGTCAGGAACAGAGGGAGAAAGGTGGGGAGAGAAGAGAAGGATTGGAGGTAGGGAGGAGAGGGGAAAGGAGATGGGAGGGAAGGATGTAGGGTGGGGAGGGGAGGAGAGGTGGGTGGGGAGGGGAAAGGAGAGGAGGTTGGGTGGGGTTGGGAGCAGAGGGAAAAGAGATGGGGAGAGAGGAGAAGGATTGGAGGTGGGGTGAGGAGGAGAGGGGAAAGAAGAAGAGAGGAGAGGACATGGGATGGGGAGGGAAAGGAAACGGAAGGAGAGGAGGGGAGGTGGGGAAGGGAGAGGAGAGAAGGGGAAGTGGGGTGGGGTCAGAAGCAGAGAGGGAAAGTGGAGGTGCAGAGAGAGGAAAAGAGAAGTTTATTTGGCCAAATATGATTAGCCACAGAAGGAATTTGACTCCAGTGCAGAAACTCTCAGCAATGCAATGCAACAGAGCAAAAGTCATCGTCGTCGTCGTCATCATCATCATCATCATCATCATCATCATCATCATCATCATCATCTCAATAAGAGGGGCTTGGTAAAGAAGACAAGGATAATAATAAGGCTAGAACCATACAACATGGGTAAATGCTTTCATTTAGATCAGTGTTTCTCAACCTTGGCAACTTGAAGATGTCCAGACTTCAACTCCCAGAATTCCCCAGCCAGCATTCGCTCTCATCAGGTTTCTCTTGTGACCATTGTTTAAAGAAGCACTGAATGCTGGGATTGCGTGATGCATTTCAAGTGATTCCCAACTCAGGAGAGAGAGAGAGAGAGAGAGAGAGAGAGAGAGAGAGAGAGAGATTCAGGGACTTTTTTTCTCACTGAAGAGAAGCAAATTCCTGAACGCTAACTGCACTGACCAACTTGGTTTGACTGCAAGGAGGAGAGACCGAAGCACACCTCTTTTTTAATTACAATACAATACATTACAATAGCAGAGTTGGAAGGGACCTTGGAGGTCTTCTAGTCCAACCCCCTACCTAGACAGGAAACCCTATACCGTTTCAGACAAATGGCTATCCAACATCTTCTTAAAGACTTGCAGTGTTGGGGCTTTCACAACTTCTGGAGGCAAATTGTTCCACTGATTAATCGTTCTCACTGTCAGGAAATTTATCCTCAGTTCTAAGTTGCTTCTCTCCTTGATTAGTTTCCACCCATTGCTTCTTATTCTACACTCAGGTGCCTTGGAAAATAGTTTGATTCCCTCTTCCTTGTGGCAACCCCTGAGATATTGAAACACTGCTATCATGTCTCCCCTAGTCCTTCTTTTCATTAAACTAGACATACCCAGTTCCTGCAACCGTTCTTCATATGTTTTAGTCACCAGTCCCACCTTTCTGAAAAGCTCTCCATGACTCTAGAGTCCTAGAATCATAGGGCTGGAAGAGACCCTCAGAGGTCTTCTAGTCCAACCCTCTGCTCAAGGCAGGAGACTTATACCATCCCAGCCAAATGGTTGCCCAGTTTCTTTTTGAAAACCTCCAGCGATGGAGTCTTTTTTTCTGGTGAGACCAGTCAATCAAGGCAGCCTGGTCTACCCAAATATGGGACGGAGCATAGTGCTTCCATAAGTAGCCCAGGTTCGAATCCCAGAAGGGAATGGATAGCTGACAAAAGCTAAATAGCTTCAAATAGATCTATACTTCATTTCTTTGTTGGTAAATATAAATTCAACACAAAAACCCCAGTGATTTAGATTTAGATTTAGATTTTAATGAGCATTTATATGCCGCCCTTTTCCCTGAGGGGACTCAGGGCGGCTTACAACAATGGGGGGAAGGGAGTGCAAGACAAGACTTAAAAGAAAAAAATGTGAATAAAGAAATTAACCATAAAAACACAACATTCACTCAACATTCGGGCGGGGTGAGAATAAATCCTATCCCCAGGCCTGACGGGATAGCCAGATCTTGAGGGCTGTGCGGAAGGCCTGGACTGTGGTGAGGGTGCGGATCTCCACGGGGAGGGTGTTCCAAAGCGTCAGAGCTGCAACTGAGAAGGCTCTCCTCCGCGTAGTCGCCAGTCGGCACTGACTGGCGGATGGAATTCGGAGGAGGCCTACCCTGTGCGATCTGATGGGACGCAGGGAGGTAATTGGCAGGAGGCGGTCTCTCAAATAGCCAGATCCACTACCATGGAGCGCTTTATAGGTGGTAAGTAAGACCTTGAAGTGCACCCGACGATCAACAGGTAGCCAGCGCAGCTCACGGAGGATCGGTGTTATATGGGCGAACCGTGGTGCGCCCATGATCACTCGCGCGGCCGCGTTCTGAACTAGCTGAAGTCGCCGGATGCTCTTCAAGGGCAGCCCCATGTAGAGCACATTGCAGTATTCCAGCCTAGAGATCACAAGGGCTCGAGTGACTGTTGTGAGAGCCTCCCGGTTCAGGTAGGGCCGCAACTGGCGCACCAGGGCAAATGCCCCCCTGGTCACAGCCAACAAATGGTGGTCAAAACTCAGCTGTGGATCCAGGAGGACTCCCAAGTTGCGGACCCTGTCTGAGGGGTATAAATTTTGCCCCCCCAGCCTGATTGATGGAACGTTAGCCGAATTTTTGGGAGGAAAACACAACAGCCACTCGGTCTTTTCTGTGATCCATAACCCCAGGAGGCGAGCTATTCCAGCTCTCATCTTAAAGCTTTGGCTGGTTCCAGATGGGATCTACAGAGAGTCTTTGACCTGCAGCCACAGTTAGGATTAGAGCCTCCAACACAAATTGATGTGGTTGCTCAGTGAGCTATGCTTGATTTTATCACCCTTTTTTTGCCGTGATTGTTAAGTAAATCGCACAGTCAGTAAGTGAGTCCGGCTTCCCCCATTGGCTCTGCTTGTCGGAAGCCACCTGAGAAGTTCACAAGGGGCGATCAAATGAATCAGAGATTTTGCAACTGGGATAGATCCATGCTGCTTGTCAAGTTTTTTTTGATCATGTGATCCTAGGAATGCGATGAGGGTTGTGTGAGAACTGGCCACAAATCCCTTCTTCAGCGCTGTTGTAAATTGGAATGTTCTTTAAACAAATGGTGATCAGTTGAGGTCTACCTCTAGTTGAACCCTTAGTCTGTGCTTTGTATTTTGCTTGCATCCTCCCTACTCCCTCAAAATGGGTCATCTTACAACATAGAATTCATGTACAGCAGGTATGGTTCAGGCGTGGGTTTCTGCCAGTTCTAACCTCTTCTATAGAAGAGGTTCCACAAATCTACCGTGCCGTTTAGAACTGGTTCCAGCTCCCTCCCCCCACCTGTCCGCACATCATCAAGATGAAGAACGAGAGGAGGAATTCTGGGAGTTGAAGTCCACAAGTCTTAAAGCTGTCAAGTTTGAACACCCCTGGGGTTTTTTTCTAAAGGGTTAGGGGTGCAAGGGTTTTGTAACTTGACAGCTTTAAGACTTGCGTGCTTCAAATGCCAGAGTTTCTGAGCCAACATTTTGGTTGCTAATCAAGAGCGCTGTTAAGTGAGTTTCACCACATTTTACAAGTTGGCCACACCCACCCAGTCACATGACTACCAAGCTACTCCCACTTGGTCACATGAATGGCAAGCCACTCCCAATCAGCCACATGGCCGGCAAGCCACACCCACCCGGTCACATCACCGGCAAGCCACTCCCACAAAGCAGGCCACATCTATAGAAGAGGTTCTAAAAATTTTGAAACCATTGGAATGGTTGCAAGGTGCAAATCAGTGGTGGGTTCCATGCAGTACGGCCCCGTACGGGCATACCAGTAGAAGCCAGGAGAAGTGGCCACCGTACCAGTATGGTGGCTCATTTGGCCCACCCATCCGCCCACGTTCTATAGCTGTTTATAACATCACCGGCCAATTGTGCACATGCGTACAGCATTGCAGCGCCTGCGCAACCACCGCTGAGCAGCTGGGTGTCGCAGGATGGTGGCTTGCACATGGATGCGCAGCACATGTGCCGAACTGGGATGCCCAGCCCCATGCACAGCGTACCAGTGACGGGATCTGGAACCCACTACTAGGGCAAATGTAACTGCTGATTTTAATACATTTGTCGAATTTCCAAGTTTGGAAATTCTTTTATTTCAGGATATTGACTACCTGGGTGGGGGTGGGGGGACAGGACAGGGGAGAGAGATTGTCATTGACGTCATTGGGTGCACCTTAATTTCCCCAAAGTGTCCAATTGTCGATAGCAGGCTGTTCAACCAGATGGAGATGGGATGGGTCCAACAGAGCAACTCTCACATGTGTTGATAGGATTATAAATAATGAAAGCAATTTGGTTCGTGGGCAAATTTGCAAGGCGTTAGACCTGACAATATCGCTGTGCGAAATTCAAGGGAACGCAGCACGTCCCATAAACCCGGCAGATAAGGAAAAGTTCAGGTTTAAAGTTTTACTAGCAGAGACTTTGAGAGGTTTACTGGAGATCACAGTTTTTCCTTAAGGTAAACTCCTTAACCAAGTGGGCCTTCCTTAAATGCTTTTAATTAAACCACCTAAGCTGGTTTTTGCTTTTTTAATTTGCTGCTCGCGTTTGACCATTCATTCGCTCCTTGGCAGTTCTTCCATCTCAGTTCTGAGTTTTATCGATTCCAGAAATATCGGTAAGTCAGCAGAACGGACTTCACTTAAAGTTATACTTGTGAAGTGACGGATCAGGAGACAGATGGACCTAAGGAAGGTGTTGTGTACTACAGTTTCCTCTCTGGTCCGTTTGGCCAGGGGGGCGTGTCCTTCTTACTGATTGGTTACCTGTTTGACAGCTGGGGTATATAAAGAGCTGTCAAACAGGGCTCAGCTGTTCCCAGTTAGGTAATACGCGCAAAATGTGAAGTGCCGCATTAGGCAACCTGTTAGAAATAAACTGTTAGCTGACTTGAAATCCTGGCTCGCCTCCGTTTGTCTGACTGTGTTCTCCCAGCTAGAACAGAAGGCACTTCAAGACTTTCTAGTCAGGTTGGTCAAATATATTTTGCAGAGTCATTTGGAGGGGCTTGTCAAAACTACGTTTGACGGGCTTCAGCCGCAGTAGGATGAGTCTAACTCTACCTGGTTGAACTTTGTGGGTGGGATACACAATGGAAGGAATCCTGTCTCCTAATCCAAAGGGGTGGTTGACCTTTAAAATGTTTTGAACTGAGGACAGATTACAGATGAACAGAGTTGGAAGGGACCATGTAGGTCATCTAGTCCAGCCCCCGCCCAAGTAGACCCTACACTATTTCTGACAGATGGCAGTCCAGTGTCTTTTTGAAAGCCTCCAGTGATGAAGCTGCCACGACTTCCGAAGGCAACTTCTGTTCCATGGGTTGATCGTTCTCACTGTCAGAAAGTTCCTCCTTATTTCCAGGTTGAATCTCTCCTTGTTCAGCTCCCATCTATTATTCCTTGTCAGGCAGCATAGAACTTCCATTTTCCAAAGAAGTTGGCTTGGTTTCAGTGGATAAACATAGTATAAACTTAACCCTCTGTCAACAGAGTCTGAAGCAATCTAGATCATTGGTGTCATTTATATAATTTGCATCATTGTCAGTCATTATTATAATGACATAATCAAGGTTCTCATGGTTTTTGCGTCCAATTATGACCCAGAGTGGCTGTTGTGTAATATCATTAAGATCAATTATGTCAACTGCATAATTACCCAGATGATGGAAAAATAACACAGGTGATTAAACCAGAGATAACAGATACCTCCCCCCTCCCCCGTATCTTCCCTTAAGCTGAGATATTTACCCTGCTCCTGATGCAGAAGATATGTTTTCTATATTGAAAGTTGTAACAAACATTTGGTGCATTGTCTTTTCAGGAAGGGCCAACATTTCTTTATATGTCAATCACATTCTTGTGGCCTCTTGTCTGTTGTTGTTATTATTACTGTTTTATAATTCTTGTCTCCTTGTGGTATCTTGTTGTTGTGGCCCGCCAGCAGGCTGGCAGCAGAGTTGGACAGTGAGGAGGTTGGGGAGGAACATGGGCCAGTCCTGGAGGCTGGGGAAGACTCGGACGAGGGCTCTGTGTTGGAGGCAGAGATGGGGTCAAGGCCATCTGGCAGTGATCAGCTGCCTTCGAAGCTAGACAGCAGTGAGGCAGAGGAACAGCTGGAGCCTGTTCCCATTGTGCGCATGCGCAGAACTACCAGAAGAAAAGAACAGCTAAGAAAGCAGGGTCGACTTGGGAGTAAAGCTACAGGTGGACGGTGAATGGCCCCTCCCATAGGAGATAAAAGAGGAGGGAAAGGGGAGGGGGCTTTTGCAGGAAACAATTTGTTTGTTTGTTCATTAGATTTGTTTCAGGCGTGTGAAGATCTGTCTGTGAATCTCAGAGACTCTGTGCCCAGTCTTTCTTTGCACAGCAGCTCATTTGGAAAATATTGACATGGCAGCTTTCCAAGCTAGATAAGGTCTGTAGTCATAAATATTCCTTTCAAAGACTGCCAGGCCTTTGCTGAATGTGAATGAGAGGAATTCACATTTGTCTAATAAAAGGGGTTTCGTCGGGACCAGGACTTTGCCTCATGCTTTTTGGGGAAACCTAGGTCAGAACACAAGCTTTGCCCGTACCAGCAGGGAAAAAAATGCTTTAAAAAGCGGGTGGGGGAAAGGGGGGGAATCTTCTGACGATCCAATGGTGCAAATGACCAGTTATCTGCAAGGAATATAAATCCTTCCATTCCCCACCGTCCTGTCAGAGATGAAGAAGCTTCTTGGATGAGAAGCGAAACGCCTTTGAGAAAAAATCGAGTTGCCTCCTGAAAAAAGCACCTTGTCTCCCTACTTGGGATGACTAATAAACTAATCTTATTTAAGAGCCCACTGGTTATGGATCCAGATGAAGAGGAACCTGTTAGACACCGAATCGAGTTTTTTACTGGGAGATTCAGGAAAAACAATCAGCCACGAGACTCTATTCTGTACAAGTTTAGGGTACTTTCTGCCTCCTTCTCTTCCTACACGGGAGGCATAGAGGGCATTTATACACAACTCTCCTGTAAAATTGCTTATTTGACAACGGCTGAGTTCTTTGGCATGTCATTACGCTGGGTTCGTTGGCTGAGTAGGAGTCAGAAGAATGCAAGCTGCCAGATCTGTCAGTCACCCTGAAGTTTATGCTTTGCTCTTGTTTTACATGTGAAAAGGCTGTTTGGCTGCAGCCTTTTGTCTCAGTATGAGAAACAAAGAGAGGTTTTTTGGGGGGGGGGCAATGAAGAGGTCTCCCTTGTAGGTAAGCATTCAGCTTGCCTGTTGGATTTTTTTTTTAATGTGCAGATGTTCCCTTTTGGAATGAAAATAATCTTTTGTGAGCAAAAACCAGAATATTTTCCAGGCTATTACCAGGCTGGTACTTCTAAGTGAATGGCATGAGGAACTTTGCCTATGGGAAAATTCAAGTCCTGGTATTTCCAGTAAAGACAATCAGGTTTGCGTTGGTGAGAGAGATCAAGGGGTGCTGGTTGGTATCATTTTGTACCCCAAAAAGCAAGCAGCTTCATATATTATATATGTTCGGATAGGTTTCCTTTTGGATCGCAAAGAAAACATTGTCTTTTTTTTTAAAACTTCTTCTTGTTCGTGCAACCATGCTGTACAGATTTAACTGGCCCATTTAATGCTCCTGTTACTGATTTGACAAGCTGTCAGTGCTTAGATGGCAGTTGTAATACGAACTTTTATGACAATTTCTGCCTGGAGTAATAAAGAACAAAGACAGCTCTCTGGAAGCAACCTGGACAATTTTTTTCCCCACTAACTGGCTGTGCTGTCTTTTCCAGACCCCTACAAAGCATCCCTTAGAACAGTGATGGCGAACTTTTTCGGCACCGAATGGTCAAATCGGAATGCATGTATTTGTGTGTACATATGTGTTCTGTCCCCCCTTCTCCGCTTGTTAACAGACGACAGGCAGACAAACTTAAAAGGAAAGAACTTTATCAGTCCTCGGCTCAGACTGGCTGCGAGCCCAAAAATAAACATAAATAAAGTCTCTGACCAGAAGATAACAGAATGCAAAACAAAAACCTCTTACGGCAAAACCAGGTGTCCAAAAAGAAAGCAAAGCACTTCTCCAAGTGTCTCTTTGAATCAGGGTTACAGAAAGCAAATCACTTCTCCAAGTGTCTCTCACAAACAAACCACGACCGATGAACAATGAATGATGAATGAGTGAACGTTGACTTCTGCAACCAGGGTGTGGCACCATCCGTCCTTTTATCTCCAGAAGACGACACTAACGAGCCCCAGCTGCATTGTTACTCCTGCATCCCGACTCAACTCACAGCAAACGTCTGCTGAGTCACAACACATATGCACACTGGAGCAGCGGAAATCTGAAGACCAGCTGGCTGGCGTGTACATGCCTGTTTTTTGACCATTTTTGGCCCTTTTTCGGGCCCTTTTCAGGCCATTTTAGGCTGTTTTCAGGCCAGTTTTGGGGCACTTTCAGGCTGTTTTGGGCTGTTTTTCAGGCCATTTTTTCAGGCCATTTTTATCCCAACAATGACTTAAAAACAGCCCAAAAATCAGCCTGAAAACAGCCTGAAAACAGCTCAAAAATTGGCCAGTTTTTTGGCCATTTTCCAGGCTGTTTTCTGGTCCTCGGGCACCCATGAAGACCAGCTGGCTGGTGTGCATATGTGTGCCAGAAATTAGAAGAGCAGCTGGCGATGGCGTGTGTGCCACAGGTTAGCAATAGCAATAGTAGTTAGACTTATATGCCGCTTCATAGGGCTTCACAGCCCTCTCTAAGCGGTTTACAGAGTCAGCATATCGCCCCCAACAACAATCCGGGTCCTCATTTTACCCACCTCGGAAGGATGGAAGGCTGAGTCAACCCTGAGCCGGTGAGATTTGAACAGCCGAACTGCAGAACTGCAGTCAGCTGAAGTAGCC
Source organism: Thamnophis elegans (assembly GCF_009769535.1). Classification (NCBI taxonomy): domain Eukaryota; kingdom Metazoa; phylum Chordata; class Lepidosauria; order Squamata; family Natricidae; genus Thamnophis; species Thamnophis elegans. The sequence goes on along the minus strand of NC_045556.1, from coordinate 12,570,445 downwards.
TGCAGTGCTGCATTTAACCACTGCGCCACCTTGGCTCTGAAGGTTCGCCATCATGGCCTTAGAATCATGCTCCAAAGACAACAAAGCTGGGAATGGCCAGCTTTTGTGACTGAAGGACACATTCTGGATTTGGAGAGGTTGTCTTCGGTACCATGATTGTCATAGTTATCTGGCTTATCGAAGAGAAGGATTTGGGGGGGGGGGGGACAGAGTAACCATATTCCAATACTTGAAGGACTGTCACAGAGATGACAGGATTGACATTCTCCAAAACATCTGAAAGCAGAACAAGAAGTGATGGGTGGAAGATCATTCAAGAGAGAAGCAACCTAGAGCTAAAGGGAAATTTCCTGAAGGTGTGGGGGGAAAAATAACCAGTAGAATAGCTTGCTCCCTGGAGTTGTGGGTGCTCCATCACTGGGGGTATTCAAAAAAAGTCTGGACAACCATTTGGCCAGGATGGTATAAGTCTCCTGCCCTGAGCAGGGGGTTGGACTACAAGACCTCCAAGATCCCTTTTAACTCTGTTATTTGTATTCTGTGAGACATCTTGTTACACTGCTTGCTTCCTTGATTTCTTACCATTGTATGGGGCTTGACAACTGGTTTCTGGGAATAATACTTAGCAACATCAATAACACTTAGACTTATATACCACTTCATAGTGCTTTTCAGCTGTCTCTAAGTGGTTTAGAGAGTCAGCAAAATTTCCCCAACAATCTGGCTCTTCATTTTACCAACCTCTGAAGAATGGAAGACTTGAGTTTAATCTTGAGCCAGTGAGAATCGAACTGCTGGCAGTCTGCAGCATTAGCCTGCAATACTGCATTCTAACCACTGCGCCAGCATAGCTCCTGGTACAGAGGAACACTCTCATATCTCTTCTAAATCCCTTCTAGCCTTATGGTTCTATATTCTATGTTTTACTTTAGTGGTACTTGCAAGGATAACGACCCTGTTGGGGATATCTGGGTTTTCATCAAATAGAAAAGGGGGGAAAGTTCTTTTCTGTTATCTTCAAATGCTTCCCTATCTTTCCATTTTTAAGAATATCAAAGATGAGTGGGCAAAGAACCTGAAAGACATTGAGATAAGTGTTGGTGGGTTTAATGTTAACTGCCAACTTTTTGAAGATAGCAATAGCAATAGCAGTTAGACTTATATACCACTTCATAGGGCTTTCAGCCCTCTCTAAGTGGTTTACAGAGTCAGCATATTGCCCCCAACAATCCAGGTCCTCATTTTACCCACCTCGGAAGGATGGAAGGCTGAGTCAACCCTGAGCCTGTGAGATTTGAACAGCCAAACTGCTGAAATGCAGTCAACTGAAGTAGCCTGCAGTGCTGCATTTAACCACTGCGCCACCTCGGAGAAAGAGTAACAAGAGAGCTTAGTGTTATCTTCTGGAAGGCATTGTGGTTTTTCTACCTTCTGTTGAAGGGCAGGAAATAGCAGCTTGAGCAAACAAAGATAACCCAAGAAATCTTTCCTAGAATGCTGATGAGCTACTAAGCTGCTACATTAATCTTGGCACAACTATATACCGTTTCCCTGAAAATAAGACCTCTCTGGATAATAAGCCCAATTGGGTTTTTGAGCTCATGTGCTAAAATAAGCCCTCCCCCCAAAATAAGCCCTCCCTGAAAATATTGCAACACAGCAGCAGCCATGAGATGACCATGCTCGCCACCTCCTGCACCTCAAAAATAATAAGACCTCCCCGAAAATAAGGCCAAGCGCTCATTTCGGAGGTCAAAAGAGAATAAGACCCTGTCTTATTTTTGGAGAAACACGGTGTTTGATACAAAATCAACACTTCTAGATTAAAATGTTGTGACAGAAGGAGTAACATAAAGGACAACAACTTTGCAAGTAACATAAGCTCTAAAACATCACCAGAATGAATTCTAAAGTACTGTGGGAAGAAGGTAGCAAAATTTTTCACAGACTAAGGAAATGTTCAGGAAAGGGAATACCAGATTTTTAACTTCATTCATTCATCTGTATTTAGTTTAAAAGAAAACGGGGTGGGGTGTTTTTTTGAGAGAGAGTTTGTTAAAAAGAAAATCTTTAGTTAAGCCGCTCAGAATGTGAGGCTGTATTCTCCTACAAATAGGATAGATGTATGTTTTATAGATTGTGCCAAATGTTTTCAAAATGGTTTGCATGCTTTATACATACCCAAAACATCTAGTTTTCGTTTAAGGAAAGAGATGAAATCTGTATGCCTTAATCCATAATCAGAGAGCAGGAAGGTCTGTGTATATTCTTCTCAACTCAGCAGAATCCCAGGACTGGTTGCAAAAAGCAAAATCAATAGATAAATTCACTGGTAGGAAAAGGTGCCGTTGGATTCTGAGGGTGTGCAAAACATTTAAAGCTTTTTCTGGCACAACGTTTTGTGCAATGTCCCATTTTGCCCGTGAAACTACTTAGAATAGTTCCGTAAAATTTCCCGTTCAAAATAGTTTGGATTTTTAATTGTTTGGTCTGCCCCTTTTATGGCGCTGTTGCCCTTAGAAACGCATTTAATGCTGGCTTTTGAATGCTTGCAGTTGAGCAGGAGGCATCTGCCTTGCTGATCTAGCAGGGAGCGAAATCCACCGCAGCTGTATTTAAAATAGGGTAACAAATTGCGCTTTCACCCAACGCTCTTGAACATTGTGTCCCCGATGGCTGCTTAATGGTGGTTAAAATCAACTCGTTCTCAAAGGGAGAGAAAAAGGCGAATGCTGTGAAATGCTCAGTGAAGAATAGCGAGGAGTGTAATGTGACTGAAGCTGCATTTCGGGAATGTCCTCGGCTGACAAGCACAATTTGTAATGGAAATTTCAGTTGCTAAAGCAATCGTGGTTTAATAGCAATAGCAATAGCAGTTAGACTTATATACCGCTTCATAGGGCTTTCAGCCTTCTCTAAGCGGTTTACAGAGTCAGCCTATTTGCGCCCAACAATCCAGGTCCTCATTTTACCCACCTCGGAAGGATGGAAGGCTGAGTCAACCTTGAGCCGGTGAGATTTGAACAGCAGAACTGCAGTCAGCTGAAGTAGCCTGCAGTGCTGCATTTAACCACTGCGCCACCTCACCTCAGTTTAAGTCTGGCATCGCATGTGTGGACCCAATTTTAGGACCATTTTTACCATGGTTAAATACCATACCATAGAATAGGTGGCACCTGGCTTGGAATAGGTGGTACCTGGCTCAATAGTAGTAACTGCAAGAAGGATCTAGTGAACGGTCACTTAAATATGAGCCAGCTGTCCCAAAAAGCCAACACAGTCATAGGGTATTTGAATAGAAGGATAGAATCAAGATCACGTGAAGTGTTAATACCGCTTTATAATGCCTTGGTAAGGCCACACTTGGAATGCTGCAGCCAGTTTTGGTCGCCATGATGTAAAAAAGATGTTGAGAAAGAGTGCAGAGAAGAGCAACAAAGATGATTAGGGGGCTGAAGGCTAAAACATATGAAGAACGGTTGCAGGAACTGGGTAGGTCTAGTTTGATGAAAAGAAGGACTAGGGGAGACATGATGGCAGTCTTCCAATATCTCAGGGGCTTCCACAAAGAAGAGGGAGTCAAGCTATTCTCCAAAGCATCTGAAGGCAGCACAAGAAGCAATGGGTGGAAACTAATCAAGGAGAGAAGCAACCTAGAAGAAATTTCCTGACAGAATAATTAATTGTGGAAGGACTTGCCTTCAGAAATTGTGGGTCCTCCAATATTGGAAGTTTTTAAGAAGATATTGGATAGCCATTTCTCTGAAGTGCTGTAGGGTTTCCTACCTGAGCAGGGGATTGGACTAGAAGACCTCCAAGGTCCCTTCCAACTCTGTTATTCTGGTTGTTAAGCGAATCACCTGGTCATTGGCTGAACCATGCAGTTTTACTTACCTGGCGCCCTTCAGTTGTGTTGGACTTCAGTTGCATGACACCAGGATAGCATGGTCAACACTGAAATCTCACCCAGTGAGAGGCGCCAGGCTGTAGAAAGTTGGAGACAGTAAGAGAAGACTTTTATCTCAAGTTATTTACCTTAAAATAGCCTTCAGATCTGTGGTTGGTTGCCAACTCACCCGAGTCTACCGGTTTGCCCAGGTTTGGGAAAACCTATAGCTAACTGTTCTGACCCCCCCCCCCCCGGTACGGTGAATCATGCCGACACAAGATTACTGCTAGACAATTTATTCACAGTAAATTAACACATCGACAAGACTTTGGCAGCAACCCAGACTTATCCACAGATAAGAAATACACACCAGAGCTTCTCCAGCTTTAGTATAATAGTTGAATCCTGCAAACAGCCTTCTCCCAAGTCTCTCCTTATATACTCTCTTAGGAGGGGCCTAATCACAACCACCTGGGTCCAATTATCTCCTTTGTCTCCTTAATTGCTGCCAGCGTTTATCCGCTCGCCTCTACCGGGCATCCGGGACCAATTCCCTCTGAACCTCATTACTGCTCAAAGGGCTCCAGGGCCTGACGTCATGTGCACACTCCCTTTGGCTTTCACCTCTGCTCCATGCCTCAGGCGCCTCTTGGTAGCCAACCAGCCTCTCTGGTCCCTGCTTGGAGCCTGAACCCTGTCCAGGGTCCTCCACATCTTCCAGAGCCGACTCATAGGGCCCCTTGCTATTGGAGTCTGTTTGCAGCTTCAACGGCTCCTGCTGGGCCACAGCAGCTAACGTTATGGCCAGTTCAGAAAACCTCCAAATCCCACCCCTGGCTGGCCCTGCCCATCCTGCCCCTCCCCTCCCAGGAGTCTCCACGTGGCCCATTTTTGATGCCAGGTAAGTGCTAGGCCTGCGCAGAGGGAGGGGGGGAAACCGGCCACCCGGAAGGCCTCCGGAGCCTGGGGAAGATGAAAACGCCCCCCCCCCCCGCTGTGGTGTAGGCGGCCAATTAAGCCACACCCACCATAGCCATGCCCACTGAGCAACCAGGCAGAGAACCCCTTCCTGAAATTTTTGAAGCCCACCCCTGCCGGAGTCATAGACCCCTTGCCTCCCTGGGCAATGGGTTGGTGGACTTGTGAGTTTCGACCTGTTATCATCCATCAAAAGCTCTCTCCCATTCCAGTTTCTGCCTTCCCTGCAGACCTCAAATATTTAATGTCCATCTATCAACCTGTCTCTTTCCAGTAACAAAACCTAGCTAAACCTAGTTAAATTTAGTGACAATAGGTATAGCTAAATAAAAAATTGATAATGATAGTAATGTATACAATGTGTAGTGTTATGATAAGAATAATTGGATATGAATATTGAATGATACCCGTGAAGGGAAGACTAGAAATCCTTTTGGATTATATATAAAGGTTAATTATAATAATAACAATAAAAAAGAACTAAATTAGACACAGTTAAGTTTTGATTATTAGGGGGAAAATGTTATGATATAGGATATAGTCAAATAAAGGATAATGATAATAATCTATATATATGTATGGGTATAATATAAGGAAACTGGATGTAAATTGTAAACAGGGATTTGGAAAGGTGGATTAGAAAACTTTGTTATTAAATATTATGGATGTTTAGCTAGAATAGGATATAAGGATTTAGTGTTAATGGAGGATTTTATAAATAAGTAGATGAAATGCCAGTATGTGGTTATGTATTAAATTTTGGTATATTTTATGATGAAGGACGTTTAAACAATCATAGTCAAATAAAAGTGGAGGTATGATGATGGTAATATGTATAAACACCTGAGTTAAGATACTAGAGTTAATATGAATTATACTTGATGACGGTGGAAGAGATGCACAAAAGCCTTTTGTAACCAACTGATACACTTTCAACTGTATGTAAAGAAGGAGGATTTGTATGTTTGTTTTGAAAATAAAAAATATATATTTACAAAAGAAAAATTAATGTCGATGTTCTCCCCTCCCTGCAAATAAATCAATCAGTATGCAAGATGTTTTGTTCCTTGCTGAATCATAGGCTGCTGTTAAGCTGAACGCATCTGCGATGACAGTTGTGAGCCGAATACCAATCTAGCGATGCTTCTTCCTGGAGGTTTTTGACATTTCTTATGAGTTCCTTTTGAAAGAAGGTGCGGTCCCAAGGAGAGGGGGCGGGGGAAAGGACATATTTATGGGACCGCTTCTGCACAGGTGGGAGAGAATTGGTCTAACTGAGAGCTGGGCGCACTGAAAAACGTTGAGCATTAATGTGGCTGCGGTTGAGCTGAGCCTTTGCAACAATTTATTAATCCAATTCTTTTAAATCACAGCTGGACAAATCTGCCTTTAGGAATCTTGGACGTTTTTTTGGGGGGGGGGGTTCATATCAGTATTGTCATGTGAATGGAGGTGATTAATGTTATTTCATGCAGCATATGTTTTTATGAAAGATTTGATTTAGCTTTTGTTGTCAAATGCCAAGCTGGCATTATGGTTGTGTGTCTGTCTGTCTGTCTGTCTGTCTCTCTCTCTCTCTCTCTCTTTTTGCCTTTGATGCTAAAACATTTCCTCTAACTGCACGATAAATGTTAAGGAACAGACACCTGTATATCTGGCATTCCTTAAAATTGTATTTTTAAAATCTCTTTTACAAATATTAAGTATTTTTATTTCTTTTTGACGTTCACGTAGAGCAGAGAGATGTTGGCTGGGAATTGCTAATTCATGGAATGCTTTAATAATGTAATTTCTTTTTTTAAAATGGTGTTGTAATGTTCTTGCATGTTTCAAAGAATTATTCGTAACAACTACATTGGGTCAGACAAATTGTACAGGTAGCCTAGCTATTCTGATACTTGGAATTTTCTTTAATTGTTTATTTCTTAGATGTTTGAGGTTAACTTAGCTCCATAAAGAGGCTGCACAGCTAACAAATTTTTAAAAACTCATAATCTAAAAAAGGAAACATTAAGAAAAACCATTGGCCTATTACTTTTCCAATGTTATTCCCCAGCAAATAGCATTCAATTCTTTGCTTCCAGGCTACCATCTCGCATAAGCATTTGAAGGATTGCAGTCGGAATAAAACATAAATGTTGCATTTTGGTGGTTTAATTTATGACTTATTTATTATTTTTATTAGAACGCTTGTAAATAGCATTAAGGCCTAAAACTCAGCAATATAATGGACTTGGAGGGGGCGGGGGAATGGAAGCATAGAATGATGCTAATGTAGTTTATCTTGATTTAATGGACTGATGGAGGAAAGAGGTGCCCATAAGTTCCAAATGTCCATTAAAAAGCAAATGAAAGTTTGCATATTAGTAAAATGATTTTTTTTTCATTTGTATCAGAAGTCTGCTGAATAGAAAATAGGTAACTACATGCAATTCCTTTTTTTTGAGGGATGTTACCTTTGAGTCAGTGTGGACTCCTGAAGAAGAACCTGTGGTTTTCTTGGCAAGAGTGGTTTGCCATTGTCTCATTCCCAGGGTTGAGAAAGAGTGACTGGCCCAAGGTCACCCAGCTGCTTTGTGCCTAAGACAGGACTAGAACTCACACTCTCCTTCCTGGCTCCTAGACTTATACCTTAACCCAGGGGTGTCAAACTCAAGGCTTGGGGGGCGGATACGGATCTGCAGGCGGCTGTCCCATGCTCCATTTTCGCTGGCAGAGAGTTGCAGGAGGCCGTTGCAGCAAAAAACGGAGCTCAGGAACCCGTTTTTGCTGGCAGAGTGCTCTGACTACCACTGGCTCCCCTGACACAAGTGATGTTGAGCTGGCCACACCCACATTGCCCCCCTGAAGTCAAATACAACCCTGAAGCAGCCGTCAATGAAATTGAGTTTGACACTCCTGCCTTAACCCCAGTGGTGGGATTCAGCCAGTTTGCCCCTATTTGGGAGAACTGGTTGGTAACTTTCTAAGCAGTTCGGAGAACCGGTTGTTGGAAGAAATCTCCTTTTGTTTTTTTCCCACTTTACAGGGCAAATCCTGTAAGGAAGGCAGGAAGGAAACATCCTGGTGCTGTTTCTAGCCTCATCTTGATTGCCCTGCTTACAGAAACTGCCTCGCTGGTTAACCCTTATTCCATTGTAACAGCTAAGGGGAAGCACCCATCGACGTGAATGATGTTGAGTTGGCCACACCCACCCAGACACATGACCACCGAGCCCCGCCTACCCAGCTGGTCATTAGGGCAGAGAACCGGTTGTTAAATTATTTGGATCCCACCACTGCTTAACTCCTACACTGAACTGGCTCTCTAACTAATCTTAGCAGGTTTAAAGAGTTATAGATTTAGCATTTTTCCTATGCATTCTACATTCAGCTAAAGGGTGGTTAATACCGTGACCCGTCAAATGTGTGCCCGACAACAGCGCGCCGACACAACCGCGGCGAGAAAAACGCGAGGTCGAAAGCGCTCCCACAAAAGAGCACCGACAAAACCGCGCCCACAAAAGCGCGATTAGGGTTAAGGTAAGGGTTAGGGTTAGGGTTAGGTTTAGGGTTAGTGTTAGGGTTAGGGTTATGACGTTGTTTTCGTGTTGTTTCTTGATGGCGCGCTTTCGTCGGTGCGCATTTGTCGGCGCGCTTCTGTGGGCGCGATTTCGACCTCATGGTTTTCTCACGGCGGTTTTGTCGGCGCGGTTTTGTCGGGCGCGCATTTGTCAGTGAACCGGTTAATACATTGGTTCAAGCAATAATTGAAGTTTAGAATAATTGTATTTGTAACAGTTCAGATTGCATTGATATTTGGAGGGAACGACATCTTAAAAATGAACCACTGGGACAACTTCCTGTTTTCCACCTATTTCTTTTAAAGGTGTGGGGGGGGTTCACCCCTGAAAAGAGACAAATTGGATCTTTTTGGTCTCCTTTTTTCATGAGTAGACAATGCGTAACCAAGATACTTTCCGTAGCAGCCATTCTGTAAATAAGGAAGTCTCCCATGGAAACCACTTTGTGAATGAGCTCACCACAATCTATCAAAAGCCCAGCCACGCCAGGAGACCCGTCGTTTCATCTGCCTACCAACTTAAGCTGATGCTTTATGTTCTGTGTTACAGAAATGGCATCGGACATACCAGGCTCAGTGACATTGCCAGTGGCACCCATGGCCACTGGTCAAGTGAGAATGGCAGGATCTGTGCCTGCCAGAGGGGGAAAGAGGCGTTCTGGGTAAGTAAGCATCACTTTTTCAAAATATTGTTGAATGGCACGGACAAGATATTTTCAAGATGGAGCTTCTTCTTCTTCTTCTTCTGCTTCTTCTTTCTTCTTCTTCTTCTTTCTCTTCTTCTCCTTCCTTCTCACTTCTCGCTCCTCACTCTTCTTCCTCCTCCTCCTCTTCCTCTTCCTCTCTTCTTCTTCTCCCCCTCCTCCCCTCCTCTTTTTCATCATCTCCTCCTCCTCCTCCTCCTTCCTCTCTGCTTCTTCCCCCCTCCTCCCCCTCCTCTTTTTCATCATCTCCCTCCTCCTCCTTCTTCTCCTCCTCCTCCCCTCTCCTCTTCTTCTTCTTCCCCCGCCTCCCCCCTCCTCTTTTTCATCATCTCCTCCTCCTCTTCTTCTTCCTCCTCCTCCTCCTCTTCTTCCTCTTCTCCCCCCCCCTCCTCCCCCGCCTCGTTTTCATCGTCTCCTCCTCCTCCTCTTCTTCCTCCTCCTCTCTTCCTCTTCCTCTTCCTCTTCTTCTCCTCTTCTCCCCCTCCTCCCCTCCTCTTTTTCATCATCTCCTCCTCCTCCTCCTCTTCTTCCTCCTCCTCCTCTTCCTCTTCTCTTCCTCTTCTCCCCCTCCTCCCCTCCTCTTTTTCATCGTCTCCTCCTCCTCCTCTTCTTCCTCCTCCTCTTCCTCTTCTTCTTCCCCTTCTCCTCCTCCTCCTCCTCCTCTTTTTCGTCTCCTCCTCCTCCTCCTCCTCCTCCTCCTCCTCCTCCCCCACTCTTCTTCCCTTTCTCTTTCCCCTTTTCCTCCTCCTCCCTTCCTCCCTCTGTCTCATGCAAACACACACTTACTCCTAAACACAGATGCATGCGAAATGGCTGCGAGTTTTGGACAAACAACGTTTCATTCAGGATGAAGAATGAATGAAAGAAAAGGATTCAAGAGGGAGGGGGTCCTTTTTTCCTTTGCATTACTACCCAGATCTTCTCTTTGAAGGTCCCTCTCTGATGGATTTCCTAACACTTGGAGGGAAAAGAAGAGGTGGTATTGCGAGATGGATAATCATGCACCAATAAAGGTTGGAAATTGCCAGGGCAATGAAAGAACATTTTATCCTAGGTGCACATACGCGCACGCACACACACACAGAGTATATCTCTACAAGTGTGTGCACATATATGCGCATGCACGCACACACACTAAATGACTGGAAAGAAATAGACTAATCTGTTCTGAAATGTTTGAACATAAAGTAAAACCGCAATATTATGATCCCAAAGAAGATAAACGAAAGGTATCATAATTTATTAAGAGGGATGCTGACAATGGCCAGAATCAATCTGGTACAAAATTAGAAAAGGAAAAAAAAATATCTGCGGCGAAGCTTTCATCTTCTCCTAAAACGATTTTCAGCCACTAAGCAGAAAAAAAAAAGATTTTCCTACCCCCTGAATTAATAGTTTCCACCTTGCGTTTTTGACTGAAAGCTAAGGTTAGATGCAGTTCATATTCTTGATGTATGGATTTTTCCCCCCCTTTTCTTTTTCACTTGTGTCAAATAAATATCATGCAGTGAAATTGCATGGTGGAAGGAACAGTCTTTTTGAAGGACTGCGAGCCAACCAGCCAAACATCCATCCGAATGAATGCTGTGAAGGGTAAAACGATTGGGGGAATATTTGTAAAGGATGGGAGGCTTAACCTTGGTTTGATTTCAAATTTATATACTGCTCTGCAGAGGCATTAAATGCAAATGGGAAAAGATGAGCACCTTGAATGACCTTAGAGGGGAAAAGAAAAGGAAAACTCAAAATCTATATTTTTGTACGATCTGGTCTCCAAATGCGATTTGAGTATTTACGAAACAGTTGACAGCTTTGGAGCTCCCTAAACCATTTAATGAAGCAAGATGTTTACAAAATCCAAGAAAAAAATGCATTTCCAAGTATTTCTACCATTGTGGAAGCCAGAGATCCATCAGGAAGTGGACAGTAAGTGGACAGTGAATCCTATTCTTTTTATTAACTTAACCAAGTGGCCACTGGGGGTCACTGTTTCTCCACCAATCAAAACACCAACAAATTAAGAAGAGCGGAAAGAGCTTAATTTCATTGAAAATGAGAGTCATTCTCCCTACAGCTGCTGCTCAGAAATATATAATGATGAAATTAGAAAATGTGGTCATAATTTAACCAAAATTAAAATTTAATTGAGGAACAGCCTTGGCACACAGCCTCACTTTCCCCTGTTCTCACCTCTTAAAGGTAGGTTCGGGATGGTGATTTAGGGAGGGAGATATAAGGTGGTCCTTGCTCTAGTCCAGGGGCTCTGGAGCCGCATGTGGCTCTTTCATCCCTCTGCTGTGGCTCCCTGTCACCGATCGGCTCCACAATTGATAGGGCTTTTGGTTAGGACAGGTAGAGGAAAAAGGAAGCCGCGCTAGGAGAAGACTTTATGGTGGGAGGACTGGACTTCCGGTTGGCTCCAGAATTGAACAGGGGGCTCCTGTTTAGGACATTTGTGGCTCTTTGAATGTTTAAGGTTGCTGACCCCTGCTGTAGGCAAAGCATATATTTTTGAGTAAACAACCTTATCAGACTTCAGAACTCAAAGAAAGTGACAAAAATAGGGCAATATTAGGAGGGTAGCAATGTTGGTGGTGGAGGAGTTTTGTTTGGAAAGAAATTCAAGAGGTGAACTGGAAGAAATGGATTTTTTTTTTTTTTTGGCCTGGTGACCAGAAAAGTAACGGGTGAAGAAATTGGGCTGGCTTTTGGAGATCATCTGGCTGTAACACACGCAAAGCAAGAACAGCCAAATAACAGGATAACTTCACCAGAACAGAAACATTTGACTTCTGGCTTGCTTTTAAAGATCAGCTGGATGGAAAGGCAAGCCAATGGATGTTCGAGGTGGCTGACAATTTTGCTTTTGAGCAGTGCTAAGGAAAAAGAATCCATAGCACGGGGAGCAGAGGTGGGTTCCTACCAGTTCGCACCTATTCGGTAGAACCGGTTCGTCAAAATCTACTGAACTGGTTAGAAGAGGTTCCACCAGAAAGCAGGCCACACCTACAGAAGAGGTTCCAAAAATTTTTGAAACCCACCACTGACACACACACACACACACACACACACACACACACAGAGACAGACAGACTCACACAGAGAAAGAGAAAGAAAAAGAAAGAAGAAAGAAAGAAATAAAAAAGAAAAAAAAAAGAAAAAGTGAGAGAGAGATGAAAGAAAAAAGGGAAAAAGGGACAGAGACAAAAGGAAGGAGAGAGAGAGAGAGAGAGAGAGAGAACACATGGCTGGCAAGCCACTCCCACCAGGTCACATGGCCAGCAAGCCACTCCCACAAAGAAGGCCACAACCCACAAAGTAGGTTCAAAAATATTTTGAAACCCACCACTGACGGAGAGGGGACCTGAAGGAGAGATAATGGCTTTATGGATGTCAGCACCCAGTTCCCCTCATCCACTGTGGCACAGTGATTAAAGTGCAGTACTGAATCTACTTCCGCTGATCACTGGCTGCCAGCAGTTTGGCAGATCGAATCTCACCAGGCTCAAGGTTGACTCAGAACTTCCATCCTTCCGAGGTCGGTAAAATGAGGACCCAGATTGTTGGGGGCAAGAGGCTGACTCTGTAAACTGCTTAGAGAGGGCTGTAAAGCACTGTGAAAACTGTATAGAAGGTCTAAATATCATCGCTATTGCTATCTCTGCTGTTGTCCTGGCAGTGCTGGGCCCAGTGGTGGGATTCAGCCAGTTCGCACCTATTCGGGAGAACGGTTGGGAACTTTATAAGCAGTCTGGAGAACGGTGTTGGCAGAAATCTCCCTTTTGCTTTTTCCCAAATTACAGGGCTAAATCCTGGAGGAAGCAGGAAGGAAACATTCTGGTTGTTGTTTCTAGCCTAATCTTTATTGCCCTGCTTACAGAAACTGCCTCCTGGTGAACCCGTATTCCATTGTAACAGCTAAGGTGAAGCACCCATCAACATGAGTGATGTTGAGTTGGCCATGCCCACCCAGTCACATGACCACCAAGCCCCACCTACCCTGCTGGTCATTAGAGCAGAGAACCGATTGTTAAATTATTTGAATCCCACCACTGGCTGGGCCTGATGGTATTTGGAGTCCAGAATATTTGGAGAGCTGCAAAGAGCCCATTTTGGCTGTTTTTGGTTTGCTCCCAAGAGAGAAGGGGCAGGACTGCTCATAAACTCTTTAACAAAAAGGAAGAACTGAAAGAATAATAAGCATCGCCAATGAGCAGAGAAAGTCAGAAGGGGAGGCACCATGAGAAATAATGCATAACTCACCCCATCTTTCTTTAATCCATGCAGACTCTTCCAGCTACGGAGATATAATTGTAATACTCTTTTTTCCCCTCCCCTAGAATGGACTTTGACGATGAAGATGGGGAAGGACCCAGCAAATTTTCAAGGTGAGTTTTTATTGGCAGATTATTTTTTATTATTTTTTCCCTTCTACAACACCTTACAAGGTGAGTTTTTAAAAACAGGCTCCGTCAAGGTATATAAATGGATGGGGGAAACCGTGTTGCACAGTTAATTATGCTACAAGGAATCCCATGTGATCTCAGCAGATACGCATTAATTTGCATGTGTTTAATATTAAAGAGCATGGAACAAAATGTAAAAAAAAATTCAAGAGTGCCCCTTAAGGAGCCGAGGTGGCGCAGTGGTTAGAGTGCAGTACTGCAGCCACTTCAGCTGACTGCTAAGCTGCAGTTCGGCGGTTCAAATCTCACCGGCTCAAGGTTGACTCAGCCTTCCATCCTTCCGAGGTGGGTGAAATGAGGACCCAGACTGTGGGGGCAATATGCTGACTCTGTAAACCGCTTAGAGAGGGCTGAAAGCCCTATGAAGCGGTATATGTCTAACTGCTATTGCTATTGCTATTAACAACTCTGGCAAGCGAAACATTTTTGGAGTGTGTCTGTGAGCACATTGTGCCTGCGCGCACAACTATACACAACTATGTTTGTGCTGCTTTATTAACCAGAGGCATTTTCTTTAGCTCATCAGCCCATTGCATCCATTAGGATTTAAAGAGGAAACATCGGGGAATTTTAGAAGACACTAATAGCAAACCATTGGGGTATTGGTGTGAAGCAATGTACAACAATATTTTTGTGAAATTCCTGGTAGTTGTCCCAGGGTCCTTAGTGTTTTCTAAACACTAAGGACCCAACACTGAGGACCCTGGCATAAACGACCAGGAATTTCACAGAAAGGACATAAAGGGTCCTTAGAGTTTCTGAGCTTGCTTGTTTTCTTGCAAACATTTCATTAAGTAGGTGTTGTGGCCCAGCAGGAGCCATTGGAACTGCCAGCAGACTCCAACAGCGAGGGACGCTATGAGTCGGCCCTGGACAGGGTTCCGACTCTGAGCAGGGCACAGAGAGACTGGTTGGCCACCAGGTGGCGCCTGAGCCTTGGATCAGTGGGGAGGAGACAAGGGAGAGTGATCCAGAAACCAACAGTGAGTTGTTCCGGGATGCATGCAGTCGAAGAGCTACTCGGCGTCAAGAACAACTACGTAATTACAGGAGGTAATTACGCTCAGCTGATGGTCATTAGGCTCCTCTCCAGACTATAAAACAGACTGCTTATGCCACGCCCTTCTTGCAGAAGTCAACGCTTTGACTAAAGAGAAACAAACTTGCCAAGCTGGATTGCTGCCAGAGTTTGTCTGAATTGCTGCCAAGGTTTGTTGGCCTTGCTGCCAAGGTCCTTATCTGTTTGTTTACTTGGCTTTCAGCCACCGAGAGTCTGGTCTTGTTATTAAAGGACATTCTCATTAAGCGTGCGTCGGTTTTCATTACTGGATGGAGGAGGGGGTCAGAACAGGTAGGTAATTCAACAGTGGTGGTCTACCTATCTAGATGAGCACTGATGACGTTACCTACCATGTTTCCCCGAAAATAAGACAGGGTCTTATTTTCTTTTCATCCTCAAAATAAGCACTTGACCTTATTTTCGGGGAGGTCTTATTATTTTTGAGGTGCAGGAGGCCCCTTAACCTCGGCCCATGGATGAGCTGATCCAGAGAGGGCCGGAAGGTCTGTCTCTGTTTCTGGCACACTCTTGCCGCCACTAAGAGAAGGGGCGTGGTAGCTAGGATTTGCAGTACCAGCCTCCGTGAGGCTGTTCTGCGTGGATGGCAGGTCCATTTGGGATATGTGGGGCATGTTGCCCCCCTTCCCCACAGGAAATGGCAGAGACCGGCTGCGCATGTGTTTAAATATTTTAGAGGAGGGCTTGTTTTCGGGGGAGGGATTATTTTAGCGCATGCGCTCAAAAGCCCAATTGGGCTTATTATCTAGGCAGGTCTTATTTTCAAGGAAATAAGGTAGTTTGGTAATGAAACGTCTGCAAGAAAAGAACCAAACTCAGAGACCACCAAGACCACCACTACCTCCCCCCCTCTTCCTCCTCCTCCCAAATCTCACTCCTTACTAGCACTGATGATGTTACCTAGTCTGGGTAGTGAAACATCTGCAAGAAAAGAACCAAGCTCAGAGAACACCAAGGACCCTTCAATTATACAACCCTGAGCTACAAATATCCTTCTTTATTGAGCTGGACTTGTCTGCAACCCTATTTTTTTAAAAATATTTTCATTCTTAGAAAGAGAATTATACTCTCAGCCGCAAAGCGGTAGAACTACCCAAATAGAATGGATCGAACACAAGAATAATTTTACCCTATAGGTGAGCAAATCCTGCAGTATATACGAGCCCTTCTTGGAAATGAATCAGAACGGCTACCATCCTTCTGCCTACTACACTGTGACACCGTTTATTACTGCTATTTTATTGTTCTGTCCTTGCACAATCTGGGCCAGGAGCTCTGCTTGAAAATAACGGAATGACAAAGCACTATTTATATGCTTGGCAATCCTTGGAGCTCCTTCCCATCCGTTGGACATATTGTAGGTGCGATGAAAACAACCTCTCTGGGATTTTAAACCTGAGGCTTTGCATTCCTCATTTCTTGAATCCAAAAGTAGCTTTTTAAATCATTTTTTGAAAGAGGAAGCTTTCGGATAGTTTTGCTCCACTAAATGAGGTCTGAAGGCCATTCGTCAGTGTTAGGTAAGCTCCCCGTTGGGAGAGCGGGTACGTCAGTGAAGCGTTGTGAGAGTTGTGTTGGAGAACACACAAACCAGCATACAGAGAGACTGCAGTTTAAATAGGCTTTTACTTTCGTGAAATAGAGGTATCAGAGTCCATCAAACAGTCCAAGTCATACATGGATAAGACAGTCAGTCATCAATGTCTTTTCAGTTAAGGGATAATCCAAATAACATAGTCCAGTATCATATAATCAGTTCAGTACTCAAAGTTTGCTAGCAGTTGCAAAACTTACAATAGCTCACGGCACTTTCTAACAGCCAGCTTCCAAAACACTCAGATCAGATCAACACAGAGCTAACAGTCATTCTTGCTCCCTCTTATGGCCGATTGAGGAAAACAGCAACCAATCACATTATACAGTATGCTTTAAAGAAACAGGTACAACATTGTTACATGATTCATATATTGCCAACGCAACCATTAGAATTATATTCCTAACAGTCAGGATCCATTTAGTGAAGTCCAGGGAGACAGGGCTTGACATAGATTGGAAGTCCCGTCTAACTCATTCCTTCTGTGATTCTTTATACTAAAGCATAAAGAGGCTTGTCCCAAAGATGCTTTTTGCAAGAGGCAACTGGATTTTCTGTTTCGTTTTTCTTTGAAGGCATTTGGCTTCTCATCCAAGAAGCTTCTACAGCTCTGACTGGATGGTGGGGAATGGGAGGATTTATATTCCTGGCAGACAGCTGGTCATTTGCATCCTTTTAGCAGGTCATTGAGGCCACTTGAAGGTTTATCTGTGTCCCCAGTGTCGTCTGGTTCCTGTAGTCTGCAATTTTTTTCCCCTCTGGAAATCCATTCTTCTTCCCACACCATTCAAAGTGTGTCTTCATCCCAAATCGTTTAGCTAAAAAATCTGTAGAGATTCTCAGTCACCCAGATCATGGTTGTCCCAAAGGTGCTTTTTCAGGAGACAACTGGACTTTTTTTTTTCCTTTTGAAGACATTTTGCTTGATGAGAAGAGAAACATCTTTGAAGAAAAAGAAGGAAAGTCCAGTTGCTTCCTGAAAAAGCAGCTTTGGGACAACCACAACCTGGATGACTGAGACATGACTGAGATTCTAGAGCAGTGTTTCTCAACCTTGGCAACTTGAAGACGTCCGGACTTCAACTCCCAGAATTCCCCAGCCTGGGGAATTCTGGGAGTTGAAGTCCGGACGTCTTCAAGTTGCCAAGGTTGAGAAACACTGCTCTAGAGACATAAAGAGGCGTAACTGTCAGCCAGCTAAACAATGCATACAGCAAGACTTCGAGTTAAGATCCTTTGTGTTCTGACCCAGGCTTCCTTAGAAAGCAAGAAGCAGAGTCTTGGTCCCAGTAAACCCTCTTTTATTTACACATCTGTGAATTCCTTTCATTCACAGTCAGCAAGGCTTAGCAAACAGTCTTTCAGGGGAATGTTTATCAACACGAACCTTATCTTGCTTGGAGAGCTGCCAGATAACTAGTTTCCAAACGCAGGGCAAGGCAACACTTGGCACAGAGTCTCTTATAGTTACAAACAGAACTTTCCACTCTTGAAACGACAGAAGGAATGAATTGTTTCCTGCAAAAGCCCCCTCCCCATTCGCTCCTCCTTTATTTCCTATGGGAGGGGTCAATCACCTCCAAGGTCTGGCTTTACTTCTAAGTCAACCCTGCTTTCTTATTGTTCTTGTCTTCTGGCAGCTCTGTGCATGCGCACACTGGGAACAGGCTCCAGCTGTTCCTCTGCCTCGCTGCTGTCTATCTCCCTCTCTGCCTCCGACGCAGAGCCCTCGTCTGAGCTTTCCTCAGCCCTGAGAACTGGCCCATGTTCCTCCCCAACCTCCCCACTGTCTGACTCCGCTGGTGGGCCACAACACTTTGTTGAGTGACAATGGCACTGAACAAGGTGACCGATGATCTGTCCTTGCCCTTATGACCATTGCAGCATCCCCAGAATCATGTGATCAAAATTGGAGTGTTTGGCATCCGGCATGTATTTATGATGTTTGCACTGTCCTGGGCTCATGGATTATCATTTACAATCTTCTTAGCCAACCTTCCACCAGCCATGTCAATGGGAAAGCTGGATTTGCTTAAGGACTGCAAGATAGAATAGACCAAAATACAGGATCTGCTCCTGAAATATATTTTCTGTTGATTGCTGTCCCTTCACCTTGGAACCTTAGATTTTGAAGTATATTGGTGATTAGTGGTGGCGCAAGTGGTTAGAATGTAATATTGCAGGCTAATGGGGTGGGGCTTCCGGCAGGCCCTGCTGCCGGTTCGCTCGTGGGCGCGCTGCACAGTGCAATAAAAATTGTTCTGCACATGCGCAGAAGCAAAAAACAAGATAGGAGAACCCAGTTTGGGGGCATGGCAGGCCTGGGTCCCTGCCGGTGACCCAGGCCGCCAAAGCACTACTGGTTTGGCTGAAGCGGGCTGAACCGGTAGGAACCCATCACTGAAGTTAACTCTGGCCACTGCCAGGAGTTCAATCCTAACCGTCTCAAGGTTGACTCAGCCTTCCATCCTTCCAAAGTGGGTAAAGGAGGACCCAGATTGTTGGGGACAAGAGGCTGACTCTAACTGTTTACAGAGGGCTTCAAAGCACTATAAAGTGGTATATAAGTCTAAGTGCTAAATGCTATTGCAGGCTAACTCTGCCCACTGCCAGGAGTTCAATCCTGACCGTCTCAAGGTTGACTCAGCCTTCCATCTTTCCGAGGTGGGTAAAATGAGGACCCAGATTGTTGGGGGCAAGAGGCTGACTGTGTAAACCGCTTAGAGAAGGCTGTAAAGAAGTAGCATATAAGTCTAATTGCTATTGCTATTCA
Source organism: Thamnophis elegans (assembly GCF_009769535.1). Lineage (NCBI taxonomy): Eukaryota > Metazoa > Chordata > Lepidosauria > Squamata > Natricidae > Thamnophis > Thamnophis elegans. The sequence continues at coordinate 12,551,401 of NC_045556.1, read as the reverse complement.
TTCAACTGCAGTGATCGCCTAACGACGCTGGCTAAAAACATTGTAGAATTGGGCGTAGCTCACTTAGCAACTCCCTTGCTAGCCACAGATATTCTGCTCCTAACTGGGTGGTAAGTTGAGGACCAGCTCTCCTCAGCCTGCTGAGATATCATGGGTGAACCTCAGTTGTTTGTTGTTGTTGTTGAAGCTTGTGTGCCGTCTGACTCCCAACCCTTCTGGGTGGTTCACGACAAAGAAAGATATTGCAATAAAATCTTCCTAAAATAGTAAAATAGAAGATGAAAAAAAAGAGAGATAGCAATGGCAACAGGCCAGATGGAATGAAGAGATGTCTCCCTCTTCCCTCGCCAAAGGTCTGGGTGAAGAGGCTGGTCTTCATGTCTGAGCCAAGACAAATACAATCGTTGTTGTCTTTTTGGATTTCCCTCTCCTCTTCTGGTACCGCGGCAAGTTTAAAGCACTACAACTTTTAAACTCCGCCGCCATTTCCCATGCCTTCCAGAGACGGCAAAGCTAGATGAAAGCAAAGTCCGTTCCAGTGAATGGTTTCCCACCCTTCTTTGTCATTCTAGTTAGCTCATGACCCATTTCAAGCCAGTGCATAATCTGTGGTCCCTCTAAAAAACTTGGCCATGGCCCCAAGCGTCTCTCTCTCACTTTCAGCCGCCTCCAGAAGTGGCCCTTTCTTCTTTTTAAATTTTTGTTCCGTCATTCGGGCGATCAACAAAACGCTGCCTAAAGCGAATGGCAACAACAACAACAAAAGACAGAGAATTTTATATTTTAAAGTAACGCGACTGCACTTGTATACTGTTGCTCTTTAATTTCACTGTAAAATAGGACAAGCTGAATATATTAATAGATAGTAGAAATACACTGAAGGGAGGAGTAGAGGGATAGAAGAAAGAGGGGTAGAGAGGGTGGGAGCGAGAGGAGTGGTAGAGGGGGAGGGGAAGTAGGATAGAGGGGAATGTTGGAGGGAAGATGGAAAGTTGGAGGGGGGCGAAAGAAAGGGTGTATGGAGGGTCGAAGAGGTACATTGGGTTTCTATTTTGGGGGGTACTGTTGACAAGAGGAATGGCTGTGTTTATTGTTTAATGTTATATGGCCCCGGTATGCACAGTATATATGTGACTGTACGAAATGAAAATGGAAAATAAAACACATTTACATTAAAAAAAAAAAGACAGAGAATTGTAATCCTGAATTCATCCAATGGAAGAAGCGAGGGAACACATGGGAGGAAAGTGCGGTATACATTTGTAGTTCATTAATTTTTTTTTTTAAACTGCAATTTTGTTTTGTTGTCCATGCCCTACTCAGTCCTTGGAACGCAGCCCCTTAGAGTACGACTCAAAACCAAGTTTGTCTTTTGGCTTGGAAGAAAGAAAGAAAAAAGTTACGCATCTCTGGTTTAAATGAGCCAGAGGGCTCCAAGTTAAAATGTAAGAAAGCTGTTCTTGGTTTAAAATAGGAAGCGAGATCTTTTGGTGTCCTTGAGGCTTTGGGGGAGAGGAGAGGGCTTTTGAGGTCTAGGAGGCCGAAAGCCAGACAGAAGAGCCTGAGACAGACAGGTCCATTAACATAACTATGCAGTGTTCTCAACTGTCATTCTCCCTGAGAAATTGCCTCTTTCCCTCATTTCTGAAGAGAAGAAAGATATAAAGTTTGCACCTCTGGACTGCCGTGCTGAAACGTGGGACTCAAAATTGGCAGTTGGTGGTGGGTTCTGCTCTAATTATGGCTTTTTAGTATCGGCAATAAAAATAGCTGATCCAAGGTCTGTATCCTTCAATCTTTGCCTTTTTGGCATTTCAAGTTTGAATAAGAGCCTGGGTGAAGCCAGACGGGGAAGAATAGACGAACCTTGAGGATTTAGCAATCTCATTGCTAAATGAGATTTAGTTACACTCTATTCCTTATTCTAGTCTATTCTATTCTATCCCATCCCATCCCATCCCATTAGTCTATTCTATTCTATTCCTTTCTATTCCTATTCTATTTTATTCCTTTCTATTCCTATTCTGTTCTATTCCTTCTCTTCAATTCCTTATTTTATTCTATTCTATTCCTTTCTATTCCTATTCTATTCTATTCCTTATTCTATTCTATTTATTCTATCCTATTCTATTCCTTACTCTATTCTATTCCTTTCTATTCCTATTCTATTCTATTCCTTATTCTATTCTATTCTATTTTATCCTATCCTATTCCTTATTCCTTTCTATTCCTTATTCTATTCCTTATTCTATTCTATTCTATCCCATCCCATCCCATTATTCCTATTCTATTCCATTCCATTCTATTCTATTATTTCTATTCCTTATTCCTTTCTATCTACTCTACTCTACTCTACTCCATTCCATTCTATCCCATCCCATCCCATCCCATCCCATCCCATCATTCTATTCTATTCTATTCATGCAGAGACATCTTAAAGCAAATTAACAGGAATTATCAGCTTACAACCTTCCGTTTGGTGATCCTTCAAAGTTCAATGGCCTCTGAGAAAAGGGATAGGTCCATTTTTCACAGTTGCGATCTTTCCAACATCCTGATGGATGTTGGAATCAAAATTCAGATGCTGGGCAACTGGTTCATATATATGATGGTTGCAGTGTTCCAGGGTCATGCGATCCCCTTTTGCGACTTTCTGACAAGCAAAGTCAGGGGGAAGTCAGATTCACTTAACAACCGGGTTACTCCCTTATCAACGGCAGGGATTCACTTCACCACCGTGGCAAGAAAGGTCGTAAAGTGGGACAAAATTCACTTAACAAATAGAAATGTTGGGCTCAGTTGTGGTCGTAAGTCAAGGACTACCTGCGTACGAAATTTGATGCTCTCCTGATGGTTTACTTGCGATCGCTGTTTAAGAGCCGGGGTGGCACAGTGGTTAGAATGCAGTACTGCAGGCTACTTCAGCTGACTACCAGCTGCAGTTCCACAGTTCACTTCTCAAGATTGACTCGGCTTTCCATCCTTCCGAGGTGGGTAAAACGAGGACCCAGATTGTTGGGGGCAAGAGGTTGACTCTGTAAAGCCCTTAGAGAGAGCTTTAAAGCGGTATATAAGTTTAAGTGCTATTGCTAGTACTATTAAGTCGGTGGGAACTGATGTCCCCAGTCCTTGGAGGTTACCTTGTTCCCTATCCCAACTGGCTGAGAATTATAAGGCATTTGCCCATACTTTCAATATGTTTTTTCTCATCTTAACCCTTGTTATTTACCATGTTTTGGTTATGCTATCCTTTTTTTTCCTCTGCAGGTATGATGAACCAATCTCTGTTGATAAGGAAAAATATATAAGGTAGGCATTGGCGGGGGGGGGGGAAAGGGAAGGGATAATCCTAAGATAAACGAGAGAAAAAAATCCATCCAGCCCTTTGGAATTCAGTCTAAGAAGTTAGTTTTCTCTTTGGGGCGGGGGGGGGGCATTGTGTCAAAATAATGGCTGATGCAGAAAAGAGAGGCGAGATAGGAGATACCTTCTGGAAGGGGCAGTCTTAGAAAAAGGGTGTAAAATCAAACCAGAGTGTGCTTGTTACAGAGGCAAGTAGATCCCTTGGAAGTGGATTACTACGAAAGGAATAGAAAAAAGATCCTACATCCCACTAACTTATTGCACTTGATTCTGATGGAAATTAAATGCAGTTCCAACCCAGGATTGGAGATACACCTTCCCACCTATGCAGAAATACTAGGTTTGAATTCACATCATCTTGTTTTAATGACCCCATAATCCCTTGCGGGATGGAGTCTGGGTAACTGGATGGATCTGAGTGTTTATTGGCCGGATGCCCTTCCGGTCACCAAGGCGGAGATTTTTTTCCCAGCAGATCTATTCTCATTGTGCCCAGAGAGAGAAATCCCTGCCTCTACCTAGGATTGAACTCCCAGCCTCATGATTGTGAGGCGAGAGCGCCACCTCTGGGCCACCGCACCACTACTAGGTTGAATTCACATGAGCCATTTAATCTGGTTGTTGAATTAACAACCCCTTTTTTGTTGCTGAATCATAACCCAAACATATTGATCTTGAGTTGGTAGAAAACAATAAGGCAGAAACCTTGCTTGTTGTCAGAAAATATTTGATCAGTGTTGACTGGCTTAATAGCATGTTGTGTGAATGCAGCCCTAAGAGATTGAAGGAGCTTGAATCTTTCGTCATCTTTCTACAGCATAGCGGCTTTCCAGAGTTTCAAAAGAAGGGGCATAACTGAATTTGCAAAGGTCGAACTTTGCTGCAGAAGGTTCTTGCCATCTCCCTTTCTTTTAGAGAAGCAGAGAGCAGGGACTGGAAGGATAAAGAGACTGGCTTGGTGTGCAGCAATGTCCTCTGTTGCAGTAAAAACAATTAAAAATGGATTGATGAGTTGGGGAAAGACTACAGAGCAGGTTCTGACCCAGCCTCAACAGAACCAATAATCAAACTCCTTGTCCTTCTTTAAAAACCCTCTTATCTAATTACTGTGAATTCATGGCCTTCACACACACACACAGAAAAGTCCAGGCAATAATCCTTCCAAGGGTTAATTGCAATAACAGACCTTATCAATCCTTGGATAATTGCCAGGCCGAGAGCTTCCAGTCTCAAAGCTGTCAATTAATTCCTGCCAATAAGTCTCCAGGATGAGCAAATCTTCCTAAATAAATTCGAATGGTTGTCTCCCACGAGGCCACTCCCTTTTTGCTTCTATTTATTCCCCAGGCAGGGAAGGGCCATTCAGCATCCCTATGGTGCCCTTTCTTCCTGAGTTGGCTAATGGTCCTCAGTTGTTCTCCTCTCCTGTGACAGCTCTGTGCATACGCACATCTGGACATGCCCCAGCTGTTCTTCTTCTTCCCCGCTTATCTCCGACTCCGAAGGCAGCTGGGGAGTGTTGGGAATGTCAGACGGCCCTGGCTCTATCTCTGTTTCTGATGCAGAGTGTCCATCAAAAACCTTCCCCAGACTCCAGGACTGGCCCCAGTTTCTCCCCAACCTTCTCATCATCCAAGTCTGCCGGCAGCTGGCGGGCCACAACAGCAGAATGGGATTGAGTTTACACATCATCCTGAGCCACCCTCTTGTTGGCAGTGATGTCTGGCCCCAGCCACTTAATAAAAACAGGGCCAATCAGTAAATTAACTTAATTAAGTTTGAGGGAACAGGAACAGGTTTAGTTAATTGGGAGAAAAACTATTGTGGTTAATTGTGCTTTTTCAAGAGTGCTTTTCCTGGAAGACTTTTCGCTTCTCATCCAAGAAGCTTCTTCAGCTCGGATGTCTACGGAGCTTCTCAGTCATCCAAGTCATGGTTGTCTCAAAGGTGGTTTTTTCAAGAGACAACTGGACCTTCTGGTCCTTTCTTAGCAGAGCTGAAGAAGCTTCTTGGATGAGAAGCGAACGTCTAACAAGACAAAGTCTTGAAAGTCCAGTTGCCTCTTGAAAAAAAAAACACCTTTGGGGCCACCATAAGCTGGATGACTGGGAAGCTCCACAGAAATATTGCAGTTGATGTTGGGCAAAGCTGTTCAGGGAGGAAATTGTAGAACCAGAAGCTGCTACAGGGAAGCTTGATCTTACTTGTTTAATATCTTGAAGCAGGAACGTTGGGAAAAGACAAAGTGAGATCTTCATTGATCGATGGGTTTAAGTTTTGGGGAGAGTCCATCGAATGCCTTGGGAGAGCTGATGTTTGTCTTCCCTTTAAGGAGAGCTGAAATTATCATACATAGTATACCTTCTCGTCTACTGGATTGGCTGCACCACCCTCCCTGGCTCTTCTTAGTGGTTATGGGAAGCCCATGCTATTTGTTGACAGGAGAGGCAATATATCAAGATGGCTTTCTGTCTGACCTCCTTGCCCTTGAGGTATTGCTGAATAGAGCCGAGGGTGGCGCAGTGGTCAGAGTGTAGTCCTGCAGGCTGCTTCTACTGACTGCCGGCTACCTGCAATTTGGCAGTTCAAATCTCACCAGGCTCAAGGTTGACTCCTTCTGAGGATCCAGATTGTGGGAGGCAATATGTCGTCTCTAAACCGCTTAGAGAGGGCTGTAAAAGCACCATGAAGCGGTATATAAGTCTAAGCGCTAAGTGTTATTGCTGATATTTGGATGGAATGGGAGCAGTCGAGTAGTGCTGTGTGGCAAATGGGTCACGGGGAATGCATGGATGTTTCTCATGTGCATTCGCACATTCAGGGACACCCTCCCTTTCTCTCCTCCAGGCATACCTGCACACAGGGAACCATTTTATAAGCCCTAAACTCAATGTCAGGAATCCCCAGTCTTGGCAGTTAGTGAGTAATTTGGAATTTTAGGAGCATCTCATAGCTGCTGTTACAGATATTTGCCTTGAGGAAGGTTGCTTTCTACTGCATGCTACCGTTTCCTAGAAATATTCTGTCAGCACTCCTTCATTGGATAATCAGGAAAGAAAACCACAAGACTCCATTGACAGAATCAAGTGTACTTTTACTAATTATAAATGAACAGAAGCGTAGCAAAGCGAAGACTGATTATTTAGGCGCGAAAGCAAATGATATATAGAACAACCCATTCCCCACCCCTTGGCATCCCAGTCACAGTCCAATCATAATTCTCCCAAGTGTCAGGTGCGAGATAACTTCGAAAGGCATCACCAAGATGGAATGCCGGTGCCGTTGGCCTTGGCGGGAAACCTCCTCCGCATGCGCAGTAAGACAGGCAGCAGAAACTCCAGAATCTTCCTCCAGCGCAATTAGTAGTCCCCTCCCAAATACCATGCCCCCCCTCCCTGTTTCAATGGCAGCCGAAGCAGCAGCAAAGCAGAGGCTGACATATTCTTTCTAGTCTCCATTTACTGTTCTTTATCTTTCTTCTTCTGCCCTGGATGTGGTTCTAAAAAGCCTGAGGCTATTTCCTAAAAGTGATGCACAGCCTTTTCTCCAAGCTACCTTCCTGGGAAATACCTCAATAAAATACAATCAAGTAGAGCATTGAGTTTAAGAAAGTTACTTTCAGATGGTCTACTGGGGACCTGGGCCCTTGGTGAAAAGCTAGCAGGTCTATCTAAAAACAGACAAGTTATCATTTTTTTTGTAATAATCTGTTGCCTCGTGGCAACATTTACATACTTTTTGGGCGCAGAACATCACTCTGCTTCCTGCCGTGGCCTCTCTGAACATGCCCAGATCACATTTCCCTCCTCCTCCTCCTTCCCTGTTCATTTCCATTATCTTCCGTGCTTCAGTGGAGGAAAACTTGGAAATGGGGAATTGGCTTTATAGATAAAGAACAGTAAATGGAGACTAGAAAGAATGAAAATTCTCTGCCTGTTTTAGAAGATGGTTCTGTCAAGAGAGAAAATAGATATATTGAAGCAACCTAAACTCTAGGTTCAGTGAAGCTACAGGAGAAATGCAGAACATGCAACTAATAGTAGAAATGAACTTGCCAAGAGTTTAGAATAGAATAGAATAGAATAGAATAGAATAGAATAGAATAGAATAATAGAGTTGGAAGGGACCTTAGAGGTCTTCTAGTCCAACCCCTGCTTAGGCAGGAAACCCTATACCATTTCAGACAAATGGTTGTCCAACCTCTGATTAAAAACTTCCATTGTTGGAGCATTCACTACTTCTGGAGGCAAGTTGCTGCACTGATTAATTGTTCCAACTGTCAGGAAATTTCTCCTTAGTTCTAGATTGCTTCTCTCCTTGATTAGTTTCAGTCCTTTGCTTCTTGTTCTTCCCTCAGGTGCTTTGGAGAATAGCTTTTATAATAATTTAAAACAAACAACAAATAAATAAATAAGCAAGCCACAGAGTTAACTTCTGCAAGCGTTTTTTGTAACCAAAAAGTATTTTTTTTAACTGAGTTCTTCCTATCGCCACCAGGCAATATTTGCTGTCTTGTCCCACTTTAGCATCTTCTTCCAGCCATTCCTAAAAATTATTTCCCCCATAACAACAGTCCAAGCGCCCACCCCCATCCCTGTAAAAGAATCCAGATTTACTGCTTGTGCTTGTATGCTTGGGAGTTTATATATCGTATGTATGAAGGTGGAATGGATCATCTTTACTTCGCTCTTGTATAAGCAAAACTGGAATGAATGTAATGAATCAATCCAAACACCCATTTCTGCCAATTGCAGAATTCTATTCATGGAGCAGAATCTGGATTGCCTTGGCTGCTATTGTTACTATTGTTCCTGTTATATGTAATGCAGTGGTGGGTTTCGGCTCCCGTTGCAACTGGTACTCTGCAACGGGGCCAGGCGTCTACCACGGGGCATGCGCTCTGTGCACGCATGCACACTCACTGCTTGTGATGCTCCACCCACTTGGCGGAGTGTTGCACAGACACTGTATGCTGTGCGAAGCGTGCGCAAATGGCCCATTTCCTTCAAATACAGGTAGGAACAAGGGTAGGCGGGCGGGCCATCCAAAGCACCGTTCCGGTACGGTGGCTGCTGCTTCCGGCAGACAACGGTAGGCGCGTACCAGGGCATTACCGCCTGGAACCCACCACTGATGCAATGTAGCGCTTGATACATCACCTAAGATTTTGCTGAGAAACAGACTAAAACATTCCATAACGTTTGGTTCAAAACGGTGGGAAATGGTTCCGTTTTCCTTGTTCCCCAAGTTTTTTCTCCCCCCCCTTTGGAAGTTTGCCATTCCCCATTGCTTCCCTTCCTCAAGATGCCGATTGGTCGTCCTGGGTGCAGAGTCTCTTCCTATTCATGCATGCATGAAACTCCCCGGCTTGCCAAGACCTACCTATTTTCATTTCAGTGAAGGAGGACGATCTGCCTGGGCCACGAAATCGGAGTGTGGATCTGCTTCCTCCATTGCAACTTCAGGTTTTGTGGGCAGGGGGGTTCCATGTGTGTTCTGGTGCCTGGGAAAACCAGGGTTATGTGCCCTAATTTTCTAAGCAAGGGGGAGGGGGGAAACAACCAAACAGGAGATGACCTTGGCTGGGACCTTCAGTGCCTCTAGACGAGAAATAGAAAAGATGGTGTCCTTACCCAAATGGCATGAGTAGGATTCGTGGCTGAAAATAGCAGGGATTTGGGAGAGCAGAAGACTTGGTAGGCCTGGTGTCTTCCAAGAAAGATCTTCCTCTTTTGGCCCTCATAAGTCCCTCTTGAGGGACGTTGGAGACTCGCGGTCCAAAGTAGAAGCTGAAAGTCCATGTTCTTTGCAGTGAGATGGGTGAGAGTAATGAGGACAGTGTAAATACGGGTTGTGGGAAAGGTCGGCCCACCAGATAAAGATGACAAATCCTTTTTTAATTGTTTTATCATTGCTCTAATTGTTGTTCCCTTGTTTATCTCTCAAGAAGGGCTTGAGGACCAAGGCCACTTCACCCCACTTTTCTGGTTCTCCCTACTCTCCCCATGGCCACTACCTCTAGCCATAAACCCAACATTCCTCTAGACCAGTGGGTCTCAACCTTCCTAATGCCATGACCCTTTAATACAGTTCCTCGTGTTGTGGTGACCCCCAACCATAAAATTATTTTACGTTGTCCGTATTTTTTCAAACATGTGTTTTCTGAAGGTCTTAGGCGACCCCTGTAAAAGGATTGTTCGATCCTCAAAGGGGTCCTGACCCACAGGTTGAGAACCGCTGCTCTAGACTGAGATCCATTTGCTTGTAAGTGTAGATTGAGACACAAGAACTGTTGGGTGCACCTGGTACTGGTAGTCCTCGACTTACAACTGTTCACTCAGTTCAACATTACAATGCACTGAAAAAAGTGCACTCAGGGCCGTTTTTCACAGTTACGATCTTCCCAGCACCCCCATGATCGCAGGATCAAATTTCAGATGCCTGGCCATTGACTCATACTTATGACCATGGCTGTGTCCCAAGGTGACGGGATCACCTTTTTGCAATCCTTTGGACAAGCAGAGTCAATGGGGAAGCCAGATTCACTCAACAGTCAGATCACTCATTTACCAACAACGGTGATTCACTTAAGAACGGCGGCAGGAAAGTTTGTAAAATGGGGAAAAGGCTCATTTAACAGATGTCTCGCTGAACAACATCAATTAGGGGCTCAATTGCAGTTGTACGTCGAGGACTACCTGTATATTCTGCTAGTTTACCTAAACCTATAAATGTGAATGAGAGCCCACCCACAACGTCTCTCTCTCGAAGAGCCACAGTGGTCCAGTGGTTAGAGTATAGTACTGCAGGCTGCTTCTGCTGACTATCGGCTGACTGCAATTTGGCAGTTCGAATCTCACCAGGCTCAAGGTTGACTCAGCCTTCCATCCTTCCGAGGTGGGTCAAATGAGGACCCAGATTGTTGGGGGCAAGAGGCTGACTCTGTAAACTGCTTAGAGAGGGCTGTAAAGCACCGTGAAGTGGTATATAAGTCTAAGTGCTATTGCTAAGTTGGAAGGCAGGCAGGCAGGCAGGCAGGCAGGCAGGAAGGAAGGAAGGAAGGAAGGAATGACCATGGTGGCACAGTGGTTACAATGCATCATTGCAGGCTAACTCTGCAGACTGCCAGCAGTTCGATCCTGAATGGCTCAAGGTTAATTCAACCTTCCATCCTTCCGAGGCGGGTAAAACGAGGACCAAGATTGTTGTGGGGACAATATGCCTGACTCTGTAAACAGTTTAGAGAGGTCTGTAAAGCACTGTGAAGCGGTATATAAGTCTAAGGGCTAAGTGTTATTGCTCTTCCCTGGTCCTTGCATTTTAAGTCTTTGGGATGCTCGGGCATAGTGCCTCCCCTCCTTTGAGCCCACCTGGATCTGCTATGCCAATTTCCAAGCACTGCATCTTTTACCGACAGCATCTCGCTTTCTCTCTCGGTTTGCTCCTTCTCATGTGTGCTTAGGGAGAACCATAGTGAGATCGAGAGACGCAGGAGGAACAAGATGACCCAGTACATCACCGAGCTCTCTGACATGGTGCCCACCTGCAGCGCCTTGGCGCGCAAACCCGACAAGCTGACCATCCTACGCATGGCAGTGTCTCACATGAAGTCCATGAGGGGCACTGGGAACAAATCTACCGATGGAGCATATAAGCCTTCTTTCCTAACCGAGCAGGTGGGTGGCTTTGTACAAGGCTGCAGAGCAAACTTGAGGATCTTGCAGGGGTTAGAGAAGCCAGGAGCACGTTTTTGACATATTACAGGGAGGCTGGATTGCAGCTAGCCCTAGTGGAAATTTCTTCCGTCTTGTCTTTAGATTGTTCCCCTTCAGTTTGAACGGCAGGGGTTTCTTCCCAAGGGAGGATAGCTTCTTTTTTTATATATAATGAGGATGGTGGGGTTTGGGGGGTGGGTTGGTTTCTTGCATACAAGGTGGTTGAAAGGTGGCGAGTGAATGTCCTGTCTTTCCTAGTGCAGTCTGCTTTCTGGAAGCGATCACTCATCCCAGGTAAAAACAGATGGAAGACAACAACAGGGTTGTTATCTTAAGCAGAGGTTGTAAACAGATGTTTACTGGGACAGCGGTAGGAACAGGGTCTTGCAAGTCTGTGTGTGGTTTCCTCCTCCCTCGTTTTGACTGCTAGTGAACGAGAGAGGGGCTTCCCTGAGATGTTTTCTCCAGTTACTCTCTTGGAATGAGCTCAAGCCCCGTTTATCTAATCATTGCCTTGGAAGCAGCTCTTCCGCCTTCCTGTGCTTCTCACCTACCCTTCCATTCGTTCCCAAGGAAGAGTTCACAAGCGGATTGAAAGACAAGGCAATCATGGGGGCTGCAGAAACCTCCTTTATATTTCTGAAGGTCTCCCCATCTAGACAGGTTCTTCCCTCCTCGTTATTAGCCCATTTAAAGATGGGGCAGTGGATTAAAAGAACTTTCTTTGCTCATACCATGTTTCCCTGAAAATAAGACAGGGTCTTATTTTTTGACCCCCCCAAAATAAGCGCTTGGCCTTATTTTCAGGGAGGTCTTATTATTTTGGAGGTGCAGGAGGCCCCTTAACCTCGGGCCACGGCTCAACTGATCCAGATAGGGGTGGAAGTTCTGTCTCTGTTTCTGGCACACTCTTGCCAGCCCTAGCGTTGCTTGGCCTGCCACCTCTTTTGTGGCCGCCACTAAGAGAAGCGGCGCGGGAGCTAGGGTTTGCAGGAGCAGCATCCATGAGACCGTTCTGCATGGATGGCGGAGTGTGTGGGGTGTCCCCCCCCCCCAGGAAGTGGTGGGGACTGGCTGCGCATGCATTTAAATATTTTAGGGGAGAGCTTATTATCCGGGGAAGTCTTATTTTCAGGGAAACAGGGTAGTGTCGTAGAAACCTCCACTGTCTGCTTCTCAATGGTCAACCTCATAACATAACGGAGCTATAATAAATGTGTTCTCAGGCTATCTGAACCCCAGAAGATGTAAATCTCATTCTTAACAACCACACATAGCTTCACTTGATTGCTAAGCATGAACTCAGCTGAAATGACATAATGTGGAACACTTTTTTTTAATTGCCAACTAAAATAACGTCACATTGAATGGTTGATCGTCCTGGGGTCAACAGGAGGTTGCAATTCACCCAACGGTGGGATTCAACGGGTGCAACGACTGGTTCGCTTCAGGGGGCGCTTTTCACGCTGCGCATGAGCACATTGCATTTGAAATCAGCACTAAATCTTACCTTTCCCTGCAGCCGCGGTGAGTAAAACAGGGGAGACATGGCAATCTGTTCTGCTGCGCTGATCAGCTGGGCTTCAAACAAAGGAAATATAGTAGTGTTTCTGAACCTTGGCAACTTGAAGATGTCCGGACTTCAACTCCCAGAATTCCCCAGCCAGCATTCGCTGGCTGGGGTATTCTGGGAGTTGAAGTCCGGACATCTTCAAGTTGCCAAGGTTGAGAAACGCTGAAATATAGGATGGAATAAAGCAGGGGCAGGTGGGCGGGGCAAACTGATTGAGGGAACTACCAGTTCGCCCGAACAGATCCGAACCGGCTGAATCTTACCCCTGAATTCACACAATGGCTTGTTGGTTTCCTCCTCCTTTCCCATTCTCTTTGTCCCTGTGTTTTGTGGCTTTGAAGCAGAATAGTTGTCGATGTAGCTGACATCTCTGCCCTGAGAAATATCATCCATGCTTTTCAGGGACACTGTCTGTTGATTACGTTACGTTACATTTGAAATGTCTAAAAATCAGTATGGATAATTAACTTTTGGTGTTGCACACACACACATACAACACACAAATTGTTTGCGGTCTGTATAACACTCAGTAGAGGCTTTAAAGGGTCTTGAGTAGTTTATGGTTTGTTGTGTTGTAGGCAACCAACAAGTGCCTTCACCCTGATGTGATATTTTATTTTGGCTGGGCATTGTATGTATATTCCAGTCTGTAGGAAAATGACAACATGATGTGAGAGAAGTAATGATCTCTGTTTTCTAAAGTTTAGAGAACTAAGGAAAGGGGAAACAATTTATAGTTAATTTGCAACAGAAATTCTTGTGATTGGACCGTGCACGGGAGGTATGGTAGAAAGTCTGATAATTAAAAGTAGAATGGGTTATTTGTGTGCTGGGTGAAACTTCTGCTGAACATCACATCCAAAGTTTCCTGTCCTTTCTCAGATTAACAAAGTTGGGAGGGACCTTGTAGGTCATCTAATCCAACCCTCCACTAAAGCAGGAGACCCTACACCATTTATGACAAATGGCAGTCCAATCTCTTCTTGAAAGTCTCCAGGGATGAAGCTCCCACAACTTCCGAGGGCGACTTCTGTTCCATTGGTTGCTTTTTCTCACTGTCAGAAAGTTCCTCCTTATTTCTAGGTTGAATCTCTCCTTGTTCAGTTTCCATCCGTTATTCCTTGTCTGGCCTTCGGGTGCCTTGGAAAATAGGTTGACCCCCCTCCTCTCTATGGCAGCCCCTCAAATATTGGAACACTGATATCATGTCTCCCCTGAAGTCAAACTCCCTTGAAGTCAAACTCAAGACTTCAGGAGAAAAAGAATGAAAGTCCTTGACCATATCCAGGAAGGTCTGAGGCTGTTGAAATAATGTCTGGAATACAGTGTAATTGTATTCCAAGCACTTTACAATGCACAAAGCGTGTTCGATACACACTCAATTGTACAAATGGATGGATCTGTGTAAATGTTTTCTGTAATTTAAGCTCAGAGACAAGAATGGGGACGTGTCTTTTGGAGAAGGAAAACGGTGGTAAGACAGTTCATTTCTTTTCAGCCAAAATATGGTGGGTGCTGTTTTATTTATCCAGAAGGCCCGAAAGTGGTATAGCAAGACTGAGGAGAAAGGATGGAAGCCAACAGGCCTGGCAGCTAATTGCTTAAACAAATGTCAAAACGTAGTCAGAACGTTACTGAAGAAGCGTAACCAAGAAGAACGACAGAAGACAGTGAATAATACTCAGTCCCAGGGACCTGTCCAATTTTAAGATATTCCAAAACAAAAAGAGAGTAGTTTGCGAGCAAAAACAGAAAGTGTTGTCCAATAATAATTAGAGCACAAGATGGCCGCTCTCTGTGAAGGGCTTCAGCATAGGTTTTGCTCTCTGACATTCTTGTCTTCCTTCTCTTAAGGAATTGAAGCACCTTATCCTAGAGGCGGCTGATGGTTTTCTCTTCGTGGTGGCTGCGGAAACAGGCCGGGTGATCTACGTCTCGGATTCGGTTACGCCCGTCCTGAACCAGCCCCAGTCGGAGTGGTTCGGCAGCACCCTCTATGAGCAGGTTCACCCGGATGACGTTGAAAAGCTGAGGGAGCAGCTCTGTACCTCTGAAAACTCCATGACGGGTCAGTAGCCTCTTGAAGAGCTTCACTTCACTTGTGAGGGGGGGGGAAACACCCTAATACAGAGGTCTCCAACCTTGACAACTTTAAGCTTAGAGGACTTCAACTCCCAGAATTCCCCAGCCAGTGTTGTTCGGGTATTTATTTATAAGGGGGAAATGTCCGGACCAAACGTAATTTCTAATGTTGGATTTTCCCCCTTATCAGAGGCATCCCCTTATAGAGTACTGTGAAGCAGTTATTATGGCAACTCCACAGCGCTATACAGTAGAAGCCATTTTACGGCAGTATAGCAGAAGCCTTTTTAAGGCACAACAGGCTGTATTTTAACAGAACACACACGAGGAGTGTTAGAGGTGTCTTATTCCCACAGAGAGTAAATCATCTGTGTACCAAGTTTGGTTGAAATTGCTTGAGGTGTTCCAGAGTTTTAGAGAGAGAGGGAGGGGGAGAGAGAGAGAGAGAGAGACACACACACACAGAGAGAGAGAGAGAGAGGGAGACACACACAGAGAGAGAGAGAGAGAGAGAGAGAGAGAGAGAGAGAGAGAGAGAGAGAGAGAGAGAGAGAGAGAGAGAGAGAGAGAATTTGTATGTCACCATCTCACTGCCCATGACTCAATATACATCCATTGGGGTGAAAAAAAAAGGGCACATTGGTGCAGGAAAAAAAATAAAAAATAACAGCAACACAGCCCAATCTGTTAATTAAGAATAATTACATTTGGGCTTATTTTTCATCTCCCCTTCCACTATCCCTTCCCTATTTCTCTCAGTTTCTCCTTGTTTTCTTCAAATAAACATTTGCAGTGTCAGCTCCTTTTCTGATTTATCCTCTCCCTTCTATTATTTTTGTGTCTTTTGAGTTGTTGATGGTTTTTCACTGCACCATCTAAATTTAATCTCCAGCTGAGCTGACACAACAATTTTGCCTCCCAGCATTAAATAGGTTGTGTTTGGTTATGACCGTAAAAAAAAACAAAAAACTATTTAGTCCTTGAGTTTATTTGGCATACAAGAGAAATCGGACATTTGGAAGTCTTCTGTGGTTTTGTGTGAAATGCATGTCGGTGAGAACAAAGGGAAGCAAAGATTATTTGTGATGCAATGCTCAACTCTAGGTAGTTTGTCAGGTAAAGGTTCCCCTCGTACATATGTATTAGTTGTTCCTGACTCTAGGGGGCGGTGCTCGTCTCTGTTTCAAAGCCAAAGAGCCAGCGCTGTCCGAAGACGTCTCGGTGGTCATGTGGCTGGCGTAACTAAACACCGAAGACGCACGGAACACTGTTCCCTTCCCACCAAAGATGGCCCCTATTTTTCTACTTGCATTTGTTATGTGCTTTCGAACTGCTAGGTAGGCAGAAGCTGGGACAAGTAACGGGAGCTCACTCCGTTACGCAGCGCTAGGGATTCGAACCGCCAAACTGCTGACCTTTCTGATCGACAAGCTCAGCGTCTTAGCTACTGAGCCGCCTAGCTAGTTTGTTACTGTTGTCTTTTTTTTCTTTTTCTTTGAGCCACTGCCTCCCTTTCATTTTGGCCCCGGCTTCCCCTGTCCCTTGGCAGGGCTGCCGAATTTCCATCTACAGTAGTTGTTTGCAAGAGATTTGGGGGGGGGGGCGAGGGGGGAGATTTTGCCTCTGGCTTTCGTGCACATTTTTTTTTAAAGATTCTCTGTGCTGTTTATGGATTTGACTTCCTTTCCTTTTTGAGTGCTGAACCTAAATGTACTCTTGTTTTTCCTTGAAGGGGACTTAGCTTCTGTTGCAGCTTTTTTTTATTTTTTGCGTGAAATTTTTACCAGGGCTCAAAAAAGATAATAATACATTGTTTTTGTTCTCCCCTTTGGTACTGTTTATCTTTTGTCTCTTGTTTCCCTGGCATCATATTTTTCTATCTGGCATCCCCTCCTTTCTCTCTTTATGCCTGAAATTCTTATTCTCTTTCTTTCTTTCTTTCTTTCTTTCTTTCTTTCTTTCTTTCTTTCTTTCTTTCCTTCCTTCCTTCCTTCCTTCCTTCCTACCTTCCTACCTTCCTTCCTTCCTTCCTTTCTTTCTTTTTACCTACCTACCTACCTACCTACCTACCTACCTACCTACCTATATGTCTGCCTCTCTCTCTCTCATCTATAATATATTTGTCTGTCTGTCTCTCTGTCTCTATCATATACTGCCTCTCTCTCTTTCTCTCTCACACATACCTACATCTGTCATGTATAATATGTCTGCCTGCCTGCCTGCCTGCCTGCCTGCCTGCCTGCCCGCCCGCCCATCCATCCATCCATCCATCCATCCATCCATCCATCCATCCATCCATCCATCCATCCATCCATCCATCCATCTATCTATCTATCTATCTCTCATCTCTCTATCGCACACACATCTGTCATCTATAATAGTCTGTCTGTTTATAATCTCTCTCTCTCTCTCTCCCTCCCCCCTCTCTCCATCTATGATACGTCTGTCTGTCACTAGGGAAGTTACTTACTGTATGGAATCACCCATCTCACCCACAGAGGGACATATATATATATATATATATATATATATATATATATATATATATATATATATGTGTGTGTGTGTGTGTGTGTGTGTGTGTGTGTGTGTGTGTGTGTGTGTCTGTGTGTGTCTGTGTCTCTGTGTGTGTGTATTCCCTATCCCTCCTCCTGACATTTCTTTTTAAAGTTGACCATTTTTTCTATACTCCTGACATCCTCTTTGTATCTGTCTTTCTGACCCTTATTCTAACTTTATTTAACCTGCCCTCTCCTTGTTCAACTCTTTTTGACTTCCTCTGCTCGCTTCTGCTCCATCTAAAATATTATGTTGCAGACTTAAAAAGAAAAAAAAAACACCATTTGGATTCACATACTTAGCAATCACATTCTGCAGAAGAGCTGCTGTTTCCCCCCCCCCCCACTTTTCCTTCTAATCCTCAACTTCCACCGATGCTTTCACAGGTTTTTGGAAAAGGCATCGAATCTTCTTTTTTTTTGTTCCATCCAGTTTTTGTGGCTAGTTTGAGACTCTCTGATCTTAATAACTACTAAAATGTTTTTCATGGATGGTATTTGTTATTTTTTCTCTCTCCCATTGGATTGTTTCGCTTTAACCTTGCATGGGTTAGCAAGCTTGGAAGGAGAAGCAGGGAGGACCAGAGCAAACAAGCTCTTTTTTCCCTCCCAGGAGAGACTAATGTGGCTGCCTTAACTTTGAACCTGGCAAATCATTTGGCTTCCTCAAGGCCCTTTCCCAGTACTGCAAACAGACTTTTGCACAGAATAAAAGGTCAACAGAAGCCTTCAAAGATACTTGCACTACAGGATGCCCAGATGTTCCCATAATTCCCCCCCACCTTTCTTTATGTTTTTTTTTCCACTCCACAAAATCTAGTTCTCCCCAGGCAAGGGGAGATTTAATTGAGTTGATCTAGTTTGATATTCCTCTAGTATATCAAATCCTCTATTAGATTTAGGAATCAAAGAGACTTTTAAAAGATTAGAGCACTTAATTTTATCTTCTTCTCTGTGTCCCTGTCCTCATCCTCCCTGAAACAAACACTCCAAGCCAAAAATAATTTACGAGAATTTATTAACAGACAGAGAGGTCCTTGGCAGCAATCCAACATAGATAAGCCTTGGCAGCAATCCAACACAGATAAGCCTCGGCAGCAATCCTGCCTGCCAGCCTCACAGTACTGTTCTCCAACATTAGTTCATGCGTTGACTTCTGCAAAAGGGGAGTATGCACAAGCATTCCTTTTATAGTCTGGAGAGGAACCTAATTACCAGCACTGAGTGCAATTACCTCCTGTAACTGCGCAACTGTTCCTTACGCCTATTAGCTCTCCATTGCCGGGCATCCAGGAACAACTCACTGCTGACATCAGGATCACACTCCCTTGTCTCCTCCCCACTGGTGTAAGGCTCAGGTGCCTCCTGGTGGCCAACAAGCCCCTCTGCGCCCTGCTCCGAGTCGGAGCCCTGCATATATATATTCATTCACGGGTGTAGGTATGCTGGTCTTGTTGTATTCGGGTGTAAGATTTCCTGGGAAAAAACCCGATTACAACAAGTCCAGCATACCTACACCTGTGAGATACCCAACCCACTCAGTCTAAAATGTGCTTAGATTACAAGATCCAGTATTCCCAATCATCAGACCCACAAGCAGACATTGTATCCAGGTGTGCTTCAAGAGTGCCATCTTAGAGAAAGCTGAGGGTCTTTGAACATGTTCCTCAATCTTCTTCAGATATTGAGACTGCAGTTCTGTCGGGGTAGTGATTTAAGAGCTGACCAGCTGCTCTGATGATGCACTGGTGAAATGATGGGAATGAGTCAGCAAAGATTTTGGCTGTTATCCCTTTAAGAGCCTGTATAATAATAAGAGGCCCTGTTAGGGCATCTCTCTCGCATGCGCCGTGTGTTCTTCCCTGCTGTAATTTACTGATTGTTTGACTCCTGCCTATGTATGTATAGTATATATTCTTTTGTAGATAAAACCACTATTTCTTACAAACCTGTTCTGTCCCCCCTTCTTTGCTCGTTCAAAGACGACAGGCAAACAGACTTAAAAGGAAAGAACTTTATCAGTCCTCGGCTCAGACTGGCTGCGAGCCCAAAATAAACATAAATAAAGTCTCTAGCAAGAAGATAACAGAATTCAAAAACAAAGATCTCTTACAAGCAATTCACTTCTCCAAGTGTCTCTTTGAATCAGGGTTATAGAAAGCAAACCACTTATCCAAGTGTCTCTCAAAAACCAACCACGACCGATGAATGATGAACATTGACTTCTGCAACCAGGGCGTGGCACCATCCGTCCTTTTATCTCCAGAAGACGACACTAACGAGCCCCAGCTGCATTGTTAGTCCTGCATCCCGACTCAACTCACAGCAAACTTCTGCTGAGTCACAGCACAAACCTCTGTTTGCTGTTATTGCTCCTGGGTTGTCACACGTAGTAAAACTGTGTGCACTGTGACAAGTTCCCAGAATTATTAAGCAGAATAGACAAAGGACAAAGGAAGTCCCAGGCCCTTTAGTCACCCCATGTTGGATCCCATAAAAGCACCTGGCAAAAAGTCCAGAAGACTCATTCTTCTTCTTTCCTACCCAGATAAGAACTAAACCAAGGTCCACATACACTTCATGAAGTTTCAGGTTGTTTAGGGACCCTCAAACATTTAGTTTAGGTGGAAATGTAAATCCAGATTACTTTACCTAATAGTACAACAGCTCTACTACTATTACAAAAGGGATAAAAATGCCAAATCCAGTCTAAACATCTGGCTGAATTACGTGACCAAGTTTAATAACAATATCAATATGCCCTTGATATTAGGTAGTCCCATTGACCTTTGGGGTCAATGTTGACCCCTTTGACCCCTGGTGAAAAGTCATTGAATTAGATCTG
Source organism: Thamnophis elegans (assembly GCF_009769535.1). Taxonomy (NCBI): domain Eukaryota; kingdom Metazoa; phylum Chordata; class Lepidosauria; order Squamata; family Natricidae; genus Thamnophis; species Thamnophis elegans. The sequence continues at coordinate 12,531,265 of NC_045556.1, read as the reverse complement.
GATAATGCTTTAATGGGGCCTTAGAAGAAATCTTTAGTCTTCACTCAAAAAAACTCATTTTCTTTCCCCCTACTTTATCACATGAGCTACTTGTTTTTCATGGCTACCCCAGCTGTTCATCTTGGGCTCTTTCTAACTTTTTCTTGAGATGCTGGAGACTAAAACTGGGATTTTCTGTATGCAGTCATCATCATCTTTTAACAACCCCATAATTCCTTGTGGGGTGGAGTCTAGGCAACTGAATGGAGCTAGCAGAATGTTTTAATGGCCAGATGCCTTTCCTGTTGCCAGTGTGGAGTTTTGTTCAGCAGATATATATTCTCATTGTGCCCAGAAAGAGAAATATCTGCCTAGGATCAAACTCACAGCCTCCTGATTGGGAGGCGAGAGGTCCACCTCTAGGCCACCACACCACTCCAAGTTCTGCATGCAGTGCCAATGTCATAATCCAGATCTCCAACCTTGTCTTCAAACAAGCTTTCCCTCCTATCTGTACTGTGGGAATCACCATGCTATTAGTGGATAGGATATCTTTTTAGGGGCAGAAATGGTATCTATCAATGCTTAGAGAATGAATGTATCTCTTGTTTAATTGTTTAATGGAATCTGAAATTCACCTTACTCCTACCATAAACAGAAATCCTCAGGACAACATATAATAACATTTTAAAAGTATAAAATTGGTGTCACCACTGCGAAGGCCCTGTCTAATTTTCCCACTCACAATTCCCTGTCTGTCTGTCTGTCTGTCCGTCCGTCCATCCATCCATTCATCCAACATAACCTAACCTCACTCACTCACTCACTCACTCACTCACTCACTCACTCACTCACTCACTCACTCTGCCTGCCTATCTATCTATCTATCTATCTATCTATCTATCTATCTATCTATCTATCTATCTATCTCTATCATCTCTCTCTCTCTCTTTCTCTCTCCATCCAACCAACCTAACCTAACCTAACTCTCTCTCTCTCTCTCTCTCTCTCTCTCTATCCATCCATCCATCCTTCCATCCATCCATCCTAACCTAACCTAACCTAACCTAACCTAACCTAAACTAAACTAAACTAAACTAAACTAAACTAAACTAAACTAAACTAAACTAAACTAAACTAAACTCACTCACTCACTCACTCACTCACTCACTCACTCTCTCTATCTATCTATCTATCTATCTATCTATCTATCTATCTATCATCTATCTATCTATCTATCTATCTATCTATCTATCTATCTATCTATCTATCTATCTCTATCATCTCTCTCTCTCTCTCTCTCTCCAACCAACCTAACCTAACTCTATCTATCTATCTATCTATCTATCTATCTATCTATCTATCTATCTATCTATCTATCTATCTACCTACCTACCTACCTACCTACCTACCTACCTACCTACCTACCTACCTACCTATCCATCCATCCATCCATCCATCCATCCATTATTCCATCCATCCTAACCTAACTCTATCTATCTATCTATCTATCTATCTATCTATCTATCTATCTATCTATCTATCTATCTATCCATCCATTATTCCATCCATCCATCCATCCATCCATCCTAACCTAACTCACTCACTCACTCACTCACTCACTCACTCACTCACTCACTCACTCACTCACTCTGTCTGTCTGTCTGTCTGTCTGTCTGTCTGTCTGTCTGTCTGTCTATCTAAAAACAGGAAGACACAACATACAGAAAAGATAAAGGCAAAGCATTATACTAAAGACCATCTGCTTAACAGCTTTGCAGAGTCTACTTCTTCCATGCCTTTGCAAAGCAGAACAGCCACAGAAAAAAGGATACAGCCATGTCACGTTCATTTTAACGTGCAGGATGCTCATTTTAATTGCTTGTTTTGAGACAAAGAAAAGGAATTCTAATTCATATTAGGGGATGTAACATTGGTCAATTGGCTTAACTTTTTGAAGGAAAACAATGTGGTTTTGTGGGGGATGGGGAAGAGGAATGAACTCTTCCCTAATCAAGTTTATGGCTTTGCATTTCTCCTCCGAGAAATACTTGATAGGTTAAAGTTTCAGCAAAACAGATGATCAGGGGGCTGAAACAATCCCTGCTTTTTTCTTCTTGTGTAATCGAAAAACATGACTAAGCAGATTCAGGGGATCTTATTTTGTTTGGCATGAGAGCACGATTGCATTCTCTCATTTGCACTGTGATTTTGTAAGGAACCATAACAGGAAATACGCTTGCATTATAATGGAAAGAGTGATAGAGCAGGGATCGGCTTATTTTGATTAACTGCCTTTCTATTGAATTAAAGGACATGAGTTCTCCAAAGAAATCAGTCTACTGTAATAATTGCATCTGAGTCTTGTAAAACAGTAGGGAGTTTGCAGAGATTAAGACCAGCAAAAAAAAAAACAAAAAAACAAAAAAAAAACCAGTTTGCCTTTCAGAAGCCATCAGATCTGCAGATGTTGATAGCTTCAGCAGCTGTATGCGGCTTTAGTTCGATGGGCCGGTTGCAAGGAATGTTGTTAGCAAGCAAAGTTTGCACACTCAGAGGGAATCCAGATGTTGAAGGAGTCAGATTGTCTATGTGCAAATTGAAGATAGATTAATCAGCAAAACAGTGCTGCAGCAAAATGACATCAGGCCAAAGAGAGGATGCGAGAACTTTTTAACACTCTGAGTCACTTTTGAATAAATAGCCCCAGAGTTAGAAAGGGAGAAATCATTTTGCCCTTTAGAAAATGGAATAAGGTGGTATACTGTTTATCCTGAAAGGATGTCTACTAAAAGCTTTTATGACTGAGTTTCCTTATGGTAAAAAAGCCATGGTTTGTTACATAAACTACTATCGGCTCTGTGTGTTGTGGCCCGCTGGCGGCTTGCAGAGCTGGCATCAGAATCAGACAGTGAGGAGGTTGGGGAGGAACATGGGCCAGTCCTGGGGGTTGAGGAAAGCTCAGACAAGGGCTCTGTGTCGGAGGCAGAATGGGAGGAAGGCAGTGGAGAGGCAGAGGAACAGCTGGAGCCTGTTCCTAGTATGCACATGTGCAGAACTGCCGGAAGACAAGAACAACTAAGAAAGCAGGATCAACTTAGGAGTAAAGCCACACCTCGGAGGTGATTGGCCCCTCCCATAGGAAATAAAATGAGTGGGCTTTTGCAGGAAACAATTCGCTCCTTCAGTCATTTTGACCGTGGAACGTTCTGTTTGTGACTATAAAAAACTCTGTGCCAAGTTTTGCCTTGCCCTGCATTTGGAAACTAGTTATCTGGCAGCTCTCAGAGCAAGATAAGGTCCGTGTTGATAAATATTCCTTGGAAAGACTGTTTGCTAAGCCTTGCTGACTGTGAATGAAAGGAATTCACAATCGTGTAAATAAAAGAGGTTTTGCCGGGACCAAGACTCCGCTTCTTGCTTGTTAAGGAAGCCTGGGTGAGAGCACCACCCAATTTGCTAAGCTTCAAACAGAATTCATTTTTGCTTAGTAGGTAAGAACGCATTAAGATTGCGTGTTTGAAGGCAAGGATCATCCACAATGGCTGAAATTCTGACTTTTGATTCATAAGCAATTTATCTCTCTTGATGCACTCAATCAGGAAGGCAACAAGCTAGAAAATGTTGGGTAGAGCAAACGAGAAACTAACCAGGGAGCAGGAGCTTCCTGTTACTTTTGAAGCCAGATTTGCCCTAACATCTCCTAAGTGAAAACCAGCTTCAGATTCTGGCATCCATCTTTTAGTTTGTTGGGGCATACAAACCGGGAGCTTTGATGGGAATGAATGTAATGGAAATCAAGTTTTGACTTTCTTCCACATGAAAGGTTGGACTTTCTTCCTTCAAAACGTATCACATTGCTCTTTTCCCACTCCTCCAAATTGAATTATTTTCTCAAGGCAAAACATTTCCAATTCTTTCAACTCTCTTCTAAAGTCTTAATTTCTAATCTCCTGATCATCCTTGCTATGCTTCCTTTGAATTATTCCAGATTGCGTCTTTCTTTAAGGGTGGGACTCCAAATGGAATTGCTCCAAAGCAAACGTCACAGGTCATGCCAGTGAATTCCCCGTTCTTCTCTTCCTTTTTGCCTTCGGAACGTGATCTAAAATGAAGACGAGCCATAAGGAAAAAAAAATTAAACGCGAACCATTACGGGAAGCTGGGAAAGGAGTGGAAGGACAGAACAAACATGAACAACGAAGAGATAGTGGGTGATGAGTTGGTTGACAGTTTATGTCAAAAATGCCAACTGAATCCAGATAACATGAGACTTGGGAAGAAGGATTTCAGATCCTTCAAAGGGACTTCTCTAATGCTCGTGTGCATATAAGCATCAGTGAGAGATAGCATAAGCAGATAGTCATTCTGTCTAAGAGTTGCACATGTCCTGACTTCTCAAATGTTCATTACAACTCAAGGGAGCACTTGATAAAAGGACTTTTGAGGGATCTTTAGTGCTCTCTGAGCTTCGTTGCTTTCTTGCAGACGTCTCATTACCCAAACTAGGTAACATAATCAGTGCTATCCTGTTTTCTCTAAATTAAGACCCAACTGGAAAATAAGGTTTAGCATGACTTTTTCAGGATGCTCGTAATATAAGCCTTACCCCCAAAATAAACCCCAGTTAAGATCATCAATAGACGGAGGCCTTTAGTACCGTATTTTCCCCAAAATAAGACCTAACTGGAAAATAAGCCTTTTGGAGCAAACATTCACATAAGACCCGGTCTTATATGGGGGAAAAGATGGTAGTAAAGAATGGGGTTTCTCTCAGTTTATATTCTAATGCAGGGATGGCAAACCTTTTTGGCACCGAGTGCCCAAACCAGAATGTGTGTCCATGTATATGCATGTGTGCGTGCCGGAGCACCAGAAACCTGAAGACCAGTTGGCTGGCGTGCGCGTGCCTGATTTTTGGCCGCTTTTGGGACTGGTTTTGGGAATGTTTTCAGGCTGTTTTGGGGCCATTTTCAAGCTTGTTTTGGGGCCAAAAAACAGCTCAAAAAACAGTCTTAAAATTCCCTGAAAAACAATCCAGAAAACAGCCAAAAAATAGGCCATTTCCTGGACTGTTTTGTAAGGGAATTTTCAGGCCTTTTTTCGAGCCATTTTTGACCCAGAAAACGGCCAGAAAATTGCCTGGAAAATGCCCCCAAAACAGCCAAAAAACAGGCCATTTTCCAGGCTGTTTTTCAGGGAATTTCCAGGCCTTTTTTGAGCTGCTTTTGACCCCCCAAAACAGCTGGAAAATGGTCTGGAAAACGGTCCAGAAAACAGCTTGAAATATGTCCGTATGCACGCCAAAAACCAGAAGAGCAGCTGGCAATGGTGCATGTGCCCACAGAGAGGGCGCTGAATACCACCTCTGGCATGCGTGCCATAGGTTCGCCATCACAGTTCTAGTGTCTTGCCCTGTCGGTGTGGGTCTGGATCAGAGGTGGGTTCCTACCAGTTTGCACCTATTCGGTAGAACCGGTTCGTCAAATCTACCGAACCGGTTAGAAGAGGTTCCACCGGTGGACCCGGAAAGCAGGCCACACCTACAGAAGAGGTTCCAAATTTGTTTGAAACCCACCACTGGTCCTTGGATATGATTATTCTACACTATCATGCTCCTATTTATAAAACTCAGTGCCTCTGTGAAAGGTAAGGATGACTACTGCGTTTGTGGTGCAATCAGAACATTGCGTGTGTTGAAGTTGTTTTAACGCAAACCAAAGATGCCTTTTTAAAAACAAGTTTACATCATATTCTTATGCATGCCAGTGCTGTGTGTGAGGTAATTTAAGGTGGTTCTGACAAGTGTCGTCGGCATCTTCATATCCGGTCACATGGGCGGCAAGCCACTCCCATCCAGTCACATGGGTGGCAAGCCACTCCCACAAAGGAGGCCACACCCACAGAGTAGGTTCGAACAATTTTTGAAACCCACCACTGGTCTGGATGGTCTTAGAGATTCTTTGGTTGGGTTGTTTTCTGTTGGGTTCTTTGGCAGTTTCTTGATTGGGGTATTGTTTACTTGATTGTTGGGTTCTCCAACGGGGAAAGGAGAGGAGAAGTTCTTCAGAGAACTTCTCTAGTGAGACTTTCCCAAATTAGGATAATCATGAGGATTGGAGAGTGATAGAGCGAGCGTTGGGTAACAAGACAAAACAGCAACTACACTGCCAGCATCAGCTCACAATTACAAAGCCAACTAGAAAGCATTGTCCCAAGAAATTCTAAAGTAATTTTCAAGCAGCCTGAGGAAAAAAACAACCTCATTAATGTGGGTGGGGAGAGGAAAACTTTCAGGAACAACATTAGTTTGATAATTGGAGAAAACCTTGATCATCATTTGTGGTTGATGGCCTCTCTGTCTCTCTCTGCCATGCTTTTATGGAAGCCTAACAGCAAGTTGTTTTTGAAGGTTACTAGAATATTAGTCACCAAAACAGGCTTGTATTAGTAAGCCTTGTTTCCAGAGAGTTTGGAACCACATTCCAATTCATTGTGATTAAAACAGCATAGTTTTAATTGCTTATGTTTTTGATTAGCGTCTTCGTCATTTGCATTTCTGTACTATTAACTTGCAAGTTGCTCGTCTCTCTATATTAAAACGAAGGAGGAATAGTTTAGAGTTTACCAAGATTCTTCCGGTGTTTTTTGTTTTTTTAATTCCCGTTTTCTGTTGTTTTTCCCAAATAGCCTGTGGAATATTTTTCTTGGAGTAGAATCTTTTTTTTGGGAGGGGGAGAAGGGGATTGTTGTGATTATCTTATCCAAGTCAAATTGGATTTCTCTTGTATAAGGCAACAGCAGGGAGCATAAGAACGAGTGCACAGGAGCATTTAAGGATATCAAGGTTTACTTCTGTCTTAGTGAGGCTGTGGCTACGTTTGTGCAAGTCTTCTATAGCTGCTCAACTCTGTTGCCCCCCCCCCACAACCTAAAAAAGATGCAATTAAAAAAAGGGCATGGATCGTAGCTTGAGAGGTAGACTTGCCCTGAAGTGCATTCACACATTGCTGTAGGGTTGGGATGCTTTTGTTATAGTTTGTGGAACAAGTCGCATAAGAGCCTGGATGGCAGAGAATGTGAAGTCAGGTTGGATGGTTCATTATTTGAAACAAAATGCATGGTATTGTGGAGTGGGCTACGGTAGGCAAGGACCAGATCAACGTAGCTGCAATAGGTTTTATTGACTCAAAAATGGAACTGAGGAACTACAGGCAAATGCCTGTGATTTATACTCTAGGTCCACAGGGCCTTAACCAATCGTAGAACTAGAAAAAGCCCGCACAAATATAAATGTTCTAAATTTCCCTCCAAAACAGTTGGTGTCATCTAAAGGTTAGTTTCATTTTAGCAGAGTTAACAGTTAGGGTCATCTAAAGGTTAGTTTCATTTTAGCAGTGTTAACAGTTGGGGTCATCTAAAGGTTAGTTTCATTTTAGCAGAGTTAACAGTTAGGGTCATCTAAAGGTTAGTTTCATTTTAGCAGAGTTAACAGTTAGGGTCATCTAAAGGTTAGTTTCACTTTAGCAGAGTTAACAGGGTCATCTAAAGGTTAATTTCATTTTAGCAGAGTTAACAGTTAGGGTCATCTAAAGGTTAGTTTCACTTTAGCAGAACACAACTATATGCATTCAATACATAACACACGGGTTTGTGTGAAGCAGGGCTGAGTATCTGTTGCAAAATTTTGGAAAATCTAGGTAAAATTGTTCCTTTTTTTTTCTTCTGAAGGGAGATATTTGTGCAACCTATTTCTGGAGTACTTCATCCAGTTGTCCCTACCAGATTTATGCATTTGCTTTTTACCAAACTATTGTCCTGCTGGTGTATTAGTCCTTTTAACTTAATTTGGACAATATGGGCAGTTGATTTCTAGCCAATCAACTTCTAGGAGTTCAATCCCGGGTAGAGGCAGATATTTCTCTCTCTGAGGACAATGAGAATAAATCTGCCGAACGAAACTCCGTATTGGCGACAGGAAGGCCAGTAAACGTTCTGCTAGCTCCATTCGGTTGGTCATACTCCACCCTGCAAGGGATTATGGAGTTGTTCAAAGAAGATGATGAGCCCCAGAAAATGCTTGGGATTTTCTGAAGATGAAGTATGTGTTCTTGTACAGGAGTTTGGTTCAACATGGCAAGAAAAGTTGCAAAGTGGGTCAAAACTCAATTAATAAATTTCTCACTTAGCAGCATAAATTTCGAGCTCAGTTGTGTTCGTAAGTCTAGGAATACCTGTACTAAAGAATCTGAGGATTCAAGAAAGAAAGAAAAGGGCAGTTTTGAATTAGGAGGTAGAACCAACGGCTTTACTGGGAATTGCAAAAGAGATGGAGAGACAGAGGTGGTATTCAGTCAGTTATGACCAGTTCTAGCGAACTAGTAGCAGAAATTTTGAGTAGTTCAGAGAACTGGCAAATACTACCTCTGGCTGGCCCTGCCCCAGTGGTGGGTTTCAAAAATTGTTTGAACCTACTCTGTGGGTGTGGCCTCCTTTGTGGGAGTGGCGTGCCGCCCATGTGACCAGATGGGAGTGGCTTGCTGCCCATGTGACCGGATGGGAGTGGCTTGCTGCCCATGTGACCGGATATGAAGATGCCGACGACACTTGTCAGAACCACCTTAAATTACCTCACACACAGCACTGGCATGCATAAGAATATGATAAGAATATGATGAACTTGTTTTTTGAAAGGCATCTTTGGTTTGCGTTAAAACAACTTCAACACACACAATGTTCTGATTGCACCACAAATGCAGTAGTTACCTTTCACAGAGGCACTGAGTTTTATAAATATGAGCATGATAGTGTAGAATAATCCTATCCAAGGACCAGTGGTGGGTTTCAAAATTTTTTGGAACCTATTCTGTAGTGTGGCCTGCTTTCTGGATCCACTGGTGGAACCTCTTCTAACCGGTTTGGAAGATTTGACAAACCGGTTCTACCGAATAGGTGCGAACTGGTAGGAACCCACCTCTGCCCTGCCCCCATCTATTCTCTGCCTCCCGAGTCCCAGCTGATCATGAGGAAATAGGGATTTTGCAGTAACCTTCCCCAGGAGTGGGGAGGGAATGAAGATTTTGCAGTATCCTTCCCCTTCCATGCCCACCAAGCCACACCCACCAAGCCACACCCACAGAATCACTAGTAAAAAAAAAACTTTAATCCCATCACTGGGGAAAGAGAATGAAAAAAAATGGGCAGTGAACTTTGATCCTGGTTTCATTATTTTGTGGGTAAAGTGATGGGGCAATGATGAAGAAAGCCTTTTTTTTGTCACAGGAAGCAATAAACTGTGGAGGTGACAAAGTTCAAATTACGGACTTGTTTTCTTAATTTCTTTGTTTTGAATAAGCCAGATTGTGGTATGGTGAAAACTTGGGGAGAAATGAACAATTACTGGAAAAACAAATATGGGAAAGACATACTTTCCTTTAAACTACGGATGCGTTGCTTAATCTTGACTTCCAATTCTCTGTTGGCTTGATTGATTATTACTTTGCTTTGCTGTATGCTGGATTTTGCATATGACGAACGCAGCAATGGGTACCCCTGAAATGATTGGAGGTTAGGTCATCCGTTCGTTTCCCCACTTTTTGAGCCATTTCTGAAAAGAAGGTCATTGCGATTGCACAGTGTGTGATTCAGGAGAAGAGCTGGCGTCTGCTGGTCATCTTTCAAGCATCTCCGACAGCATTCCTAAGTGAAGATGTAAGGAGTCAAAAATACGAGTGTGGTCAGTTTGCTTCATTAAGGTGTCCCAAGCCAGAAAAAGCATCACATGGAACAAATTATGATTTTCATAACTGTCTCAGCACTGGGAGCGAAGGAATTAAGAATCACATACATTTTCCAGTATGTGACCTAAATGTGAGCATCAAGCATGGGGATTTTTCCTTCTTTACTAGATGATTGATGGCCGAGGTTTGCAATTCATTGTCTTGTTGCAGGCAGGGTCCAAATTCTCGGAATATATGCTTGCTTTCAATGGATGCTTTGTTTCTCCTATACACGGTATATTTTATGGCTGCGAGAGATTGTAAATCCTTCCATTCCAATCAATCTTCTTGGCTTCTATGGCTTTAACTGTGGTTTTACTTGCCGCAGTACAATTATTTGAGCCTCTGGGGCTGATATATTGGTTCAAATCAAGGGTTGGCATTCTAATTCTGCAAACCTAACTCACTCTTTTCATTATGGCTGTTAGGAATTAGAATTTGTTAAGATTTGTTAAGAGGTTTGAAAAATGAGACAGATTATTTCTTCTAATAAATAAACCAAAACATCATTATGATTGTGTAGAAATTGACGTCGGTTTAATTTAAGGCTACTAGAAAAATTGGTATCATTGTCCTAGGATTCTCAGTAGAGAAACTCTTGAGTTCTGCTTAGAATTTGTGCAATGCATTCACACCACGGGACGTGGTGGCTCAGCGGTTAAGATGCTGAGCTTGTCGATCAGAAAGGTCTGCAGTTCAGCGGTTCGAATCCCTAGCACCACATAAAGGAGGGAGCTCCCGTTACTTCTCCCAGCTTCTAGCAACCTAGCAGTTCGAAAGCATGTAATGCAAGTAGAAAAATGGGAACCACCTTTGGTGGGAAGGTGACAGTGTTCCATGTGCCTTCGACACTTAGACATGCTGGGCCATATGACCACATAGACATCAATTCTGGTTTTTCATCCAAAGCAACACAGAATGTTGAGGTTTTTAAAAAACCTTTTAACCTTCGCAATGGTGGAAGATGGAAGCATTAGAGATACCCCAAATGTTATAGGGGAAATGGTGGCTCAGAGGCTAAGACACTGAGCTTGCTGATCAGAAAGTTTGGCAGTTCGAATCGCTAATGCCGCATAACGGAGTGAGCTCCTGTTACTTGTCCCAGCTTCTACCAACCTAGTAGTTCGAAAGCATGTAAAAAATGCAAGTAGAAAATAAGGGTCCATCTTTAGTGGGAAGGAAACAGCGTTCCATGCGCCTTTGGCATTTAGTCATGCCGGCCCCAGAGACATCTTTGAACAGTGCTGGCTCTTCGGCTTTGAAACAGAGATGAACACCACCCCCTAGAGTCAGGAATGACTAGCACATATGTGCGAGGGGGACCTTTACCTGTACTTACAACTGCATTCATAACATTTTTATGCCAGATTCAACTGCTGAGCTTCTAATGGGTGTGCAGCTATAGCCAGGCCACTGTAGAACAAGACATTGTTGGAATATTTCAGTGAGAGTTCAGATGTGCAGGAAACTAGTGAATGTGAAAAGTGTGAACCACAGGCTTAATGAAGATGCTGTAACTGCTTGATTGGCCCACTCTGCTTTCTCTTTCCTCGTTGCTGCCAGTATAGTACGGGACTATAACACACTTATGAGATATTGTTCTCCTTATACTGTAAAATGATTTGAATTTAAGCTGTGGGTCTCTACGTCAAATTGCCTTCTTGGTAACCCATCTTCTTCTCCTCTTTGTTCTTGTTTTCCCTTTCCCTTCCCACGGCGCAGGGAGGATTTTGGATTTGAAAACTGGCACAGTAAAGAAGGAAGGTCAACAGTCTTCAATGAGAATGTGCATGGGATCCAGGCGTTCCTTCATATGCAGAATGAGGTATGCTATTCCTGCTTTCATCCTTCAGGGAAGACTATATCTCCCTCCTAGCCCAATAGCTTAATACCCACTGCACTACACTGGTATTCATTCATTCATTCATTCATTCATTCATTCATTCATTCATTCATTCATTCAGAATAGAGCTGGAAGGGACCTTCTAGTCCGGTGACTAGACCTTTTTGTCGTTGTGTGCCGAAGGTACATGTGCATGCGTGACAGTGCACATGTTTACATGCCCACACCAATAATGCAAAGCGCACACGTCAACCCCCATACGCCCCACCCTCCTAACATGCACGCGCGACCTCCTTATGGCCCATTTTGAACCTAGCAGGCCTCCCTGAAGCCTCATAGAACAAAAAATGGGGCGCCAATCCCCCCCATGTTCCTGTATGCCCCTGTGTCTCTCACATGCACCCCACCCCCCGTGCATGCATGGCAGAGATCTGAAAATCAGCTGGCCGGTTGGAGGTGCGCGTGCATCCACGGTGGAGCAGGCTGGGGCGACGGCTCGGGTGCCCGCAGAGAGAGCTCTGCGTGCCACTTGTGGCACGCAGGCCATTGGTTCGCCATCATGGTTCTAGTCCATCCCACTCCTCAAACAGGTGACCCTATAGCATTTCAGATAAGTGACTATCCAGCCTCCGACAAATAGTTGTCCAATCTCTTCTTCATAACATTGAGTGATGAAGCAACCACAGCCTCTGATGGCAAGCTGTTCCACTGTTTAATTGCCCTCATTGTTAGTAAGTTCGTTCGTTCATTCATTCAGCTTTGATAACATTGTTTTAGAATATTCCCAAGTTATTTCATGGGTTTCACCTTCCACCTTCATCTAATCTTTAGCCTGGACCTACACTATGGTGAATACAATATTAGAAGAGCTGTCTTCTTCTTCTTCTTCTTCTTCTTCTTCTTCTTCTTCTTCTTCTTCTTCTTCTTCTTCTTCTTCTTCTTCTTCTTCTTCTCCTTCTCCTTCTCCTTCTCCTTCTCCTCCTCCTCCTCCTCCTCCTCCTCCTTCTTCTTCCCCTTCCCCTTCCCCTTCTCCTCCTCCTCCTCCTCCTCCTTCTTGTTAGCATGTGATGTTCAGACCTTCTTTTAGGTAAGAAGCTAGCTACTTGCCCATGTGTGCTAATTACGCAGACTATGATAACGTAAAACTGGTGATTGATGTGTAATTTCAGTTCTTCAAATAGTCATTTGTGAATTTGTACAGCCCATCTTCCTATTCTGTTCAGTCTTAAGTGACTCGTTCTTTCTTCACATCTACTCTATCAGGTCTCATGTTCAGTTTTTACTTTCACCTAGAAAAACGAATGACTGAATAACAGAGTTGGAAGACACTAGACGTATTCTAGTTCAACCCCCTGCCCAGACAGGAAACCCTATGCCATTATAGACAAACCATTGTCCAATCTCTTCTTAAAAACTTCCAGTGTTGGAGCATTCACTACTTCTGGAGGCAAGTTGTTCCACTGATTAATGGTTCTGACTATCAGGAAATTTCTCCTTAGTTCTAGGTTGTTTCTCTCCTTGATTAGTTCTCATCCATTGCTCCTTGTTCTGTTTTCAAGTGCTGTGGTGAATAACTGCTATAACTGTCAGAAAAGAATGATCCCAATTGCAAACTAGCAATTTTGAGAAAGTGGTGCTTGTTTTTATTAATAATATCCATAAATCTGCATCTTGTGTTTTTTTGAAACTTATGAGTCAGTAGCTCACATCCTTTCCTTGGTTGTGTTTACCAGAACTTAATCATCAGATTGACCAAGGAATGTGATCCATTGTGTCATCCTACTATATTATTATTCAAATTATTATTTCTGAGACCTAAGTTCGGAATGGAAATGTGGCTTTATTTCTGTTTCATAACACACCACATTTTTTTTATTTACAAGGGGAAAGAACACAAATAACTAATCACCCAGCTAATTTTAGGCACATGAGCAGTTCTTGAGAATATCTTCATTTTTCCAATTTTGATAATACTTTGGGTTTCTTTAAATACTTTCTTTATTAAAATCCCATCGCATGGCAATAATGAAGCCTGCCTTGGGCCTGTGGCTTATAGTTTAACCATTTTTTGGTCTAAAATAAATATTTGGGATTCTTTTAACCATCTTAAGCTGTCACTAAACGTGGACCACATGTTTTGGACATCAGCTGTTTTGGTCTCTTCTTAGTTTGCTTTGTTTACCATTTTGTCCAAAGAAGATCTTATGTAATTGAAATTGCATTTTATTTTATGATCTCGAATTAGCCTTATTAGGAATATAATCTAACGGTTGGGTTGGCAATATATAAATCATATAACAATGTTTGTACCTGTTTCTTTAAATCATACTGTAAAATGTGATTGGTTCCTGTTTTCCTCAATCGGCCATAAGAGAGAGCCAGAATGACTGTTAGCTTTCTCTGTTTCGTTGGATGCTGGGCTGATCTGATCTGAGTGTTTTTGGAAGCTGGCTGTTAGAAAGTGCCGTGAGCTACTGTAAGTTTTGCAACTGTTAGCAAACTTTGAATACTGAACTGATTATAAGATATTGAACTATGTTATTTGGATTATCCCTTAACTGAAAGACATTGATGACTGACTGACTTATCCGTGTATGACTTGGACTGTTTGATGGACTCTGATACCTCTATTTCCACGAAAGTAAAAGCCTATTTAAACTGTAGTGTCTCTGTGTGCTGGTTTGTGTGTTCTCCAACACAACTCTCACAACACTTCGCTGAATGTACTCACTCTCCCAACGGGGAGCTTTCTTAACAAGCCTAATATGTTTGGGGTGCTACTAGAGATTGGGACTCCCATGGTCAGAACAGTTGCCTTTTTAAATTTTTTGTTCTTAGGTGTTCTTTTTATTATTATTCTTTTGGTTTGATAAGTACATGGATTTATCCATATAACCATGGAATCCTACATCAAATGGAGAAAAAAAATCTCTACCTGACAGTTAATTATCAGTGGAACGACTTGTCTACAGAAGTTATAGATGCTCCAATACGGAAGGTTTTTAAGAAGAGACTGGAGAACTATTTATCTGAAATGATATAAGGGTTCTTGCCTGAATGGTAGATTGGACTAGAAGTTCTAACAAAGATGATTAGGGAACTAGAGGCTAAAACATAAAAATAATGGTTGCTAGAAATGGATATATCTAGTTTAATGAAAAGAAGGACTTGGGGCAGGGGTGGGTTCCTGCCAGTTCTAACCTCTTCTATAGAAGAGGTTCCAAAAATCTACAGTGCCATTTAGAACCGTTTCCAGCTCCCTCCCCCTGCCCGTCTGCACATCATCAAGATGAAGAGCGAGAGGAGGAATTCTGGGAGTTGAAGTCCACAAGTCTTAAAGCTGTCAAGTTTGAACACCCCTGGGATTATTTTTTTCTAAAGGGTTAGGGGTGCAAGGGTCTTGTAACTGGACAGCTTTAAGACTTGCACACTTCAATGCCAGAGTTCCTGAGCCAACATGACTGGAGGAGGAATTCTGGGGGTTGAAGTCCACAAGTCTTAAAGCTCTCAAGTATGAAGACCCCTTGGTTTTTTTCTAAAGAGTTAGGGGTCTTGTAACTGGACAGCTTTAAGATTTGCGTGCTTCAAATGCCAGAGTTTCTGAGCCAACATTTTGGTTGCTAAGCAAGAGCGTTGTTAAGTGAGTTTCACCACATTTTACAAGTTGGCCACAGCCACCCAGTCACATGGGCGGCAGGCCACTCCCACAAAGCAGGCCACACCTACAGAAGAGGTTCTAAAAAATTTTGAAACCCACCACTGACTTGGGGTGACATGATAGCAGTCTTCCAATATCTAAGGAGCTGTCATAAAGAAGAGGGGGTCAAACTGTTCTTCAAAGCACCTGAAGGCAGGACAAGAATCAACGGATGGAAACTAATCAAGGAGACAAACAACTTAGAACTAAGGAGAAATTTCCTGACAGTGAGAACAATTAATCAGTGGAGCCTCCAGAGGTTGTGAATGCTTCCACACTGGAAGTTTTTAAGAAGAGATTGGACAACCATTTGTCTGAAATGGTATAGGGTTTCCTCTCTAAGCAGGGCTTAAAGACTTTGGCTAGTATCCTTCCATCCAGTGATTACATAAAGCTGCAACAAAATGACTTCTGGATCAGCCTAGAGAGAGCAACAAAACTTCCTTTAATATGACACTATTAGTTGGTTTATTTCTCAATTCTAGGTTGGCTCTCACTTTGATAAGTTTCCATCCATTATTTCTTATCTTGCCCTCAGGTGCTTTGAGTCTTTAAGTCCAACCCCTGCTTAGACAGGAAACCCTATACCATTTCAGACAAATGGTTGTCCAATCTCTTATTAAAAACTCCCAGTGTGGAAGCATTCACAACTTCTGCATTGGGCCTTCAGACCTCCCACATTTAATGCATTGGCAAAAGGGTTTTCTCAGAGAGTCAATGACATTTTGTCCTGCACCTGGAGGGGTATGACCAGGAGGGATCTCTAGTCAGGATGATGCCTGATTGGACCATGGGATGGACATGTGGGTGCTGGGCAGGGACTTGAACTTTTGTTTGGGTGGGGAAAACCTGGAAGTTTTCAGATTTGGGTTTTCCCAGATGTGCCAATATGACATCTCTAATCAAATGGAACTTTGAGGAACCTCAATCTTCTTTCGTTAGGGGTGTTACTTGGAATCCTGACACTTATACTGTTTCTTTTCTAGATGTGGAAATGCTCCATTGGATCATTTACCTCTGAACAGGATAACAACCATGAGGAAAAGATACAGGTTGGTGTTTTCTGTCCCTTCTTTGGCATTCTCTGTCCCTTAGTTGGTTAGACCATTGTCCAAAACCCTTAGAAAAACGTTGACCTATTATAATAGGCAGTGCTTGAGTTGACAAGATAAGTCTCAAGAAATATCAATTCACATTCTTGTGGGCCTTGGGATGAGCTGTCACAGTGATGGCGGAGGCATTTATGTTTAATTCTGCAAATGTGGCAGTGGGAATTCTGCAAATGTGGCAGTGAACAGACCTATCAAATTAAAACATTGGCAAAAGGGTTTGGGGGTGAGCACAGAACGATTCGTTCTATGCTCACCCAAACCCTTTTGCCAATGTTGCCAATGTGTTTTTACCAAAGTTATTAGGACTAAACCACAATTATTCTTAGTGTTGGGAGACGAGCATCTGTTTTCTCAAATTGCAGGGTTTAAAATGTGCTCAAAACAAGATTTATTATTTGTCATTGTTCCTGTTAATTACTTTTCATGGGGAATATAATTTAATGAAATATATGTGGCTTGTGCACATTCCTGCTGAATGGCCGCCTGCGTGCATTTGCAGGTGTGCATGAGTTTAAGTATGTCTGTGTATTTATAGGCTACATTTAAATATATAGTTTTGTATATTTAGCTATAAGGGACGCTGTGGCTCAGTGGCTAAGATGCTGAGCTTGTCGATCAGAAAGGTCGGCACTTCGAATCCCTAACGCCACATAACAGAGTGAGCTCCTATGATTTGTCCCAGCTTCTGCCAACCTAGCAGTTCGAAAGCACATAAAAGTGCAAGTAGAAAAATAGGAACCACCTTTGGTGGGAAGGCAACAGCGTTCGATGTGCCTTTGGCATTTAGTCATGCTGGCCATACAACCACAGAGATGTCTTCAGACAGCGCTGGCTCTTTGGCTTTGAAATAGAGATGAGCACCACCCCCTAGAGTCGGGAACGACTAACACATGTGTGTGAGGGGAACCTTTACCTTTATATTTAGCTATATTCCAAATAGAGAAGACCAAGAAGAGAGAAGGGAATATAAATATTGCCACAAATTTGGTGGCTGTTCCTTTTAGTTGGTTCTTTCCACAGATATTCATTTGCAGATTTCATATCCCAAATGTTTTGTTCTGCTACAAGATTTGAGAAACGACATCCATTTATTGGCAATATTTTATTTTTTAAAGTTAACACTAACTTCCAAATTATCTTACACAAGAAATAAATTGCGGCTTTACATGCTATGTGACTCAGCTGGTTTCTTCTATCATCTCTTTCCATGGCTTTTTGTTGACGTAAGGAAGCGCCTGAGTTTAAATCTTGGGCCAAATAGGAACCGTCTCTGCTTCAAAGGGAATCACTCTGATTGAACTATGAAAAGAGGATTCAGAGAGTGGTGGTAATACATTTGAAGGATTGTCTTGATTGAAGAACAAACGTGGTTATTTCTTTACTCTGCTTTCTGTTTAGAAACGGCCTGGGCCCAGTGAAGGAAGGAGAGGCACAATATGCTGTGGTACACTGCACTGGATACATCAAGGCATGGCCGCCAGCAGGTAAAATAGATAAAGCAGAGTATAAAACCTTCCGTATGGATATTTTTGCTTTGAATTGTTTCCAGGAGTGAACAAGAGATGCATGGAAACTCATTTATGATTAGAGATTCTTGGCCAAGGTTCCTTCCTTCTTTCCTCCTTTCCTTCCTTCCATCCATCCATCCTTCCTTCCTTCCACCCTCCCTCCCTCCTTCCTTCCTTCCTGTGCTCTTCCCCCTCTCTTTCTCTCTCTCTCTCTCTCTTCCTTCCTTCTTTCTCTCCCTCCCTCTCTCTCTCTTTCTCTTTCTCTCTCTCTTTCTTCCTTCATTTTCTCCCTCTCTCTCCTTCTCTCCCTCTTTCTTTCTTTCATTCATTCTTTCTTGGAACAAAGAATAGACCTCAGGGTTCAAAATTTCAAAATTTTAGAATCCCAGGGCTTTGAATCACATTCTATATGACTTCCCTGCAGGGAAATCAGCATTCACAATATCTGTTTTTAATTGTATGTCATCGGGTGAAAGAACATGAGTCAGAATTCCATGCCTACATGCCAAGGTCATCAATACACACTAAATTCAAGTACTTTTTATCTCAAGAAATGAAGACCCTTAGCAAATTTCTACAAATTTCTACAAATTTTGCTAGGAGAGGCAACACAGCACATCTCCTGCTCTACAATTCCTCAGGTCCACAGCTAGCAACTATATAAAAAAAGACTAACTCTTAAAACCCCAGAAGCTTTTACACATTTTTCTTCCACAGTAATCTTTTTTTCCCCTGATGACCAATTCGGAACCTAGGAGAATTTCGAAAGAATTTTTTTCCAGAGAGAAGAAAATCTGATTATTATTATTTTTTAAAAAACCCTATACATAAGCTACCACACCCTCCAGTTGTTCAGTAAAGCATTTCTGTTTTGAATGAGGTCTTCTGGGAATATATTTTTTTTTCTTGGCTCATTGCACTGTACTCTAAACATGCTGTAACTTAATATCACACACGGGGATATTTACATACGGGAAAATGTGGGAAACTGTTGGAAACCGAAGAGGGGATTGTGTCCAATGTTGTCAAGAGATGGTTTGGCTGACCTTATTTCTTGGATCTGCTGAAGAATGTCTTTTCTCTCTGACAGCCCCTGCTGATATGAATCGGGACAGGAGTTATCTTTGGTTGTTGACATTTGGATGTGTTACCAGCTTAAAGCAATGGTGGTTTTATTTCTTTGGGGTTGCAAATATCACCGTGTCCCATCCTACTAAAGAGTGTGTCTTAGTGTGGTTGAACTTATTGTAGAGCTGTAGGTATTGCTTGTGGGTCATATATTGTAGTGCAGCTCTTGCAGACGTCTGAAAAGAATTATTACCGTATTTTTCAGAGTATTAAGGTGCACCAGAGTATAAGACGCACCAAGATTTTGAAGAGGTAAAATTTTTTTTAAAGGTTTTGCCCTCCCTGGCCCCCAGGAGCACTCTGCACTCTGTTTTTTGGTGGGGAGGGCAAAAATGTGACACATGGGGGCCTGATCTTCCTAAAGGGTAAGGTTTTTCTCAATCTCAAATCCAATTTTCTCTACCCCTCCAATGGCAGGGCAGGACTAATGATGAGGAGATTGTTTCTCTTCCCTTCCTCCACTCCACTCCCCCAATCCACCCGGATCTGCCATGCAGCAAAGAGATACGGTAACTGGGCACAATAGTAGCAATCCAGTGGTGGATTTCAAAAATTGTTCGAACCTACTCTGTGGGTGTGGCCTCCTTTGTGGGAGTGGCTTGCCGCCCATGTGACCGGATGGGAGTGGCTTGCCGCCCCTGTGACCGGATATGAAGATGCCGACGATACTTGTCAGAACCACCTTAAATTACCTCACACACAGCACTGGCATGTTCATAAGAATAGGATGTAAGCTTGTTTTTTAAAAGGCATCTTTGGTTTGCGTTAAAACAACTTCAACACACGCAATGTTCTGATTGCACCACAAACGCAGTAGTCATCCTTACCTTTCACAGAGGCACTGAGTTTTATAAATAGGAGCATGATAGTGTAGAATAATCATATCCAAGGACCAGTGGTGGGTTTCAAAATATTTTGGAACCTCTTCTGTAGGTGTGGCCTGCTTTCCGGGTCCACTGGTAGAACCTCTTCTAACTGATTCGGTAGATTTGACGAACCGGTTCTACCGAATAGGTGTGAACTGGTAGGAACCCACCTCTGTAGCAATTGCAATAAGCAGATCCGGAGAGATTGGGGGGTGGAGAAAATGCTAGATTAACTTCCCAATCTAGCATTCTGAGAAATCTAGCATCTCTGAGGCACCATTCGTTTGCAGGAAGAGGTGGGCAGCTTAAAGCAGTGCCTCCTTAAACCAAAGCCTCTGAGTAAGTGGGAAAGAAAGCCGTGATTTTCGGGCAGCAGTTTTCGGCAGGTTCCAAGCACAGCTCTCTTCCCCAGTTACTCAGAGGCTTTGGTATACTCTGCCCTCCTCCTCCTTCTGCAAGCGAAAGGTGCCTCAGAGATTCGGTGGGCAGCTCAGGGGA
Source organism: Thamnophis elegans (assembly GCF_009769535.1). Lineage (NCBI taxonomy): Eukaryota > Metazoa > Chordata > Lepidosauria > Squamata > Natricidae > Thamnophis > Thamnophis elegans. Next base: position 12,510,855 of record NC_045556.1, on the reverse strand, counting down.
GACAATGGCCACAATGACTTTACTCCCCAGCAATGTAAGGAACCGCTGCCACTGCCACAGTGGTGGGTTTCAAAAATTGTTCGAACCTACTCTGTGGGTGTGGCCTCCTTTGTGGGAGTGGCTTGCTGCCCATGTGACCGGATATGAAGATGCCGACGACACTTGTCAGGACCACCTTAAATTACCTCACACACAGCACTGGCATGCATAAGAATATGATGTAAACTTGTTTTTTAAAAGGCATCTTTGGTTTGCGTTAAAACAACTTCAACACACACAATGTTCTGATTGTACCACAAATGCAGTAGTCATCCTTACCTTTCACAGAGGCCCTCTATAGGTGTGGCCTGCTTTCCGGGTCCACTGGTGGAACCTCTTCTAACTGGTTCGGTAGATTTGACGAACCGGTTCTACCGAATAGGTGCGAACTGGTAGGAACCCACTCTGCACTGCCACCACCACCACCTAAGCCCTCCCGGGAGCCGAGCCGAGCAGGAGCCCCAAAAGTAAAACCTCTCTCCTTTCCAGCCATCATGATCTCTGCAGCACCCGCTTCACCTGCCCCTTTTCCAGTCGACCCAGGCAGCCACATTCAGAGTATAAGACGCACCCAGATTTTCACCTTCTTTTTTGGAGTAAAAGGGTGAGTCTTATACTCCGAAAAATAGGGTATGTTGTGTTCAGGGAAGAAAGAGGATTTTGCAGAATAGGGCTATAGGTCTAGTTTTCCAAGCTTTCAGATTCATTCTGAATGTGTGCTTGGGGCTATTCTATGCCCAAAGCACATGCATTATTTATGTGGTACCTGGTTGTGTGTGGGTTTTTAGTTGTTGATTGGGATATTAGTGGCCAGCTATGAGCCACACACAACCAGGCACCATAAAAATACCATGTCCGGATTCCGACAGATGCCCTAATTAAAGCCATGAGTCTCGAGCCAAGCGTCAAAAGAAATCCAGTTATTTATTAGGAGCAACATGTCGGCACATACCCAAGGGAAGCCAACCCTGACCCCACATAATTTACAACCCAATTATGACCCTTTTCCCCCCTCCCACCAGGGTGTGTCATAAATCACATTCTCCAATGGAGCACTTTCACGGGCTGTAGAGATCATGCCCCTCCGGCGGCTGTGGGTATCCTGGGAGACAGCCTTGAGAAAGATGTGCCTGGAATGTGCTTCTATTTGTGGCTGCCATGCTGCGTCATCAGTTCCCCATCCCCCTTGCCTATGGCAACTCGAGAGCAGACCAAGGATGCTTTGCAAGTTGACATATCACACACAGAATAGCTCAGAGCACACACTCTGCTAGTGAGAAATTTGTTGAGGATGGGCTCCAGCACGAATCCGAAAGATCGGAAGACAAGAACTCTGGTTCCGGTGACCCACCCAGATTGGATCTTGCAACATTATCCTGGGGCATGTATCTCCGCCTTCATTCGGAAGAGAATTTTGCTGAGGTTACCATTTAGAATGAGGTGGGAGTTTTTAAGCTTTTGTGGCCACTGCTTGTTACAGAATGTGAATATGTCAGCAAGTGCAAAGTTGAGTCAATCTTTCCAAATGTGGTTATATCATAAGTATTTACAACTGGACTATTACAGATGCAGAATGTAGAAAAGTGCCACAGTGGCGCAGTGGTTCGACTGCAGTATTGCAGGCTAATTCTGCCGACTGCCAGCAGTTCGATTCTTGCTAGTTCAAGGTTGACTCAGCCTTCCATCATTGCAAGGTCAATAAAATGAGGACCCAGATTGTTGAGGCTGAAATGTTGACTCTGTAAACTGCTTAGAGAGGGCTGTAAAGCCCTGTGAAGCGGTATATAAGTCAAAGGGCTATTGCTAAATTGGGAAGAATTGTTAAATTCTTCCCTCACCTTTCATGACCAAAATATCTTGTATGAAAACCCCGTAATCTTGTGAAAAATTCCCAACTGTTCACAATGTCTTTTGAGAGATGGCCTAGTTTTCTGTTATCTTAGAAATCTTCTGAATTGCAAATGTTTGAAATTGCATTATGGTAATTTAATTTTGTGAAGTCCTTTTTGAGACGGGATAGGTTCCCAGGTCCTTCACTTGCCAACTCCTAACTTTCCCTTGAAGAGGTTATTTAAGCATTAAATTTTAGACTTTCTCTTTATTTACTTTTTTTTAAAAAAAAGGCTGCTTGGAAGAGCTAGAAAGCATGGAATCGGTAGGTTACATTAGGAGTTCAATGTCATAGCCATGCGTCGCTGCATATACAGGTAGTCCTCGACTTATAACAGTTCATTTAGTGACCGTACAAAGTTACAACAGCACTGAAAAAAGTGACTTATGACCAGGAGCTGTGGTGGTGCAATGGTTAGAGTGCAGTACTGCAGGCTAATTCTGCAGACTGCCAGCAGTTCGATTCTTACTGGCTCAAGGTTAAACTCAAGTCTTCCATTCTTCTGAGGTTGGTAAAATGCGGAGCCAGGTTGTTGGGGATATTTTGCTGACTCTATAAACCGCTTAGAGACAGCTGCAAAGCACTATGAAGCGGTATATAAGTCTAAGTGTTATTGATGTTGCTAAGTATTATTCCCAGAAATCAGCCGTCAAGCCCCATACAATTGTAAGAAATTAAGGAAGCAAGCAGTGTAGCAATATGTCTCTGCTGCCAGCCGGCTGCCTGCAATTTGGCAGTTCGAATCTCACCAGGCTCAAGGTTGACTCAGCCTTCCATCCTTCTGAGGTGGGTAAAATGAGGACCCGGATTGTTGGGGGAAACAGGCTGTCTCTGTAAACCTCTTAGAGAGGGCTGTAAAGCGGTATATAAGTCTAAGTGTTATTGCTATTGCTATTTTTCACACTTATAACCACTGCAGCATCCCTGTGGTCGCCTGGTCAAAATTCAGGTGTCTGGCAAATCACTCACATTTGTTTATTGTTTTTTTTATAGTGAAAAGGTTTTTATTTTCCATTTTTTCTTTTTCATTTTCATACACTCACATATATACTGTGCATAGCCGGAGCCATACAACATTAAACAATAATCACAGCAATTCCTCTTGTCAACAATACCCCAAAAAATAGAAACCCAATATACCTCTTCCACTCTCCATACACCTCTTTCTTCCACCCCCTCCAACTTTCTATCTTCCGTCCATCATTACCCTCTACCCTACTTCCCTTCCCCCTCTACCACTCCTCTCTCCCGATCCCCTCCCTCCCTTCCTTCTCACCCTCCCTCCCATCCTCTCTCCCGCCCTCTCTACCCATCTTTCTTCTATCCCACTCCTCCTCCCCCTGGTGTATTTCCACTATATGTCAACGTACTCAACTTGTCCTATTTTTACAGAGAAATTAAAGAGAAACAGTATAAATGTGAAGTCACATTACAATGAAATCTAACACATGGTATATATCCACCCTCCCCCCTAACACCCCATCTCCCTCCCCCCCCCGACTTCCCAGAGCCCATACACGGTATAGATTTTTAACAAACACAGTCTAAAATATATTGAGAAAAAAGAAATTAAAAAAAAGAGGTTAATAACATCTCTGCATTGATCTTAGCTTCTTCCTGCAAATCACTCACATTTGTGATGGTTGCAGTGGATCATCTTTTGCAACCTTTCGAAAAGCAAAGTCCATCCAGAAATTACTTTCACATCTTACTAATTTTACCGACTACAGTGATTCACTTAAGAGCTGTAGCCGAAAAAGTCATAAAACAAGGCAAAACTCGCCACTATTTCTCCCTTAGCAACAGAAAACTTTGCTCAACTTTGCTCATCCGTTGGACACTGCTTGCAATTCCTTCTTAGAAAAACGGGGAAAGTTGGTTGCCAGGACATAACCATGGCATAGCCATATTTTTGTTTTCCTATGGGTTGTTTTGGGTTTTTTTAGACTCAGAGATGGACCATACATAATGGCAAACAGCTGCTTTATAAAGCGTTTCCCCATCTTTCCGAAAGAAAGAAAGAAGTAGCTCATTTAAAAAAAAAAAAACTTCGAAGTATTTCAAACATTTCTGGAAAACGAACGTTTACATTTTAATTGTGTGTATGTTTGTTTTAAGGGATTTCTCCCAAGAGGTCTGAGTGATGAGCTTCATCAGATGTAGTAGTGAATATAGTGAAAAGAATGTCAACGGAGCCAAGGCCTTTAAGCAATGTGTGTGCATGCGTATTTGTTGAATGCGTGTAAGGATGTAGCACACCCCGCATTCTTTGGGCCTTTTAGGAGCCTTTTGAATTATGGCTTAGCCTAATTGGCTTCTTATGGCCGCTCTGTACCCTTCAACAATGGAAAAAATGTAGAAGGTGGGTGGGGAGAGTGAATTCTTCCTTGGCATTTTCAGTTGTCTCGTAAGGGTCATGAAAAATAAATACATTTCAACTCCATCGTGAAAGAATCAACAAAATAATTGGAAGACGGGAAAGGTTCCACAGAAGCGTAAGAACATTTGCTTATCTCAACAGTGACAAATAATTACATGAATGGCTCTTTTCCATCTTAGAAGCTTATTATTCATGCTGGCCTTTCTCAACTAGGTGCCTTGCAGGGAATCATGGGAAATTGGCTCAGTGGCTAAGACATTGAGCTTGTCGATCAGAAGGTCGGCAGTTCAGTGGTTCAAATCCCTAGCGCCGCATAATGGAGTGAGCTCCCGTTACTTGTCCCAGCTTCTGCCAACCTAGCAGTTCGAAAGCATGTAAGAATGCAAGTGGAAAAAATAGGAACCACCTTTGGTGGGCAGGTAACAGTGTTCCATGCGCCTTCGGCATTTAATCATGCTGGCTACATGACCACAGAGACATCTTTGGTAGAAACTCATCAAGGAGAGAAACAACTTAAACTAAGGAGAAATCTCCTGACAATTAATCAGTGGAACAACTTGCCTCCAGAAGTCGTGAATGCTCCAACACTGAAGGTTTTTAAGAAGAAATTGGATAACAATTTGTCTGAAATGGTATAAGGTTTCCTGCCTAAGCAAGGGGTTGGACTAGAAGATCTCCAAGGTTCCTTCGAACTCTATTATTCTATCATTTCTATTCTTAACCAGCCTCCGCCATTTTCACTCATCCTATTGTGTGGAATATCTAGGTCAGTAGGAGGTCTTCCAGTTGATGTTTGGTGGTAGAAACCATATCAGTAGCTCAGTATTAAAAAAAATGAATTTATCCATCATGGTTGGCTATGCACAAATGAGTTCCCTTTCAAATCAGTTAAATAAGTATTTGCCATTTTGTTCTCTTTTTAAATATATCTTATTTATTTATCATGGACTGTGATGCAGGCCCTCAATTTTAGCATAATTCGTAGTGAAGCTTAATTTTGGACCTATAACTTTTAGGGAGAGACAGAGGCATCCCCAGCAGTCGCTTGTATAAACAATAGACGCAGCACACAAGAAATATTGTTAACTTGGGGAAATTGAATTTGTTCAAATTCCTCTACCCTATAATGGAATTATGGCTGTTAAGATCAGGTCCCGAGGAAACAGCAAATCTTTGGATTCTGTCTGCTTTGAGAGAGCTTTTGGTACAACCCATATTGAGCGGTGAAACTGATAACTTAGGAGGTTCTCGGTTGATCCCGGAAAACTGCAGAACTCAAAATGATCCTCCGGTATCTGAGTATCTGGTTTGTATCATTGAGGCTGTTAGTATAAACTGTGACTATGAAGATTTTTTTTTTCTATTTGTATGGTCTGGAATTGTTAACCCTGCCAACAAAAGTGTGTATAGTCAAGCCTATGGTTTTCCTAGTTTGTGATGTGATGGCTGTGAAAGTTGGACCATAAGGAAGGCTGAGCGCCAAAGAATTGAGGCCTTTGAACTCTGGTGCTGGAGAAGACTCCTGTGAGTCCCTTGGATTGCAAGACGATCAAACCGGTCAGTCCTAGAGGAGATGAACCCTGACTGCTCTTCAAAAGGCCAGATCCTGAAGATAAAAATACTTTGGCCACCCAATGAGAAGGAAGAACTCACTGGAGAAGAGCTGGGAAAGACTAAGGGGAAAAGAGGAAGGGGACAACAGAGAATGAGGTGGCTGGAAGGAGTCACCGAAGCAGTTGGCATGAGCTTAAATGGACTCCAGAGGATGGTAAAGGATAGGCATGACCTGTCAAAACCGCGGATGACAAAATCGCGCTCGACGAAAGCGCACATTTGACATCATCACAGAGCGACGAAAAAAATTAAAAATTGAAATAAAAATAAAATTAAAGCAGTTAGGTTAAGGGTTACGTTTAGGATTAGGGTTAGGGTTAGGTTTGGGAGGGTTAGGGTAAGGTTTTCGCTTTATTTTTACATTTATCAATCACAGCGCGATGTTTTCGTCGCGCTGTGATGACGTCAAATGCGCGCTTTCGTCGAGCGCAATTTTGTCGTCCGCGGTTTTGTGGTGGAACCAGGATAGGAAGTCCTGGAGGAACATTGCCCATGGGGTCGTGATGGGTCGGGCATGACTTTGCAACTTACAACAACATACTCTGGAATATAGTTGCTCATTATTTAGTTCAAAGACATGGCAAAGGAATGGCCAGTATCCC